>NC_086446.1:204019513-204341458 GCF_028390025.1 Pseudophryne corroboree
CCAACGCAAGCCCCTAACCCCGAACCATCTGACTACTCTGTTTCCACAAAAATCACCCGTTCAACTTGCCATAGGATGCCTCTCCGCCCAAAAAATGTAAGAATGGTCAATAAGCCAAATCTGTTACGAGAAATCCAATGCAGCTGCAAAAGAAAAATTCCTATCAACAGCAACAAGTCACACAATGAGATACAATTGAAACAGAAAGCATAAATAACCCAAGTGAAGGAGAAAACTAAAAAAAAAAAAACCTCCCGTGGACCGTAAATGAAGCCAATTGTAATTCAGCCCCCACGGAGAAAAATTAAAAAATTCACTTCACACCCTCAATTCCTGAATGCTAGCCATTCAAAAACTGATGGGTAAAACATGTTTTTGGGTTAGCGCAACAGGCGCAACAAACTAAAACTGAAACACTCTAACTGAAGCCTCAAAACAGCCCGGTCGCAAGATCAGCCGCTTGAAACTGCGCTTCCATGGCCCGAGCAGCCGTCCTACCCACATGGCAGAACTGTACTAGGGCTTAAGAAAGACTCCCAAGTGAACTCAGCCCTTCTGGAACAAATACCACCAGCATGAAAAAAGGCATCCCACTTCCGAAACTTAGTCAGTGATCTTCCAAAGGAAGGGTGGAGCCAGTAAAACCATAAAATACAGCATCAGGAACAAGCTCACGGAATTTTGTGAACTCAAAACAAGAAAACGCATCCTCTATCCTATTGTCAATACCCGGGACATGCTTGGCAGTAAAATGAATATTATGTTTAAGGCATTTGAGAACCAAATATCGCAACAACCGCAAAGCCTGAAGAGAAGAAGAGCATTGATTATTAACCGTATGCACCACACCCAGATTGTCGCAGCGGAAAACAATGCTCTGATCCGACAATCTGGAGGACCATAATTCCACAGCCACAACCAACGGGAAAAGTTCCAAAAGAAGCAAGTTCTTTGTGAAATCGCATGTAACCCATGAAAGGGGCCAAGGCGGAGTGCACCATTCCCCCCTAAAAAATGCCCCAAAGCCCGAACCACCAGCAGCGTTAGTAAAAAGTTGCAATGACACGTTCGAACAATGCTCGAACAGCCATAACACCTCACGGTTAAAAGAAACTAGAAAAGTGGACCACACCTGCAAATTTTCCCTAATCTCACGCAAAACGTACACTGTATGGTGAGGCTTATGAACACCCACCGTAGACCTCTCAAGTTTACGGCAGAAAACTCGACCCATGGGGATAATCATGCACGCAAAGTTAAAAGACCCAAGTAATGATTGGACCTGTTTCAGTCTAATCCTACGTCTGTGGAGGCAGTCCTCTGAGACCCAGCAATTTGTGCACCTTATCGGCGGGCAGCCGGCAACAACCGGCCCCCAAATCGATTTCAATGCCCAAATAACTGAGACAATCAGTGGGCCCCTCGGTTTTATTAGGGGCCACAGGCACCCCAAGAAGATGGAACAAATGCTGGGCCGGACCCAGAACATCCTTGCAAACAGAACTATCTTTTGGGCCTATGAAGAGAAAATCGTCTAAATAATGGGCGACCCCCGTGTTACCGGAGGCTGACTGTATACACCAGTGTAAAAAAGAGCTGAATTTCTCAAAGTAGGTGCAAGAGACGGAACAACCCATTGGCAAGCACCTATCAACGTAAAAATTACCCCCTAACCGGAAACGCAGAAACCACAGGGAATCGGGGTGAATGGGAAGCAGGCGGAAAGCTGACTCAATGTCCAATTTGGCCATAAGGGCACCAAGACCCGCCGCTTTAACCAAATGAAGGGCTTCATCAAAGGTTTGATACCGAACCCTGCATGCCGCAGACAAGATCGCGTCATTGGCCGGACCGCCATGAGGGTGTGACAAATGCTGAATAAGGCAGAATTGACCCGGGTCCTTCTTAGGCACTATACCTAGGGGAGAAACACAGAGCCCCGGCAACGGAAGGGACGGGAAAGGTCCACACATGCGCCCCAAGCTAATTTCAGCCTGAACCTTACGGGAGACCACTATGTGCAGCTTGATGGAAAATGTGACTGGGCGTGGGTTATATGACATCCTCAGACATCTGGTGATATTGTTCTACCTATGAGATGACATATGTGAGGGAGGAATATGTAATTGCAGGTTTAACTGAGTGGACAGTATTTAAAGTGTTGTAATATTTAATATATACTTGCTTATAGATATACTTGAGATGTAACTATTTAGATTTATGAAGAGTGAATCATTTTTGAACAATAAATTTAAGGCTACACAGATTGCATATAAATAAAAGCATGCTTTATGTGTTGATAGTTTATTGCAACACCCAGCAGAGTATCTACAGGATGAATAACAACCATTTATTATTTTATGAATAATACATAGATGTGTTTTGTATAAAAGTTGGGTGACCTCACATAGAACATGGAGATTTCATAGCTATACTTCCCACTACAACTGAATCTGCAATGGGCAGTCTAAAACCGTAACGGAAAACCATCTAACAAAAATTGAACATCGGGGACATCAGGGTAAGAAACCAACCACTTGGCTAATTCCCCACAGTTAACAGGAGAAAGTGCTTTATTTACCACTTCCGGGTGCATCGGCCGCGTCAGAGGGCTGGAGCCCAGAAGCGTAAGTGCAGTCTTTTGCCGGGTGACCCCACCACACACTTTGCAGGAGTTGCAAAAACGGCAACTCCTCCCTAGGACACATTTGCCGTTGTTGAAGGCAACACACTTTCCTTTATTCATGACAGCCGGGCTCGGACGGACACCTGAGACCGGCTTGCCGGCTTGGGAATCTACTAGGGGCTTACTGTGCTGCATGACCTCGAGCCACACCTCAACATCCTTAAACCCCAAGGGTAAGGTCGGGTTGCCGTCCTGGTTGCGACGGAACTTTTCGGCATAGTCCCGCCACGCGTAACCCTTGGAGGTTAAGTACATTTCGTGGACCAGAAAAAGATATTTGACCTCATTGGGATACTCAGCTGGCCTCGTCTCAGCGTAGCATGCTGCAAAAACCAAGAACCCACGGAGCCACTGATGAAAATTGCATTTTCACCAATGCCTCCAACCTTCCCAGCCTTATTGAAAGCTTTCCTCATGTCGTCCGTAAGGGTGAACATGTTGACATATTTACCTTTCTCAATCTTTTCCCTCATCCATTTACGCAAACCCCTGGTGACCGCCGTGTTCACGCAGTGTATAATTTCAGTAAAACGGGGAGGGTCCGATGCGACTGCAGTACCTTTGCCCTTGGCCTTCCTATCTTTTTGGTGTATGCAATGTGCAATGAGCCTAGCTAATTTATGTGGGCGCCTAGGGGACCCAGAAGACCTAGAATCAGAAGAAGAACTGGAAGAACAACTGTCAGAAGAAGAATGAGTAACCATCTCACCAGTTCCAGAAGGATCTCCCGCCTCTTCGGTTGCGGCGGCGGGGCCGGACAGCTCCTCTTCAGGGACCCGAGATCCCCCAGCTTCGTCTATTCCCGAAGGCCAGCTCTGCTGCGTCGATGACCTCCTCTGCACTGCACCGGGACCCGACACTGCCACGGTTGTGGACGACCCACCTGGAGGAGAGACCCCCCTCGACACATCGACACCTAATGGGGAGACAGAAGGGTGGGGACAGGAGGCAAGGGAGGGTAAGCTGGGAAAAGGGGACCGGCACGGCTACCGGATCCGCGTTCGCTGCGCTAACGGCCATACCAAAGGTGAGAGGCCAGGGAGCTGGAGTGGCAAAACCGGGGTGCCATGCGTACGGAGCCTGCGTGAAAGGCGCTGACCAATATGGTGTCTGTGGGAGGGCCCCATGTGAAAATCCCCTGGCGTAAGACCCTGAAAAGGGGGCCAAACCCCGGCCCGCAGGGACGTGCCATGATGTTAAAGAGGCCTGCGCTTGCGTAAACATTGCGGGCACATAAGGGGTAGAAAGGGGGGCCCGCACACTTTGTAAACTAGGCGACACCGCTGAGGTCATGATGGGAAATTGTAGTGCCCCTGACCAGGCCACCGACACAGAAGGAGCCGGCAGGAAACCCGAGGGAGCCGCTCGCGATGCGTCGCCCGGTTTTGCAAATGAAGCAGACAGGGCACTGTGAGCGGACACCACCTGCATTATACCAAGCTGACCAGCAGGTGGCGCATCCACTCCCTGCCATTGGCCGCGGCTGGTGGCAGCAGGATCTGGGACACCGGGAGTGCACCCGGATGGATCCCAAATGCCTGACCGTCCGCACCAATCGCCGGCGTCTGCAATTGCATATGCGCGGCGGAAACTGGATGAACAGCGGAGGGAAGCAGGGCACTGGGCACGTCATCGGAGGTAATGGTAAGCCCAGGCCCTACCCCCCTCGCCACACCTGCAACAACGGAGAGAGAGGGGATGTCCTCGAGGAGCCAGACACCCGCAGGGGAGCTGGCTGGGGAGAGCACTGGCTGGACGCGGCGTGCAGCGGTGCCGCAGGACCTGCCAACCGGGTCACCTGACGCGGGCACCACCGTGGGGAGAGGCAGGGAGGATGGATCTCCGGTGCGCGCGGCTCTACTGACGCGCCGACCACCGGGCTCTGCGGCCGCTGGGTAGCCACGGCCACTCGAGGAGAGCAGTAGGGGGGGAGACCACCCGCACACGCGTTCAGCGGTAGCCAGCTACAGTGAGTGGGCGTGTGGCCTCAGTGAGGCGGCGGGGGGGGGGGGCGCTGATCTACGCGGGCGGAGCATCCTGCAGGGGGAGACGCTGGCGGGGCACAGCCAGTGAGGGCACAGAAACAAAGAGGCAGGGCTGTTTCTAGCCAATTTGGCTCCCAGTGCGAGATTTAAAAATGCGCCCCCCCATGACATTAAAAAATGTGCCCCCCCCCACACACACACCTAGATTAAAAAAAAAACTTGCACGCGCACCCGGCAAGGGGGTGTGGCCTCATCTAAATGGGTGTGGCCTCGTCTGAAAAGACTACATCACAATCCAGTTTTTGACCCTGCTCCAACAGATCACGACCACCACAGGAAAAAAAAATTCTACCATATTAAGCCCCACACAGTAATGCCCCCTGCACCATATTATGCCACACACCGCAATGCCCTTGATACATTAAATCCCCACACTACGGCAGGCAAGAGTCCCCATTTCACACATTACGGCTGGTGTCCCCATTTTACACATTGAGAGAGAGAGAGAATACTTACAGAGGCGATTACCGCTCTTCGGCCCACCTCACCAGTCGCTCCTCGCGCCGGCCTTTCCCTCTTCCTAACTTGGATCCCCCTCTGTACTCCGCTCGGGGGGGGGGGAGTTTCGCGGAGTGACGGGGTTGCATCGTGTCGTAACGACGCAACCGCGTCATTCCGTGAAACACCGCCCCCAGAGCGGGTTACTCGGGGAGAAATAGGAGGGGGAAGCAGGGAGCCACAGTTAGTGCCGCGGCGGGCGCCCAGTGCGGTTGCACTGCTCGCCTGCCCCAAGAAACGGCCCTGCAAGGAGGAAAGCAGCAGTGGGGAAAACGAAACAGAATAGACAAAAGCAAGAATTAATGCATCTAAATGGAAAGAGGAAGATGGCTGCCAGGCTTACATATATATATATATATATATATATATATATATAACAATATACACTCCTCCTACCTAAATGCCTGATAGGCCAACCAGACCACATGACCCCCGCCTGTCAATCACTAAAGCTAGCCCTGCCCTAAACTAACAAAATAATCCAAAAAATTTAGGGCGCTTATGTGGCTTCGGGTTTATGCAGCTCTCTGCCTCCTTAATGATAATCTGTAGGCATTGGCCGTGGGTACAAATATCAGCCCGTGTACATGCACACTGCCTGCGGCAATCTAGTGCGAATAGCCTCACAATACATGAGAGTGGCTACATCTGTAGGTGCACATCATGCTGGGGGCATGTCCAGCGCTCGGGAAGCTGATGGGTATTCTATCAGTCCCCCTCTCCAGTGAATAGATACTGTGTGTATTGTAGGTGAATGAGATGTTTCTTACCTATATTATTTCTCAGCAACTGGGAACCTCTGAAGTAATGTATCCACCCTGGGCAGAAAGTGTATTCAGTCGGTATTCACTATTCATGTATGACATCACATGGTCCAGAAGCTACCTGTTTGCCTAGGTATAAAGTCAGTGTCATCATCATGCAACAGAGGTTCAATCAGATAATACGTAGTAACAGGTTGCGAGGCAGGACAAATTATGAGTTTCTCTGGTATTTGCTTATTTGTTACGACTTGTATCAGTAAAATGGGGTCGTTAGAATTGGAGTATTACACATGGGCCCTACAGACATGCCGATCCGCCACCGAGGTGCCCGACGGCCGATACGGGCGACCCGGCGGCGGGGGGGCAGTGACGGGGGGAGTGAAGTTTCTTCACTCCCCCCGTCACGCGGCTCCATTGAAGTGCAGGCAAATATGGACGAGATTGTTCATATTGGCCTGCACGCACAGCCGACGGGAAACCAGCGATGAACGAGCGTGGGGCCGCGTATCGTTCATCGCTGGAGCCTCCACACTGAAAGATATGAACGAGTTCTCGTTCATTTATGAACGAGATCGTTCATATCTTTCAAAAAAATCGGCATGTGTGTAGGGCCTATAAGAATACTGTCTCACAGACTTTTTTTTCTAACTCTACCAGTGCTCCTACCTGTGTGTCTCCAGCACCAACACTCTGTGTGTCTCCAGCACCAGCCCCCTCTGTGTCAGTCCAGCACCATCACCCCGTGTCTCCAGCACCAGCCCCCTGTTTACCAATCCCACTTTGTCTCTCCAATCCCAATCCCACTGTGTTTCTCCAATCCCAATCCCACTCTGTCTGTCCAATATCAATCCCCTCCAATATCAATCCCACTGTGTCTGTCCACTGTGTCTCTCCAATATCAATTCCACTGTGTCTCTCCAATATCAATCCCACTGTGTCTGTCCAATACCAATCCCATTGTATCTCTCCAATACCAATCCCACTGTCTGTCCAAAACCAATCCCACTGTGTCTGACCAATATCAATCCCACTGTGTCTCTCCAGCACCATCTCCTCTGTGCTCACAGCGTAATTTCCTCTGTGTCCCCATTTCCATCTGTGTCTATCTAGACCCATTCCACTGTGTCTCAAGCAGAAAGCAATACCATACCTGTCTTCTGTCTGTGCTGCTCTTCATGGCTTTTCTTCTCTTTGGGGCACAGGGCATCCCCCACATGTATGAGCCAGCTGCTTCCTCCTGGGGGTGTGAGCGTATTGGAGCAGCAGGGGATTGGTTAGGAAGAAACCAGCAATGAGGTCACAGAGAGGAAACAGTGATACAAATTATCTTCCATGTTCTTGTCGCTGATTTGCTGGGGCTATGTGTGACTGTGATTGGCCCTTTGAGTGTGAGACAGTGTGTGATTAGCCCTGGTCAGTGTGCGAGTGGACCCTAGGCGTGTCATACTGTGTGTGGACCCTGGTCAGTGTGACTGCGTGAGCGGCCTTTGGTCAGTGTGACAGTGTGTGAGTGGCATGGTCAGCGTGACTATGGCCCTCATTCCGAGTTGTTCGCTCGCTAGCTGCTTTTAGCAGCATTGCACACGCTAGGCCGCCGCCCTCTGGGAGTGTATCTTAGCTTAGCAGAATAGCAAATGAAAGAGTAGCAGAATTGCTACTAAATATTTTCTTGCATATTCTGAGTAGCTCCAGACCTACTCCTAGATTGCGATCAGCTCGGTCCATTTAGTTCCTGGTTTGACGTCACAAACACGCCCTGCGTTCGGCCAGCCACTCCCCCGTTTCTCCAGCCACTCCCCCGTTTCTCCAGCCACTCCCGCGTTTTTCCCTGACACGCCTGCGTTTTTTAGCACACTCCCGGAAAACGCACAGTTACCACCCAGAAACGCCCCTTTCCTGTCAATCAATCACCGATCAGCAGTGCGACTGAAAAGCGCTGCATGAACAACAGCAAATCTACTAAGTTTTGTGTAAAATAACAAATCACAGCATAGCGAAAATCTGCAACGAGCGAACAACTCGGAATGACCCCCAGTGTGCGTGTCCCCTGGTCAGTGTGTGAGTAAACCCTGGTTAGTGTGACAGTGTCAGTGACCCTTATGAGTCAATTTGAGAGTGTGACGGTGTGTGGGTGGCCTTATTAGTGTGACAGAGTGTTAGTGCCCCCTGGTCAGTGTGACCATGTGGGTGATATTTGTTAAGGGTGTAGGCCAGGCAATTATTCCTAAAACAGTATGCAAAAAAGTTTGACATATGTACAGGGTATACAATCAATTTGCCAGCTGTCGGGATCCTGGCGGTTAGGATACCAATGCTGGAATTTCGACAGCCGACAAAGCCAACAGCCGGAATCCTGGCGCACAGGGGCTATTCCCACTCATGAGTGTCCACAACACTCATGGAGTGAGAATAGAGCCTGTCACAAGCCACTGAGCCCTGCTGTCAGCATTCTGGCGGGTGGGATGGCACTGTCGGGATCTTGACAGCCGGCATTCTGCCTGCTGGTAAGTACTGTATATCTACACACAGCCATGTATTTCACAATGTACTGTAATAACTAAAAGATTTATTTCAAGAACATTGGTTCTGATACCTTATGCTAATGCAAGTATCCGCCTGTACTGAATATGCTGAACATCTTGCAGTCTTCATGTGGATGGTTCCACCCACATTTTTTTTCCATTTGCATCCTCAGCTATCATCATATGTTTCAGGATTTACAGTACACCCACCCCATGCAGGGGGCAACAGAACGGTCTCAAACAGACCTGTCCATACACTACACCTCTGCACGGATGTCTACCTGTACATGCCTACAACACCACCATGTCCCTCCCATGAGATGGATCAATTCTGTGCCCTTACTGTACATCTTACCCGCCCAGAAATTCCCATTTCACAGAAAGAGTTATCAGTCAACAGACGATTCAGTCTGTTCTGCACTTTCAAACTCATTCCATGTGCATACACACGGTGCAGCACATGTGCAGCTGGCAGTTGCTTTCTACGGTGCATGCACAGTTTGCAGATCATCCACATTTGGTCTTGTATACGACACACAAGCAATCCATTATAATGTACTCTCACCTTAAAGAGTTAAAATGACTCCAACACCATGGTTCTGAATATTGTAGTTCTGTTTTCCACCTTCTGTAGCAAATAGACAGCTAATTGGCTTTTTCTCTACTTTTTGGAGAACAAATAACAGATTTACCCAAGCCCATATAAAATGCTAAAAACATAAAATGACAGATTTATTTGCTGTCAACATTTCTTGCATATTGAGTTCTAGTCCTTCTGTTCTCCAAGAGGTCCAGAGTCCGTAATAACACTTGGTAAGTTAATGTTTTGGCATTGCACATTGATTTCTGTACTGTTAAACACTGGTGGGTTATAATTATTCCTTTCAGATATTATTCCCCCTTAAACGCTGTTGAATGTTAAGATATTGTAATTCGATACATAACAGATGGAAGTTATTCTGGTAGGTCTCCCAAATGTTTATAACGCTACTGCTCAAAAATCTACTTATCGTGCTGCAGTTTCCAACATTTGCTTATATTTTAATTCTAATGAGTGCCTTAGCATCACAAAAGCTGGTGTGATGGGAATTCATTCAGTTAGTCTGCCAGTTTTATACTTGGACTTAAAGATGGCCAGATGTTTCAATCACAGTGAGGAATGCTGGGCTAAAATGTCTCCTCCATACCTGTCTATTTTTTGGCTTAATTTGATTGTATCACCTTGACCTATCTTTTTTTTATTTTGATTCTAAGCCATTGATCTCTGTAGTTTTAAAAGTATTAACTATGGAGACCTGTCAAAGTCATGTTAGATTTTCTTTTAACCACCAATAAAATGCAATGAATGAGGCAGGATTATTGTGACTCAATCCAGTATATTGGGGGTAATTCCAAGTTGATCGCAGCAGGAATTTAGTTAGCAACTGGGAAAAACCATGTGCACTGCAGGGGAGGCAGATTTAACATTTGCATAGAGAGTTAGATTTGGGTGTGGTGTGTTCAACCTGCAATCTAATTTGCAGTGTAAAAATAAAGCAGCCTGTATTTACCCTGCACAGAAATAAAATAACCCACCCAAATCTAACTCTCTCTGCACATGTTAAATCTGCCTACCCCTGCAGTGCACATGGTTTTGCCCAATTGCTAACAAACTTGCTGCTGCGGTCAACTCAGAATTACTCCCATTGTCAGCATTAGTTCGAGAGTTGTAGACTGAGTCATAAAGTTAAAAGAAGCATGTTCTATCCATATTTCGCTGTGATATGTAAACAAATTGTTTATCAGAAAAAAAATGTAAATGTAACTTTTTATATTGTAGAAACCTTTGTATTGCAAACTTTGGGTAAATGCAAACTAGTAACAGCAACTTTTTTTAAAAGAAAAAAAACTATAACTTAAATGGGAGCAAATCAATTTGCCAGGTGTCGGGATACCGACGGTCAGGAAACAGACGCCGGAAACCCAACAACCCGCAATGCAGGAATAAAGGATAATAGAGGCTATTCCCACTTGTGGGTGTCCACGACACCCATAGAGTGGGAATAGCTCCTGTGCCGAGCGCTGCGAGCCACCATGCCCTCAGCATGGAGATCACAGCGAGCCCACAAGGGGACTCTTACCGCTCACCCCGCTGCCGGGATACTGACACTTGAATGCAAATTGACCCAGGATTTTGGTGTGTGTGAAAGGAAACGACTCTGCGCAGGACAAGGCTGGGGCATCCTGGGGGAGTGGGGACCCCCTCATTAAAAGGAGCCAGGGCACCCAAGGCCAGGACTGAAGCCCAGGGCTATCCCCAGCATCCCTTAGCAGTGGATGTCGAGTCCATGCTTTTTAAGCTTAAAAATTAAATGTAATATTGTCTTTTACAGGTGAAACTACAGGTCCCAGCAAGCCTCCACTGCATGCTGGTACTTTGTAATGCGAACGCATTGCATTGATGCAAACGCCTCTGCCTGATTGACAGGCAGAGGCGTTTGTGGGGCGGTATTGCGGGGGTAGCCCGTCACAAATGGCCAAAGTTTTTTCTACTGCACATGTGCCACAAAGGTCTTGCAATGACGGCCGTCGTATGGACTGGGAAGATTAGCAATAGACAGCAGTTACTCAGAGGTCCAATGGCTAGAATGATGTTGATATGATGCTGTGTCTTTGAGGGTAATTCAGACCTGATCGCAGCAGCAAATTTGTTAGCAGTTGGGCAAAACCATGTGCACTGCAGGGGGGGCAGATATAACATGTGCAGAGAGAGTTAGATTTGGGTGGGGTGTGTTCAACTGAAATCTAAATTGCAGTGTAAAAATAAAGCAGGCAGTATTTACCCTACACAGAAACAAAATAACCCACCGAAATCTAAGGGTGTGTACACACGGTGAGATCCTTGCTATGGCCGATTTTCACTTGCGATTTCCCTTGAACTCCCCGGAGCCGAGCACCACCGATTTTGACTAACTTTTCTTGAGATATGGACTGTGTGTGCTTACGATTTTGGCTTATGTGAGATTTTGGCTTATGTGAGATGTCATTGACATGTGAGATGAACTAGATAGTACACCGATCTAGCAAGGATTGATTTGCCTGCACAGTCTATCTTTTATTGCGATGCCGACCTGGCGGGACCGCGCATCGGGATCGAATCGGGATCGCAAGGTGACTTTCACCTTGCGATCTGCACTAACTTTTCTTGCGATTTTGACTATATAGTCGAAATGAAAAGAAAATATCTCACCGTGTGTAGTTGTACACACCCTTACTCTCTCTGCAGATGTTATATCTGCCCCCCCCCCCTGCAGTGCACATGGTTTTGCCCAACTGCTAACAAATTTGCTGCTGCGATCAACTCTGAGTTACCCCCTTTGTACTCAAGCAGAGGATCTGAGAACCAGGCAGTAGGCATCTCTGTACAAAAAAACACGTACATACAGTATCTTCCCAGATCTGCAGCATACAAAGAGGCAGCACTCATCCAATTTGTGTCCACCTCAGAATCGGCCAACCTGTCTCTCTGCCTCACTGGTAGCTTTTCTCGTCTTTGTCGTTTTTTCATCTTGGCGCTTTTCAAGGGGACCCATTTCTAGTATGAGGCTTCTTCTCTGTGTCAAATAATAGTCCTATGGTTTACCTCTTTCCAGTGGCGTAACTAACAAGGGTGCAGCTGCTATGGGGCCCGAGCTGCTTCCAGGGCCTGCTGCACCCTCTGAACCAAGATATGGGCTGCCTCAAAGGCCTGCTGCCACCCCCGTCACCCCACCCACATTGAAAATAGCCACCGCAGCCGATAGCACCCACGCATGCTGCAGCTTCGCAGAGGGGGTGTGGGGGCCCTTCCGGTACAGCTCCAAGTCCCGGCTGCTGGTGCCGCAATGCATCAGTATTTAGGGGGTTGGGCCTAATTTTGTGAAGTGCCCGCCCCAATCAGACCCCTCTGCTGTCATCAGGAGGGACAGGTAATGTATCTCCTGCCTGTTCCCCCCTCTCTCTCCCTTTCTCCCCGTTTTCTCTCCCTAACATACTCTCCCTCTCTCGCTGAAACTTTCTCTCTCCCTGACAGTCTCTCTCTCTCTCAGTATCTGTCCCTCTCTCTATCTGTCCCTGAATCTGTCTGTCCCTCTCTCTCTCTCTCTCTCTATCCCTCCCTGACACTCTCTCCCTGATACTGTCCTCCCTTCTCTTTTTTACTGACACTGCCTCTCTCTCTCTTACTGACACTTTGTCTTCCTCTGACACTGTCTCTCTCCTGACACTGGGTCTTATTCAGACCTTCCAGCTGATGCGAGCCGTAGCGCAGTTTGACAAAATCGGCAAATGTGGCACACGCAACCGTAGCGCAGTTTGACAATCGCCAAATGAGGCACATGCAGTGATGTCACATGCAGCCGCTCCGATTTAAAAAATGGCGGATGACCACCTCACAGCGCAGCCCGGAGTCCACCATAGTTATGATGCGTCCGAAATCTGATTGCAGATGCATCAGGAGGCAGCCTTACACCTGCTGAGCGGCCTTGCCCTGTGCTGGGTGGCCCCCAGCATGTGAGGAGATAGACGCAGATATGGCTGCTTATGCAGCAATCTGTGTTCATCTCTGAATGAGCTCCACTGTCTCTCTCCCACTCTCTCTCTCCCTGACACTATCTCTTTTGCTCCCCTATTTTTCTCTCTCTCCCCCTCCCTCCTTCCCTGACACTCTCGCGTGCTCTCCACTCTCTCTCTCTCTCTCTCCTGCTCCCAAAAGGGGCAGTGTAGTGACAATAATGGGGAGGCTTTATGTTTTTTCTATTGGGCCCCCACAGTTCTACTTACACCACTGGCTCTTTTCTCTTTCATAGTGCTGTCACAAACCCAAATAATTAGCAGTGGGAATGGTGTAATGGTTAGCAGTACTGACTCACCACTGATATCTTGGGTACAATCATGGCCTTAACTGTGTGGATTTTGTATATACTCCTAGTGCTTACGGTTACTCCGGTTTGCTCCCATAACCCAAAAAATACACTGGAAGGTAAATTGTCTCCCAACAAAAATGAATCTTAGTGTGTGCATGTACATTTGTTTAGGGCAGACTAGATGGGCCAAGTGGTTCTTATCTGTAGTCAAAATTATATTATTCTTTGTAGCACCTCAAAATGTAAGAAACTGGATCTTCATTCTTCCTTGATACTTTTAAGGCAATGCCTCCTCAGAACCTGGGAATCTTCTAAATACTCTGTTCAGCACATGGGCTCCCATTGCTGAGCCCTGATATGTGAACTCTGCCCTAGCCAATCTTTATTACCTGGTGATCAACATATACCTCGACAAGTTGGCAATGAATTTCAACCAGGAGCGGTTCTAGGCGCGGGCAAGCCAGACCTGTGCCCGGGGCACTGTGGCCTTCGGGTTGTGACCGCAATCACCCCACAGGCACCTGCTGCCCACCCGCAGGCACCTGTCAATCACCCGCATCTCGCATATCGCAGTTCCCGGCTGCAGCAGGCGCCATGGGCTGTGTGGGCACCTTCTGCAGCCGGCACCATTGTCAGACGCTAGAGGTCCTAATTGACCTCTAATGTCTGTGCGGCACTATGGGAGAGACGTCATGACGTCTCTCCTATAGATTCGAGGAGCAGGCGGCCAGAGATGGTGGACTGCAGCGGTCGGGAAGCAGGAGTAGGGTTGGTGAGTATAGTGTGTGTTTTATTTAGTTATTTATTATTGTGTGTGTAAGCGGCGCTACGACATGGCATGTCTACTGGGGGCACATCTACAGGGGTCACAACTACTGGGGGCACATCTACAGGGGGCATAACTACTGGGGTCACAACTACTGGGTGCACACCTGGTGGTGTAATGTGACTGACGGACACTGCTGTCCGGTGTAATGTGAATCGGTACTATTCTGTGGCCATGCCCCTTCCCCAATTTTTACAGCGCGTCTTTGCCTCACACTAACACTGTTTTGACTGTTGTGGGGGAAAGGGGCGGGCAAAGGAAACTTTCATCCAGGGCGCCACAAGGTCTAGATCCGGCCCTGATTTCAACTGCTGATGTGATGTATAGATGCAGGAATCTGACCACACCATGCACCTTTATGTTTAATCATGTTTCCATACCCCGCCATCTTACAGCTGATGTTGGGACAGTATGACTGATATGAGGCAAAGTCTAATGTCCGTGTGAGAAATTAGAATGAAATAGATACTATTACACACATGAGAGGTCTTGTTACCTTACTAATACCATTTTCAGACTGCACAAATAACACAATATCAACCCGGTATATTTCTGGGTCGCTGTGCGATGTGAAAGGGTTACTCCCGAATTCCCGGGTCGCCTGACCCAATAATTCAACCCAGGAATAAAGAAGGGTTATACCCAGGGTATTACCGGATCAGGTGCAGTGTGAACGGGTTACCCTGGTCGTTGCGACCCAGTACCCATTTACAGCATAGGGAGAGGCTGCGTGGAGATGATCTCACCACGATGCCACCGCGTTCCCCTTCCCCGATGGCAACCCGACCCTGCATGTTGCCGGTTGGGAAGCTAGTTCTCAGGATCCAATGCCGGGTCGCACCCAGGAAGGACCCGTCTCCAATTCCTGGATGCACCCCGGCATTTGCGACCTGAAAGCGGTATCTTTGAACAATCCTCATGTTCAATCCAAGTGTTAATACCCTGTTTCCCATAATATTATGTTTGGGATTGCAGTCAAATGATTATAGTTAGAATTCATCCACAGAAGTACACCAGTAGAAATATTATCATACTGTACATATTCTGTTTTATTCTTGCTAAATCTTCATTTCTAACTTGCGAACAGTGCATGTAGTAGCACAGTTATACATATATTTCTTTAAACTTCCGATTAAAGTATATGAGACATTTGACCCTCAGTCCATTAATATATCAATATGGAGTCCTTATTTGTGAAATGTCAACAAACTGTTTTTCATAATATTTTATTATGTACTCTTCATTTAAATATTGATAAAATTGAATGTTTCTGAAGTAACTGCATGATTAATCTTATTAAATTATCTCTGTAACTATACTATATGCAGTGTGTGAATCAAAACTGAGACAGCATTTTGTATTTAGACATCTCTTCGTAGGTTTGCTTAATTAAAGTTGTTTAAATTAAATGTGTGCTCTGTGCTACTAGACACTTGTCAATTACCTGCCTTAGCTGTGATCTTCAAAGAGAAGAGCCATGCACACCCATGTAATTGTGTATTTATGTTTTTTTTCATTTGTGACTAAGGGGCCGATTTATCACCATCCGCATCCAAGGATGCAGCTGGCATGTGATAAAATCGACCCAATCCGCACTGCGATAATTGATTACATTGCATGGATGTATTAATTATCACATGCAGGGACAGAGATTGCTCGCCCTGCGATGATAATCCACAACAGTATTGGGGTATTTTTGGGGAAAAATACCCTGATGTCCTGCTGCGCATGCACTGCTACTGCTGACATCACTGGCACTGCCACCGCCAGGTCAACCCCCCCCCCCCGTCACAACTACACCCCCACGCCGTGAACCCCCCGCCACAGTAAATATGCTTGCCAGTCCAGGGAGCCGGTGATTGCTGCTTATGCAGGGCTGCCGGACATTGGATCCTGTGCTCTTCTGTGACCACCTGTGCTTTAAAGTGAGCTGCCATTTTGCAGCGTCACTATACTGCACCGGGGGTCACAGCAGCACACAGCAGAAGATCCCGATGACCGGCAGCCCACACCGGAGCAACGCTCACCGGCTACGTGGACTGGGAAGTATGTTTTTTATATTTTTTTTTTTTTTTTTTTTTTTTTTCCTAACTGTGATCCGTCTGTGTGTCCATCAAACACAAATAGCTGATCAACGGAGCCAGGCCACCACACAGCTTTCTCTGCCAGGGAGCAGAGAAAGCTGTGCAGAAGTATGGATCTCGCAATAATCCCTTATGATAATGCCAAATAGCTCTTGCGTAATTATCACAGGGCTCATTGTGGGTTTTTTTCATTTTTATTTTTTTGGGGGGCCCAAATCGCATTTCCTATTATAAGTATGGAAAATGCGATCTGATTACTTAAAAAAAGTGAATTAAAGGATTTGGAGCAGTTTTTAATGAAAACTGCTCCAAAAGCCCTTTAATACATTTAAGTGATACTAAAATAATGTGAAATTGGTGTGAAAACACCCTTTTTCACAGTTGTTTAGTAAAAATAATGTTAATAAATCTGCCCCATATCTTCAGGCTCAACAAGTTAGAAGAATTATTGATTTTTGCCAATGTTTCCTCATCATCATTGCACACAACTTTTACTATTTCGGGTTTTACCATGCTTGCTGACTTTTAGTTGTTCATCTACTTCGGGAGAAGCCTAGAGAGGATATATAGCTGATAATTTCAGGGTTGGGGCCAGTTCTTCACATCATTAGCCACTGCCCTCTTTCATCTCTATTGCAGTGCTGCAAATCGCAAGTCAGTGGGGAGGGGGACCTGCAATTCCTGGTATTATCTCTCTGTCCTGTCCACATAACTAGGAAGTTAGCAGGATGTAGGAGATCCACCCACTCTTCTGGGGGAGCTTAAGATTGCGCAAATAGTTGGGAGTCTACCACACCATCTACTAGCATAAGCATGTACTATATGGGTTTTACTTTGTCATCTTAAAGGAGGTGTTGGGGGTCATGTACAAAGTAGGGGCCTAGGATATCAGGAGACCACAATGTGATAACACAATCACACACCCAGTGCTACTTTGTGGTGAAGCATCCCATAGGAACATAATCGGCGGTGATTGTCCCTTTACAAAAAAAAACATCCAAGATCGGCTGGCAATCCGCACCTCATTTGATCTCGGACTGCATTACATCCCACAGAATGGGTTAGAGATGCACCCCCTTATAGCAGGCCCGCTCAATATCCCATCAGCCAAAGTCATATTAGCAGTAGTTGTAACCAGCCCATACACTGTATATGTTTTACATTTTTTTTAATGGTGCTTGAAGGGCAAAAAAACGCATTTTAACTATAAAAGTGTTGTCCACTTTAGGATAAAATGTTTGGTGCAGATTTTTTTTTGTTTTTTAATTAATATAAAAACCAATCATTATGCATGTACAACACTATTATGGTCACAGACAAGACTGACTGACAGATGGTCTCCATTTTTTTTAAACTAGAAAGTGACTGAACATCAAACACATTAATTGGACATACATTCTACAGCTGTTAGCATAGCTTTAGCCTTAATACCACTCTGAGTCTGTTTTAGTATAATGTCAGTAGTTTAGGGAAACCTTTTTATATTTATCTAAAATAAGGAATAGGCCCAATATAAAAGTCTAAACATTTTACATTTTTAGACAGGTTTTTTTTTTAAATAATCCATTATACTTTATGAAATGAAATATTTCTGAATTGCTAAACGTAAAAGCATGAAATATAATAATAAGATTATAACAAATACAGTATTGGCTAATAAACTTAAACATACAATACATATCCATTCTACAAAGGTTTGCGTGTCCTTCAATAATCACTTCTAAAGAAGGAAATATATCACAATGCATACCAATATATTGTATTTCCAATGTGCATCTCTACACTGCATGAAGTACACAATGCAATTTCCAAATATGGAAACCAACAGATGATAGAGGATCAACTCCCTGAATGTGTTTATATCAAAGGCTTATGCTGCTAAGCTCTTATTATGTATCTGTCTCAGAAATACACTGAAAACTGATTTGGTTGTTATATCACAGGGCTCTCAATTACTAGACTCCACTGCATCATGTTCTTGAAAGGGATGTTAGCCTGGCCTAGAAATCTTTTTAAATCAATAGTGATGATAATTAAACTTACTAGCAAAAGAATGGAAAATGGATTTTCCACATGAGTAGCTTTCAATAAGGTCAAAGAGATCAGAAGTGTTCACTACAGTACAAGGATCTAGAGTTCATGGACCTCTATTTCGAAGATCTAAATTGCATACAATGTAAAGATGTCACAATATACATGTCTCCCTCTTTCCTTCTTCTGTATGTCTTTCTTCTGGTCTGTCTGATAATATTGCAGGTCATGGAAGATTGATGATGGGTCGCAGATCTCCAGTACATAATTCATTGCTTTTTATATCCTCCCCCTTACTCTGATATGAATCTGTTATAATTGATAGTCAGCTGTAAAATGTAGATGTAAATTGGTACATAGTTTGTTCATGAACAATCATTTATTTTATAACCAATAATTGGGTGGTTAATTCAGAGTTGATTTTGCCAAGTTAACAATGAAGTCATTGCATCAATCTATGTCTCTTTTAGCCTTAAAGGAGAATACAGACATTTTTGTTTAAACAAATTCCTGTTTTTCAATACAATAGAATTTTATATTTTTAAATGTACTGTATACAGTATATGTTTTCTTTTCATTTGAGACAAACTGTAACATTGGGATGAAAGTATAAAAACTGGTTTCTAGTTCATTACAGGCATGCTGTAAAAGTAATCATAGTACCCTATAGGTGGTATACCCAAAGTCATATTCTTTGACCATTCAATAGTGGTTTTGATTAATCTTCCTGGACAAAACATTATCACTCGAGCTTTGCTTCCAGCGTAATTGCCCTGGGACTACCGGGTGCCACCTTGGTAACTTTTCATTAGTGCACCAAAAAAACACATGATATTAGACATTTCATGGAACAACCACAGGGATAATCTTTGTCAACAGGTAACAAAGCACATCTATGGAAGAGGATTCTTTTTTAATAAAAATGTAGTCCCCTTTACATCCCCACACCCACCTTCACCCCCAAGGATAGACTAAGCCAAATATAAACTACCACTGATACTATTTGGGATGTTTTGTGTAATGTAATTACCTAATACTGTATCTGTAAATAGCCGTAGCATGTAGTATATACGTCTGATTCTTCTTGACTATTCCAGGTTCTTTTCACAATAAGGTTGTTCACAGGTAAGTAATTTAACCTTCAATATTGTAGCATATAGTTAATAAGTACAGTTAGTAACGGAAACATTTGTTACCATTTACATCAATATTCTAGTAATACATCATTTTTCCCATTTATAATACTGTATTACATTTGCAGGAAAACAAATAATGACAAATACAAAATATTTGCATGCAAATACAAAAACGAAAAGTATAATATGTAGATTTAGCCCGGGCTACAATAAACTCTATACAATGGAGAGTCATTGGTGCACTCAGACCCCCTACTGAAATTTCTGTTGGAAATTCTGCACATATGTTGTTGTCCAAGTTAAATAGTGTAAACCACCTCTATCCTTTAAAGAGCTAATACATTATCCACGTACTCTCTATTTAGCTTACAGGTTTCTTTTTGTGTCGCCAATGTACCCACCCTTAACCTCTTGATGCAGCATATACATTTTGGTATAAGTGCCTCCACCGAAGTATTAGTATGTAGTAATGGGCCTACTTAGGAAAACCCACTGGTACATTAGTAAATGTCAGTGATAATACCCTGACAGATATATAACACTTAATTGTGTATTGAATATAAGTCACCACTTACACCATTTGAATGATAATTATCAGACTCAAATTTATTGCAGTAGTATACAGTATATGTATCCGTCCTTCAAGTTTCATCAAATTTAAAATACAGATGCTTGTAAACAAATGTAATAGCATAACCTTGTTTCATTTCCAGGTTCTTCCCCCTCAGAGTCTGGAGATACTAAGACTTAATAGAAGGCATGTCACTGACACAATGCTTCTATACTCCCCCTACTCAATACACACTTCCTTCCCTGTGAATTTCATTATGCCCAGCTAATACATCAGCTACCATTTTCCTATCTATAACATTGACATTGTGTATTCAACCATATACTGTAATACCATTTGTATGCAGAAATGAGTTAAAATTATATCTACCACACTCACTGTCCCATTATAGATACACAAGTGTATATATGTTATTGTTATTATTATTATTATTATTATTAACCTTTATTTATATGGCACCACAAGGGTTCCGCAGCGCCCAATTACAGAGTACATATGCACATAAAACCGGATAACAGTGACTTACAGCTGAAGACAGTATAGGACAAGTACAGGGTAACTAAGCATAACTACAACAGTAGACGACATAGAGATAAGTTTCAAGGTTGCCAAAAAACTGCGGGATTTGGGAAGTTGAGAATTATTAAAGTAAGAAAAGGATAAGCACATGAGGGCCCTACTCGTGAGAGCTTACATTCTAAAGGGGATGGGCAGACAGACAGGGGTGACAAAGATGGGGTAGACCAAGCATGGGACAGAGGGTTAGGATGAGATTTGGCTGGGTTTGGTAAAGAAGTGGGTCTTAAGAGCCCGTTTGAAGTTCTGTAGGGAGGTGGAGAGTCTGAAGGGGAGAGGTAAAGAATTCCAGAGAAAGGGAGCAGCACATGAAAAATCTTGGAGATAGGAGTGGGAGGAAGTAATCAAGACAGGAGAGTCAGCGTGCATTAGCAGAGCAAAGAGGACGGGTGGGAGAGTAAAGGGAGATAAGGTCAGAGATGTAAATGGGAGAGGAGTGGGTGAGTGCTTTGTAAATGAGTGTGAGAAGTTTGAGTTTGATTCTGAAAGGGAAGGGAAGCCAGTGAAGGGCTTGTAGGAGAGGGGAGGTGGATGTAGTGCATTTGGTGAGGAAGATGAGCCGGGTTGCAGCATTGAGGATAGATTGGAGTGGAGAGAGGTAATTGTCAGGGAGGCCAGTTAGGAGGAGATTACAGTAATCCAGTCAAGAAATAATCAGTGAGTGAATAATGGTCTTGGTGGCATCCTGGGTGAGAAAGGGTCTGATTCTGGAAATGTTTTGAGATGAAAATGACAGGTTTGTGAGAGGTGCTAAATGTGTAGTTTGAAGGAGAGGGAGGAATCAGGATTACGCCAAGACAGCGTACTTGGGGGCTAGAGGAGATAGTAGTGCCATCAATAGATAGTGAGATTGTGGGAGGTGAGGTTGTGCGGGAGGGTGGGAAGATGATCAGCTCAGTCTTATACATTTTGAGTATAAGAAAGCGCTGGGACATCCAGGAAGAGATAGCAGAGAGACAGTTGGAGATACGAGTGAGGAGAGCCGGGAGAGATCAGGGGAGGAAAGGTAGATTTGAGTGTCATCAGCATAGAGGTGATATTGGAAGTTAAAGGAACTAATGAGTTCACCTAAAGAGGTCGTATAGAGAGAGAAAAGGAGAGGACCAAGAACACAGCCTTGGGGGACACCAACAGTTAGTGGAAGTGGGGAGGAGGTAGTGTCATGAGAGGAGACAGAGAAGGAACAATCAGAGAGGTAGGAGGACAGCCAGGAGAGGGCAGTATCGCATAGACCAAGAGAGTGAAGGATTTGCAGAAGGAGAGGGTGGTCCACAGTGTCAAAAGCAGCAGAGAGGTCAAGAAGAATAAGCAGAGAGTAGTGGCCCTTAGATTTGGCTGCATGGAGGTCATTGCAGACTTTTGTGAGGGAAGTTTCAGTGGAGTGAAGAGAATGGAAACCAGACTGGAATGGGTCAAGCAGTGAGTGAGAGGAAAGAAAGGCAGTGAGGTGATTATAGACAATACGCTCAAGGAGTTTAGGAGTTTGGAAGCAAACGGGAGAGAGATGGGTCGATAGTTGGAGTGTTTGGATCAAGGGTAGGTTTTTTAAGAATAGGGGAGATGAGCATGCTAGAAGGCAGAGGGGACAGTGCCTGATGAGAGGGAGAGATTGAGAAGGTGGGCAAGATGGGAACAGGCAGAAGGAGAGAGGTAGCGTAGGAGGTGGGAGGGGATAGGGTCAAGTGGGGAGGTAGTGGTGGGGGGAAACAGATGAGGTCTATGACTTCCTCACCAGATACATGGTAGAAAGATGTCAGAGTTGGTGAGAGGGAAGGGGATGGGTGGTGGCTGGTTTCTGGTCTGGTGGGATGTGATGTCCTGACGTATGGAGTCAATCTTGGATGTGAAATAAGTGGCAAAGTCAAGAGCAGACAATGAGGAAGAGAGAGGAGGTGGTGGTGGGCAGAGGAGTGAGTTAACAGTGGCAAAGAGGCGCCGGGGTTGGAAGACTGACTAGAGATGAGAATTTTATAGTATGATTGTTCAGCGAGGGAATGGGCAGCACTGAAGTATGAGAGCATAAATTTAAAATGGATGAAATCTGCCTTAGAGCGTGATTTGCTCCACTGTCACTCGGCAGTACGTGAGCATTTTTGTAGATATCTGGTGCATTTAGTGTGCCAGGGTTGAGGTGGTGTTCTGCGATGGTGAATAGTGGTTGGTGGAGCAACAGAGTCAAGGGCAGAAGTAATAGATGCATTGTATAGGGATGTGGCTTGTTCAGGACATGTGAGAGAGATAAGAGGAGAGAGAAGTGAGTCAAACAGGGAGGATAGGGATGAGGTGTCAATAGCCTCAATGTTACGCTTAGTGATGGTAGCCTTAGGAGGGAGAGATGGGGAAGCAAAGATAGATAAGTTGAAAGAGAGCAGGTGGTGGTCAGAGAGGGGAAAAGGGGAATTGGATAAATCAGAAATATCACAGCGGTGAGTGAAAACCAGATCCAGTGAGCTCCCGTTCGCATGGGAGGGTGGGGTGGTCCACTGGAAGAGACCAAGTGAAGAGGTGAGGTTATGGAATCTAGAGGCAGGTAATTTTGTGGGGTTATCGATAGGGATGTTGAAATCACCTAGGATAATTATAGATGTGCGCAGACCTCCATGTTTTGGTTCTAATTCTTCATTGTGTTTTGGTTTTGGCAAAACTACCCTCAAGTGTTTAAGATTTTGGTTCAGTTTAAAATCACTAAAAAAATCGACCTTTTAAAAGGTGTCGGTGAGTAATAAATACTCCTGTGTACCTGCTGGGTTACCTGGAAAATGTTGACTATTTGGAGTCATGAGGACCGAGTTTCTGAACCTATTGTTTAGAGCATAAGGACAGACTTATTAAAATGTGATTTCAATATACAAAATATGGTACAATGCTTACATAATTATAAAAAAAAATATTAACAAGATAACATACATATGGCAAAAACAAATATAAAATAAAGTTAGAAAGTTTCAGAATAAAAACTTACATATGAGTTAGGATAATGTGCACAAAGGGAAATTGGCTTGGAAGAATGGGCATCTTATCATTTCAATTGATTTCTCAGAAGTCTGGCGATTTGCTATCTAATACACAAATCATTAAAACATTTTCCACTGTGCTAATCTGTGGAGTTACTTTCCCCTAGGTGTGAACTGTCGTTGAACCAAAAAATATTCATATATTACCTTTAAATGAACAGTTAGGTTATTAACCCTGTGAAGGAAATCATGCTTTGAAGTAATTTGCCTTTGAACCTAGATTACAGAATACATTATACAGTTTGTTTGGACTAGTTTGATAAATGAATTTCAAATACACATGTTTATGGTTCTATTTTGTTCATTACACTGAGATAAATATTTTATTGCTTGACACGTCATAGAAAATTACCGATAAATTATTTAGCTATCCAAAACTAGAGATGTTCGGATTTACTCGGACCTCAAAAACAGTATCTTATGGGCTATCAGCTCTCACATGTTTTGGATAGCCAATAAGATAAATCTGGATAAAGTCTACCTTGCCTTGCACTATTAAAAAAAACAAAACCGTACGTCTCTATCCAAAACATCATTTTCAAGCTTATCAAACTTTAACAAAAATCTTCAGGCTTATAATAATCATTGGGCTATACTGTATGTGTAAAATCCACCCAAGGGCATCTCTTGACGTCTAGTTCTGTGCACAGGCCACACTGCTGAGTGTCTATTGTCATTGAACATTACAAGTACCGTGTTCTCCTCTCTGTTGTACTCTCATTGGTCACAAAAGAAAAAGAAAGAAGATTTCTGTTTGGCGTACTCTTAGAAGATTAATTAATAGATAACAATGTATTATATTGTCTAAAACCGTGGTTCTCAAACTCGGTCCTCAGGACCCCACATGGTTCACGTTTTTCCATGTGCTGCACTGTGAATCACCAACTGTAAAATCTACAGGTGACCTGCAAAACATGGACCATGTGGGGTCCTGAGGATCGAGTTTGAGAACCTGTGGTCTAAAACATAACCTTTAATATACTACATTAAAATAATGTCTCCTAGTCTACACATAAATGGTTAATTAAAAGCAATATGGGCGGTAGGCAAGGCAAAGAAGTGTAATTCACTTTATTTCTGGTACCTGTGCCCTAATTTGGGCATCCTACAGTGGGAGAGTCGTGATAATGGTCCAGAATTGAAATAAACTCTGTACAATCTAATATCTCCATGTTATTCTTATCGGGCACATGATCTATGCGGGTGTAGTAAAAGTGGCCGGCTGTCGGGATCCTGTCGCCAGCATACCGGTGCCGGGATCCCAACCACCAGAATGCCGGCAGTGGGGTGAGCGCAAAAGAGCCCCTAGCGTAGTCATAGACTGCAACTGTCTCTCTCTCTGCAGTGGTTGATTTTACTGGGGGGGCTGCAGCCTATAGGTAAGATCCCCAACTGAAAATAATCATTGCAATAAAATTTTGCATAACTGCTTGCCCACCAACATCCAGATGACCTAATTTATCGGGCAAGTCCCTAACCTATTGGGAGGTACACCCCAAACCCAAGCAGCTGAGCTACCCCAGGGCAACACTCCAGTAAAAAAAAAATATAGTGAAAAAATTGAAGATAGGTTAGTGAAAGAAGCTGCTGAAAAACAACAGTGGTAAAATAGTGAGAAGTAACATGGTGAGAAATAAAGTAGTGAGAGGTAAATTAGTGAGAAGCGAAGGTGGGATATGAGTTACATTGAAACAACAAACACAATAGGGATTAAAGGAAATACAAAATGAAGTGTTAACCTGGGTGGCTCCTGAGGCCAGCCATAGCAATCCAGGGGGGCCCATGCCCCAAAAATCCACCACCATCTGACATTTTAATATACATTTGTGCAGGACTCGCCTTGCTCTGCATGCAGCCTTAAAAATGTCAGGAACCTAATTAAAACCAATATATAGAACAGGGGGGCGTGGGTGCTAATGTTTATATGCTTAAGAATCAATTTAAAAAAAGAAAGAAAAAAAAGAAAAGTGAGGTTAAACACATGACAAAACAATCATCATACAGTACAAGTAACTTAGGTTTGGCCTTCTTGGTAGGTACTTTAGAAAGTGTCCCCTCACTCACAACATGGACCACAGCAAAAGTCTCTTGACTCACAGACATTAGACTGCTGTCACAATTCTTGATATCTTTTGCACTTATGACTTTTTAATTCTTGCGAAGTCTCTATTCCTATCTTCGATTAACACTCATACTAATCAGTCTTTGACATTGTCTTCTGGATATCTTGAGGTTCATTAAATGTGAGGTTTACAAATTCCTCATCATACCGGTTGTACTTCACAGGGCTAGTCCACCCCGCATGTCAGTGCCGGTCCCTCTTCCCTCCCAACGCAGAAATGCAAAAGTATCACACAGCGGCGATGCTTTTGCATCTCAGGGGTTACTCCCGGCCAGCGCAGCTCCTGCGGCTGGCCGGGAGAACCTCTTTACTGCCACAGGTTGCAGCGGCTGTGTGTGACGTCACGCAGCCGCCGCGGCCCGCCCCCCCCAACGGTCCAGCCACACCTGCATTGGCCGGACCGTGCCCCCTAAACGGCGGCTTAATGCCACCGCCCATCCCCCTCCCGCCCAGCGACCGCCTCTGCCTCAGAGGCGATCGCTAGGCAGCGACGGCTGGCATGCGCAGTAACAACCAGATCGCTGCGATAAACTGCAGCGAGCGATCGGGTTGGAATGACCCCCAACATCTCTAGACTTTACAAATTTTTAGGTATTTTAAACTCTACAATCTGTAGGCTTTACTTTCATAGCAATCATTTTGCTCAGGAGTATAGGCAATTGTCTTAATAATTGTTCCACTTCTCAGTTGAGATACACTCCACCATTATCAAATATCAAGACTTTGAGTCTGTGACCTGTTTGATTTTCTTCAAGTCTCTTGTAATCTGCAATTTGCTATTTAAGATTTCTCTTTAATGAAATAGATGTGTCATTCTTGTGAAGTCATCTATGAACGTTACAAAGTATCTGTATGTGTAAGTTTGTATGAAATTTTTATATCCACTGACCTATACAACTTAAAAATATGTGCTCAAATCTCTCTCTCTCTCTCTCTCTCTCTCTCTCTCTCTCTCTCTCTGTCTATCTTTAATTTGTGAGTGGTTGGAGTAATGTTATCTTTTTGGGAATGATTTTAAGTGGCTCTTAGAAATAAGTTGGCAATAGAGTGAAAGAACCATCAGATATACTGTACATGGTCAAGTCACATTATTATGACCAACTCCTACATATGACGTTGGCACTGGCAGTGCTTAGCCCATAAAGTATGTCACATTTCATACGCTGGCTTGGTGGGTATATAAGGTATGCAGTAGGCCATTTGCGCACTTCACTCATTACTGTCATGGGTAAAAGGGGCAATTTATCAGAGTTGCATAAAAGGCATGATTATCGGCTTTCGTGTCAAGGGTGGCAGTATTTCTGAAAATGCACAGTTTATGAACTGCTCACATGCTGCTGTGGTGAAGGTGTATCATGACTGGACAAATGGCACCATTGCGAATAACCGACATGGAAACTGCGGAGCACCACATGCCATTGATGTGAGAGGTGAACTTTGGCTACAAAGGTGCATTAGGGACGACTGACACGCTACAGTGCAGCAGCTAATGAATCTGGATGCTACCAGACGTGTCTAAAATGACTGGTCAGCTCGTCTAGCTGCTCTCCGTGCTGCACACACCGGTTACTCTGGCTATTAGCTGGTGGTCATAATAATGTGATTCGACCTTCTACACAAGAGTTTCACAGTTTTACTTTCCATTATCTCTTGCATTGCAATGATCAGCTGTCAGAGCATATATCTACAAGCATCTTTACAGAGACTCTCTATGCCAGATCTCCATTGGCAACTCTCTGCAGTCCCCTGTTCTAATTATACAGTATTCACCACTTTCTACTGGTAATACATACCTCACAACATTGGCAAACCTGGAAGCGGGACACCTCAGTGCTCCCAAACAGGGGACATGGCCCATAAAAACGGGCATGGGTTTGCGGCAATGCCACAATTGCAAGCCATACCCCAATTTTCCGCCAGTCCCTCTGTCACGTGTGAATAGTAGACGCTGTGCACTTATTCACTGCAAGTGATAGGGAGCCTCCCAACTGCCCACCCCTTCCCCTTCACTACGGGCAGACCCAAAAATAATTGGACTGTCCCATAAAATCGTGACAGCTGGGAGGTATGGTAATAACTGTTGTATTGTGCATTCACAGATCTCTTCCTGTATCTGTGCCAAGATCAGTTTATAAGTTACGCTTCACTTATGAGAAGAAACATCATTAAACCTCCAAGTTTTCTTTACTTTGCCTCCAAACATACACAACCCTTGTGTCTTGCTCTAAGTCCAAAAAACCCACAGATTCTGATATAAAGGAAGTAAAATATGTTACTCTGTGTTATATGGAGCAGGAACTGATAAATGAACATCTGTATCACTCTGTGGTAGAGCTTGATAACAGTGTGATTGATATATCAGTTGCAGTGGTTCAAGTATAAAACATTTCCTAGTGAATCTGTGTGCGCGCATGCCAAAGGTTTGTGTGCCAAAAAATGGGTGTGGCCACATGCCACATGGGCCGTGGCCAATGAAAATGGGGATTTATACACATATCAGGGGCCAGATACACATATGCCCCCAATAGTGCCAGATACACACATGCCCCCAGTGGTGCAGCACCAAATACAAAAAACGGGTGTGACCACATGATGCGTGGCCAATGAAAATGGGGGCGTGATACACATATGGGGGTCAGATAGAAATATGACACCAATAGTACGTTGCCATATACACATATGACCCCAATAGTGCCAGATATACATGCCCACAGTAGTACAGCACCAGATACACATATGTCCCCAGTAGTGCAGTGTCAGATGCATATAAGCCCCCCAATAGTGCCAGTTACACATATACTACCCAGTAGTGCAGTGCCAGTTACACATATGCCCTCACAGTGCCAGATACAAATATGTCCCCACAGTGCCAGATATACACATATGTGCCCAGTAGTGCCACTGCTGCTCACCACGCTGTCTCCTGTCAGGATCTGCTGCCGCTGCTAATGCTGTAAGGGGAGGAGAGTGCAGCGCTTGCCTCTCCTGCCCCTTTGTCCGGTCTCCGGCGGTGGTGTGTGTCTCAAATCAGGCGCCGGTTCATAAGCCAATCAAAGCTTGCTGTCCAGCAGCCGATCAGGAGCCGCTGCTGCCAGTCTGCGAGCTCTGATTGACTAATGAACCAGTGCCTAATTTGAGATACACGCCGCGCTGGAGACAGGACTGAGCACAGAGGGCGGGAAAGGAGAGGTGCGCACTGCGCTCTCTTCCCCTCGGACACACAGCGGCTGCAAGTAAGGTGGCCAGGACAGCAGTACTGCGTACCAGCTTTCAATTTCTTACAGGTAGTATTACCAGCCCATACTGCCATACTTGCATCACTGATCAGTTGTGCTTTTTTTTTTTTTCATTTTTGAAGAAACTTGGTGCTAACAGATTCTATTTTTGCTGCACTGCTGCACATTCAAATTGGTACAGTACCCTTTAGCGGAGAAAACAACCGCGTTCGTCTGGATGGTTCACTGGCGACGTGACCAGCTGTACTTTCACTGCACAGAGCCGCTGCAAACCCGGCTCAGTACAGCGCCTTTGACGGAGAGGCTCTCACATCAGGTGATATACTACAAGTGAATTTGACCATCACCGTCTACTTGTCACTTAATAATACAGCGCGGTTGTCCGCAATTTCAATACTGGGATACTCTTTGCCAATGAGGTTCTTTTGTGTACAAGGAGAAGAGAGTGTACACTTCAATAGTGATTTATTACAGAGGCACTTTTCATCAGTCTCCTTCTCATAAATATTTCAGCTCGTGGACGCACGGCTGATTTTCATGAAGCACCAATGCAGCCTTTAATTAAGGTTTATTAAAGGTTTTCTTATTCATATTGGTTCAGGAGATATGGCAGTCTTGTATATATTTATACATTATTAATTGTTCATCATTTTTAGGCCAGTTTATGTACTGTATTTTTACGTGGTTGATATAACTATATTTTAATAATAAAAAATACATATTAGATTCATCCAGCGCTCCCATTCTTTCTTTTTTTCACATCCATTTTGATCTATTGTTGGGGCAGCCCGCCCACAACTGGTGAGCAGCTGTCTGAATCCAATTGGATATAGTGTGTGTACTGTAGAGCGCCAATCTTTTGTACATCTATTTTTGCTGTTAGCAGCAGTATTGCACCATGTGACAAATTTTATGACCCGAATGAAATGTGGGTGTAATTCAGACCTGATCGCTAAGGTGCGTTTTTTGCATCCTTGCTTCAGGTAGTCAACGCCTACAGGGGGAGAGGGAATTCGCTGTACAGGTGTGCAATCGCATGTGGAGGAGAGCTGCACAAACAGAAGTTTGTGCAGTCTTTGCACAGCCCAGGACTTACTCAGATGATTGGGGTCGGAGCTGTCGTCACGAATCCTGCCACAAAATGCCGGGTCCCTTCTGCGTTTTTCCGGACACTCCCTGAGAACGGTCAGTTGCCACCCACAAATGTCCTCTACCTGTCACTCTTCTTGCGATCGTTTTTTTGCACCATACTGGCGCTGCCCGGTGCTCCCTGTCGCTGCAGACCACAGCAGTGATCAGGTCTGAATTAACCCCTGTGTCTCTTTTTGTGATAGTACTATTGTCCCTATTGAAAAGGAGAGTCCTGTATTGTTTGGAACCTTGTGAAAGAAATCGCTTGAGTGATTCTGGGTATTAATTTTTTCTAAAGGGATTGCATGCACAAAATCCATATTCAAAACAATTAAAATCTATTTAATAATAAATTTTAGCAACATAAAATGTCTATAGTAGACTATCCTTCATTCACACGCATACTCAAAAAGGGGTGGTCTTCAGTATGCCGGCGGTCGGGCTCCCGGCGACCAGCATACCGGCGCCGGGAGCCCGACAGCCGGCATACCGACAGCCGGCATACCGACACTTATTCTCCCTCGTGGGGGTCCACGACCCCCCTGGAGGGAGAATAAAATAGTGTGGCGCGCGTAGCGTGGCGAGCGCAGCGAGCCCGCAAGGGGCTCATTTGCGCTCGCCACTCTGTCGGTAAGCCGGCGGTCGGGCTCCCGGCGCCGGTATGCTGGTTGCCGGGAGCCCGACCGCCGGCATATCGTAGTGAACCCCTCAAAAAGTACTCTAAGGAAATAACTGACACAGACAACAGGAATAATTTTGCGAAATAAAAATGTCAGCTTTATTATTAAACAAATGGTATGGTGGCAAGGAGGGATGGCCTATTTAAATCAAGTCCCTATTTATTCTAAATTTTAACCCTTTTTATTGTGGCTGACCCAAACAACATCTAAGTTTCAAACCACAAGAAGAGTCAAGGGCCCAATTTCAGCCCAGTCTCCATCGCATCACAAGGGGAATATTTGGGGCCCATTTGCCACCCCTTGTGTTGATTAATATTTACCGGGGATACCGTGGCCAACTCTCCACTTAAGGTATTCCTCAACTCCAAACCAAGAGGTGCTCAGGTGTCTACCCACTCCACCGAAGATCGAAGCCCACCTGGTCCGATGGTACTCCTGCCCCATAATGTATCAGACTCCACCACCTTCTCATCTCCTGAGCACCTATAAACCCTTTTTCAACTACAGCCGCAATTTCAGGCCGTCCCAACCCGCCACAGTTTCAATGAAGCCCTGCCGCCATACCTCAAACCTTAAAACACTCTGCTTACTCCTTCTCCTAAAAAATCCTTCTACCTAACTAATAAAATTCCCAAATATAGACTGAGGACAACAGGTCCTCCAGAAAAAATTCCATACCCCTCAACTTCAAATGAACACCATCGGCCATGTAGACCTGAGGGGTATAAACTGAAATGGAGGGATACGGGCCACAAACCCCCAGGTCTCAGTCACAGCCCGGCCCACCACAGAATTGATCCAGCACCGGACCAACTCTATGGCAGCCGGTCTCTCTGCACCTCTCCACACTAACCATGGAATGATGTCAGGCTATCTCACGCTTAGGAAGGGTAACCTGTTTTGTAGGCTAACTAGATCTCTAACCATGGTTTTCAGGAGGTCAAGACCCAACCTTCTGGTCAAGTCGTTTCCCCCGGTATGGAACACCACTCTCAACGGGCATCCTAACCTCTGTATCTGCTGCCAAAATAGGAGCATGGCTTGACCCCAACGTAGGCCCCTCACACCGAACCACCTGATCAGCTCCGCTTCAGGGGACTGAAGGCACTCCAACCCAGACCTTTCGCCGTGATAGACATACGAGTGCCCCACAATCCATATCATACACTCATCCAAACGCCAATCTGAAAATATAAACGCAATATTCACACAACCTTCATACTACAAGAATTCAAAGAAATAACCTAAAAGCAACCTTACTTCCAAGACAAAAAAAAACAACTATTCCCATTATGCCAAACAATCACTTATGTGAGAGAGCCCATAAAGATTTTAAACGATTTTTATTTCATATTAAAAAATATATAAAATTCAATTCTAGCATCAATATATGGATAAACCTGCTAAGAAGCTTTTGTAACAGTATAATAGATATTACTACACACAAAGAAAAACCTATCATTAAATAGAAGCACAAGTCAGTCCCAAATTTTTGTACTTATCACCAGCTGCCACTTGTTTGCATATTTGGCTTCAGGATTCCTTATATTTCCACTTAGTGGCTGGAATAAAAAAAGTTTTATTCCAGCCACTAAGTGGAAATATAAGGAATCCTGAAGCCAAATATGCAAACAAGTGGCAGCTGGTGATAAGTACAAAAATTTGGGACTGACTTGTGCTTCTATTTAATGATAGGTTTTTCTTTGTGTGTAGTAATATCTATTATACTGTTACAAAAGCTTCTTAGCAGGTTTATGCATATATTGGTGCTAGAATTGAATTTTATATATTTTTTAATATGAAATAAAAATCGTTTAAAATCTTTATGCGCTCTCTCACATAAGTGATTGTTTGGTGTAGAATTTGGTAGTACTTCAGAATACTAAATGGGAGCTGCACTTAGATTCTGAGCAGTGTGATCAGCTGAGTAAATTGGATGCTGTATAGAAATTAATTAATATTCTGTTTTCAATACATCTGCGCCTGAATTTATATCTACGCACGGACGCAGGGGGAACCACAATTTAGTTGCCCTGTGCGCCCGTGCGTCTGTATATCTGTATTGTTGTGTTATTCCCATTATGACCTTTCTAAAATGGTATTTTTAATCATTAAGCTATTTTTAATTTGGACTCGAAGATGACAAATGTGAAAGGTAGGGCAGGGGATATGCAGAATCAGACTTGACGATAGGCGAAAAACAGACCTGTCAAGCGGGTGTGAACCCCATGGCTTAAGGCACCTGACAGGAAACCTCAAGTCTGATTTAGTTACCCCAGGTAAAAACCTGATATATTTCTGAAATACATCAAACTTCCACCTACCAAGAGCTCTGATTTACCCGCTCGAATGGCCTTCAGCAGCCACTGTTGTCGCCGCACCTATATGGAAAAAATGGGTACCGTATTTCGATACTGGTTAACCCATTGTGATAATACAACGTTCCATCACCCCTCATCTAAATTGGAATTGAGTAACCTGCATACCATCCATATGCTGCAACCATGGACCTGGAATATCAGTCCTTGCTCTCAAATATTCCTTTGCCAGTGACACTGGGCAAATCTCAATATCCTCAACACACCTCAAGGCCAACCAACACCCTTTTCCTAATTGATCAGTTTGGGAACACTGCACTTTGCACCATAAGCATCCTTTTTCCAGTGACACATGCTCACAAAGCATAGGTGACATCACTGTTTTTGATGCTGCCACCAATTCACTGACCCTAAAATCCCCGAAGAAGGCTATCACGAAACACAATCTAAATAAAAGTGCTCTGTAATCAGATGCACAGACCTCTTGCAAAACGACGCCATGCACCGCAAGATTAAAATGGTTATTGGTCTTCATGCATCCTGTACAGGGGGCATCGCTCGCGCCCACCCTTTCAGTACTCTCGCTAAAAAGAAAGATTCTGTTAAATCATGCCAGCCTTCAAGTCTCGAGAAATAAGATAGAGCAGACAGTAAGCGTGATACAAATCCTCTTGACTTGCCTTCACTAAAACAATCCCAAACATAATCCAACTACATGGTATAATCGCTCTTACCTTAGTCTCAACGCATGTGGACATACTGTATCTGTCCCACTCTCTCATTGCTGTTATTTACCCCCGAAGAGTGGGAGGTGCCAAAGACCTTGGCGCTAGCCCTCCAATCCGGGTGTATCACCTGCCAGGCATAAGACGGGCAAGGGTCACCAGATACATTCACATCCAGCGCTAGCACCCTGAACCTGTGCCACTCAAAACGTGATAGAGCATCTGCCACGCCATTTTCAATGCCTGGAATATGTCTGGTGCAAAAATTAATATTCCATTGTAGGCAATTCAGGACAATCTGACCCAACAAACGCAAAACAGGAAGGCCAGCAGCTTTTTGTCTGTTAATCGCCTGAACTACCCCCAAATTATCGCACCACAAACTACTAAAACATTGGCCAATACCTCGTGCCATAACTCCAACGCTACCATAACTTGGGAGTAACTCTAACAACAGATTCCCTGTAAAGCCTTCATCAAACCATGCTTTCGGCCAGCACACCACCTGCCCTTCAGGTACGCTCCAAAACCCAAAGAACCAGATGCATCAGTGAAAAACTGCAACTCAACATTGGATCTGGGTTCAGACTGCCAAATGCGAACACCATTAAAATCCGACAAGAAGTCTTCCCACATATGCAAATCCATACGAATTTCTTTAGATAAGCGTATAAAATGACCTGGCCTCTTAACACCAGCTGTCGCTCTTTCCAACTTCCTGCTAAAGACCTTACCCATTGGGATAACCCTGCAAGCGAAATTAAGCAACCCCAACAATGATTGAGCCTATTTCAACGTCACCTTGCCATTAGCCAGTGCCACCATTATATCCTCCCTCAACTTTACTACTTTTTCCCTGGGCAAATGACAGCAATCCTCAACCGTATCAATTTCAATACCCAAGAAGGTCAACACCGATATAGGGCCCACCATCTTTTCAGCAGCTACTGGAACCCCAAAATCCGTAAACAATGACAATGCATTCGATAAAATAAGACCACAAATATCGGACTCAGCGGGGCCCATGAACAAAAAAGTTACTCTCCTGTATATTCTGAAATGCACCAATGCAAGAAACGACTAAACTTTTCAAAATGCGAACAAGATATAGAACAAGCCAGGCGAAAACCCAAATAGTGAACAAATTCAGGATCAATGGGCAAAAGACCAAAAGCCGACTCTGTTAATTTTACTCATCAACGCTCCCCTACCAAATGACCTAACCTTTGCCACTGCATCTTCAAAAGATTGATAAACTACCATGGTCCAGAACTCCGGAATGGCATCATTAACTGAAGACCCCTTTGGACATGATAAATGCTGAATTAATCTAAACTTTCCCGGGGTCTTCTTAGGAACAACACCCACCAGGGACAAAATTAAATCCGGAACTGGCGGAGAACTAAAAAGCCCTACCATTCTTCCCAAAGCAACCTCTTTATCAACTTTTTCTTTCAAAATTTTCGGAAACTGCTCAGCCGAGCGCAAATTACGAACCACACCAGGACAAACTTGGCCCTTAATAGTCAAAGGGAAAACTCTGGAAAAACCTAACCTTAACAAATAAGCGTCTTCCCTGTTTGGGTAATATTCTAACCAATAAGCTTATTTATCTAATATCACAGAGTAGGGGCCCTACTTAGTATTGGCAAATGCGGGATCATGGTTATGCTTTCTGTTAAAACCTCCTCTACCACCTGAGGGCTGCGAGCAGTCTCTAATGGGATGTGACACCCCACAGCGGATAAAAACATGCTGAAAATTAGACCCTAGGGTACATTGGCCATTATTAAAAACATAGCACCTACCTTAACTGTTCTTTCCTGCCGTCCATCTACTACTGTTACTACCACGTTTCTCACTAATCATTTGACCACGGCGCATCTCCGGAACATGCAATCCTGAGGTAACCCCACTTGATGTTACCACTCTCCGCATCACCCTACTCCATGATTCCGCCAGGGCACCCACACTCTGAGACATCGTACCTTCAGTTTGCCCTTCCAAAGCAATGGCACTCACACCCCTAAGTATGACACCAGTGCATGACACAGACGAGCTGGTCCCCCGGCCTTTGCGTGACTCAGGACTTAGCTCTCTTTTAGGAGGTTGAGCCCGACCCCTGGCGGCAGTATTACCACCCACATCTTCATACCCCCCGCCGTCTTCCCTGTGCTGTAATGTCCTGTCCCCCACTTGACACAGACTCAGCGGTACCCCTTCCACCGCTTTCAATAAAACGGATAGGGAGACCTGAGTACAAGAGGGAGAACTTAATCAATCCTCCCCTCATAAGGGCTAAGCCCCTCCCATCACCTGATTCCTCAGCAACCTCATAGGTCAAGCAGTTACATAGACACACCTCCACCTGTCCTTGCTGCTTCATTCAGTATACTACTCAGAATTTTATGGCACTATAGACATGAAATGTCCTCCGTTCTCTTATACAAAAACATTAAAATATATAAAGAGTTGGACAAGCTCCTAATACCACTAACTCATATAGTCCTAATTGTAGGACAATTGTACTCCAATCAGGAAGGAATAATTCCGAATGAGTTAATATTTGTCTAAACATTTTCTGAGAAAGTGAATCAAGAATCCAGTATTAATGTTGATAGAACTTTAGCAGTTTGTAATTCCAGTAAAGTGACTTCTAATAGTGGATGCCTGGAGAAAAATCAATCTGTTTTTACACCCAATGTAGCTTTAGTAGTGCAAGCTGGCAGATATCAAAGTGAGCTTAGTTGTCTGCGCTATATTTAACCTCCCCCCAACTTCTCACTGTGTGGAATACTCTAATCACAGATTAGTATCCGCTGTACTCTTAAACCAATCGGGTACTTGTGGTGAAGGAGAAATGGTTCCTGTGTCGGGGAGGAGGGAGCACGCAACCAATTTTATAGCACTGGCAGCGGACAACAAAGTGCAAGACAGGAAGTCCTCACTGGAGAATCACGGAGGCGTCCAACAGGGTGACCCTTGCGCGTGCCACTTTTAATCTGTGCTTTCTTCAGATTTACATCCCTCTGGTAGGAAGACAGGCACCCCGAGTGGGGATTTTATTGTGATGATCACGATATGTATATAGATATAGATATATAGTGTGTGTGTGTGTGTGTGTGTGTGTGTGTGTGTGTGTGTGTGTGTATATATATATATATATCTGAAAGTAGAGGAAGAAACAACAGAGCGCCTATAGTGTAGTATCCCTTGAATTAGTTTTTGTCACACGCAAGAATAATATTGCGTACCGGATTACGGCTTGACTCAATGCCTATCGGTCACCTGGTCTTCTAGTCCACGTCTCTGTCGGAGTCTAGATAGAGTCAGGAGAGAGGGAATCGCTATATAGCGTAGTAATTACTTGGAAATTGGCATCAGCTGTTACGTCTCACATAAAATTACATGCGTACGAGATAAAACAATAGTTTGTGCATGTCAGTATCTATACTTAAGTCCCGGTCCTCATCAGAGGGTGATGGTCATCTGAGAACCTTTAGGTGATATAGTAATGCTCCAATCAATAATAATTCTAAGAAGTTCCCAATTTTATTAGATATACAGAGATTATATATATATAAAAAAAATTGTAAAATGGCTTAGCTTTCAAATGACATAAGTGTCAGCAATGGTAGGTCAGCAGGTCAGTAGCTCAAGTTCTCAACGCGTTTCGCCCAGCTCAGGGCTTCATCAGGAGATTCCAGCATGCTGTGGTGAGGTCCTACTTATACCCACAGCAATTAGTGTTTAATTATGCAAATTACTTCCAATTTGCGTCATCGGCGAAACCGGAAGTAGTATTCTGCTTATTGAATTTAAAAATGTGGGGCCCCAGTGCGCATGTATCAGTGTGTGATGGACACCCTCATGATATAGCTCTATTTCACTGTACAGATCCACTGTTTAGTGAAGCACCGTGGTCTGTTTACAAGTAGCGCTGTTCGCTGCCTGACTTCCGGCGGATACGCGGACAGCAAATCGGGGACAGAGATTTTCTCCTGGCCGCGTGGCTAATTTGCATATGTAAACAGTGCAGGTGCTTGCTAGTGGATAGCTGGTGATCTATCAAACATTTAGGCGGATTAGCCCACAGTGCTGGACTTATAAATGCATATATGTATCACAATATAACTATGAACATTCATTAATATACATATATAAAAACATGTACAAAAAATATATATATATATATATATATATATAAAAAAATAAGTATAAAAACATATAGTAATAAAAATGAAATAAATATAAATATATATGCTGGTGATCCATCAAGCATTTCAGCAGATTAGTCCACAGTGCTGGACATATAAATGCATATACATATATATTACAATGTGATTATGAGCATTCATTAATATACATATATATAAAAAACATACAAAAATACGTATATATTAAAAATGGATCAGCATAAGAATATATATGAATATAGTAATAAAAATAATAAATATAAATATATATATTTATATATATATATATATAAATATATATAACAGACCACTTTGAAAACACAGAGAAGAGACAATGAAGTACCTATATATATGGCACCTATAAACTAGTAGCGTATCCCAAACTGTATACAATAGTGGGGACATATTTAGAAGATCAGTAGTATGTTCTGAAATATGGGAGAATTTCACTAATTCTGTGATTCATCTGTTGATGGAGGCAATAACAGGAGCTGATAATTGGTTTTTTTAAAATACAAAATCTACACTTTTTTGGCTAGATGGTGAATACATAGTGGAGAATATCATTGATGGTATTCCTGAGTTTGTCGAGGTACATTCTATATAAAATGGGAATAAAAGAGAAAAAAAGAAAACAAAAGGGTGGAGAACCATATTGTTCGCAGGTGGGGGGTACTTATAAGAATGGTGCTATTTCGTAACCCTCATTATGGCCATAGGGAGACATGGTATTAAGAGTAAAAATCCAATACATCTCACGTTGAGAAAGTTTTTTCAAAAGGTCACCACCTCTTGGGCCCAATTTAACGTGTTTAAGTGCTTTGAATGTTAGAGTATCTGTATTCGAGCTGTGGGTCATAGCGAAATGTCTGGAGAGTGGATGGCTCTCCACCTTAATTTTGACGTTCCTCACGTGCTCCTGGATCCGCAATTTTAATGGTCTCTTTGTCTTTCCTATATATTTCAGATGACAACCACATTCGATCATGTATATCACCGATGTTGTGTTGCAATTAATAAAATCTTTAATTTTGTGTTCTGTCGTGTTGTCACTGTTGTAAAACATTCTCCGATTTGGATGGACAAATTTACACATATTGCAGTGCCCACATTTATACATACCAGTACATTTTGGAAGGCCTGTGGGAATATTACGTGTGCGTCTTAACATGCTTGGTGCTAAAATTTCCTTCAGATTTTGTGCCTTCCTGAATATAATTTCTGGACGTTCAGGAAGTAGCTCCGTAAGGATTGGATCCATCTTACGGATATGCCAGTGTTTGGAAAGCACCTTCCTGATTTTTATTTCCTCACTGTTGTACTGTGTAATGAATGGAGCACACAATTTCTTCTTATCTCCCTAGATTTTATCTTTAGGTTTAAGAATTTCTTCTCGGTTTAAATCACCACCTCTTCTTACTGCTTCATTGATGATGTGATCTGGATATCCTCTCTCTTTAAAACGGTTGGCATAAATCTGAGACTGTTCCGTAAATGTCTCTGTGGTACTGCAATTTCTTCTAATCCTATGCATCTGTGAAAAGGGGATATTGTTTTTCCAGTTCCGAGTATGGCCACTTCTGTAATGTAGGTAACTGTTCGTATCAACTGTTTTGATGAAGTTTTTCGTAGTTATCTTATCCCCATCATGTGATAGAATCAGATCCAGGAATTCTACTTCGGTTTTGCTAGTGGTGCAGGTAAATTTTAAATTAAAATCATTACTTTGAATGTTTTCCATAAATTCATTGAAGTTTTCTACATCTCCGTTCCAGATTAGAATAATGTCATCGATATAGCGTTTGTAAAAACAAATATTGTTCTTGAACTGATGATTCCCATAAATGAATTCCTTCTCCCACATCCCCATTAAAATATTCGCATACTACACTATAGGCGCTCTGTTGTTTCTTCCTCTACTTTCAGATTTTCCCTTTGGGCTACGTATATCTAGTGGCACTTTTTGAAGAACTGAGCAGCCACCCGTTAAAACGGGGAAAGTGTGGACTATTGGACAATTCAATCAAGACATAAGTCTTTGAAAAACTTATATACTGAACTGGTCTTTGGACCAAAGTTATTTTTGACTTTAGACTATATACACATATACTGTATCAGTAAGGAACTTCGCACAATTTGGACAAGCGCACTAATCCACTCTCTTTTAATATTTTCTATTACTCTTGGTATTTGTGATTAGAGCTGCTGTCTATTTCTTGATTAATCCTACTGTATATAAGGAAAATGTTACGTCTTTGTGGGCTAAATAAGAGAAGGTCCGACCTATGCCAACAGGTGTTTAATGAGGAAAAATCTCTAAACAGGGTGATGGTAACCGACAACATAGATTCCCTTTTTTGGGACATAGAAAAAACCCTGATAAAAGAAATTAAAATTTGGTGGGATATTAAAGGGCTGGAACATTACCTTAAAGTAAATAGAATCCCAAGAGGCCTTAGGCTCATCAAGAACCCAACATTTGGGACTGATAGGCCTGCATTTATGGAAGAGTGGGACAAGATCCTCCATGACTGCTCGATCAATCTTATGAAGTTGATTGTTAAGGAAAAGAAGGCAGAACTCTCAGATTTAGAGGAACTATTGAAGAAAAAGGACAGCAACTTGAACAAATATAAAGATAGTGAGGAATTTAAGACCAATGAAAAAGTCCTTGATAAAAAATTGGAAAAAATCGAGGAAGAGGTTATCAAGAACAAGGAACACAAATTCCTGAGAGATAGAAGGGACTATGAAAATGACAAAGTGAAAAAATGGACTAGAAACTCAACCGAAGATAGAGGAAGAGAAAGAGGCAGATTACAAAGCAGACATAACGATCAAAGCTGGAACAGGATGAAACAAAGACAGAGATCTACTTCGTTCAAAGAAGCAAGACCTAGACAAAACTCCTACAGAGGGGGCAGTCGATACACAGTCCTTGACCACCCCTCAACAAGTACAGCACAAGAAGTACACGAGTAAGGTTTTTTAGGCCACAGACAAGCGAAACCACACAGAGACAAGGAATACCAAGAGAAGATCAAAGAAAACATCTACCATGCATCCCCATTAAAAAGAAGATTACAAGACGAGGAAAAAGAGGAGGAAGAAGAAAACCCCAGAAAAAGAAACTCCCGATAACTGATCCTAAAGATAAAGGTATTTTCAATCTTTCTTCCCACTGTTTAACACAACCACAGATCTCTCTACTCAGCAAAGGAGTAACTTTTGCTCCTACTCATAAACCAGATAAATTCCAAATGTTTATTGATCTGAATAAATATGTGAGGAATCTAACCTTAAAGAGACATTTTGCAAGGAAAGATAATGCGATCCTTACAAACTACAACTCTTCCAAATCGGGCTTGAAACTACCATCAAAATTTTATCCCCTGGAGTCTAAGGGCTCACACATCAACATTTTTTATGATTTAGTAAGGAAAGACTTGATCGATGGAGGAGATTTTAAAATAAAGAAACATAACCTTACCAACCATGAGAAACATGCATTAAAGGAATTGAAGGAAAATGAGACCATTATACTGAGACCGGCTGACAAAGGGGGTGGTTTGGTAATACAGGATAAAGAAATTTATATTAAAGAAGCACAACGGTTATTAAGTGATACATCCTCATACAAACCACAACCAAAAGACCCCATGGAGGAATTCATTGAGGAACTAAGGAAAGTCTTGACACCAGCATTCTATAAGAGCATCATCTCAAAGGATGAATACCAATACCTCCTGAACAACAATCCGATTATTCCTATTATGTACCACCTCCCTAAGATCCATAAGAGTCTAACATCACCACCTGGCAGACCTATCATAGCAGGAATAGATTCATTAACTGCACACTTATCTGAATATGTTGACGTGTTTTTAAAACCACATGTCCAGGACTTACCCTCATTTTTAAAGGACACAACGAGTGTTTTAAATCTTTTAAAAGATTTTAAATGTGAAGAAAATTTTGTGTGGACCACGATTGATGTACAAGCACTTTATACCAGTATCACCCATGAAAAAGGTCTTGCAGCCTGCCGTGAGATCCTTGATACAGATACGAATATAACGAAAGAACACTGCGACTTCATTTGTACACTCATTGAATTCATTTTAACGCATAATTATTTTAAATTCATGGACACATTTTACCTCCAGACCTGTGGCACTGCTATGGGTACGGTTTTAGCCCAAAGTTATGCGAATATTTTAATGGGGATGTGGGAGAAGGAATTCATTTATGGGAATCATCAGTTCAAGAACAATATTTGTTTTTACAAACGCTATATCGATGACATTATTCTAATTAGAGATGAGCGCCTGAAATTTTTTGGGTTTTGGGTTTTGGGTTCGGTTCCGCGGCCGTGTTTTGGGTTCGAACGCGTTTTGGCAAAACCTCACCGAATTTTTTTTGTCGGATTCGGGTGTGTTTTGGATTCGGGTGTTTTTTTCAAAAAACACTAAAAAACAGCTTAAATCATAGAATTTGGGGGTCATTTTGATCCCAAAGTATTATTAACCTCAAAAACCATAATTTACACTCATTTTTAGTCTATTCTGAATACCTCACACCTCACAATATTATTTTTAGTCCTAAAATTTGCACCGAGGTCGCTGTGTGAGTAAGATAAGCGACCCTAGTGGCCGACACAAACACCGGGCCCATCTAGGAGTGGCACTGCAGTGTCACGCAGGATGTCCCTTCCAAAAAACCCTCCCCAAACAGCACATGACGCAAAGAAAAAAAGAGGCGCAATGAGGTAGCTGTGTGAGTAAGATTAGCGACCCTAGTGGCCGACACAAACACCGGGCCCATCTAGGAGTGGCACTGCAGTGTCACGCAGGATGGCCCTTCCAAAAAACCCTCCCCAAACAGCACATGACGCAAAGAAAAAAAGAGGCGCAATGAGGTAGCTGTGTGAGTAAGATTAGCGACCCTAGTGGCCGACACAAACACCGGGCCCATCTAGGAGTGGCACTGCAGTGTCACGCAGGATGTCCCTTCCAAAAAACCCTCCCCAAACAGCACATGACGCAAAGAAAAAAAGAGGCGCAATGAGGTAGCTGTGTGAGTAAGATTAGCGACCCTAGTGGCCGACACAAACACCGGGCCCATCTAGGAGTGGCACTGCAGTGTCACGCAGGATGTCCCTTCCAAAAAACCCTCCCCAAACAGCACATGACGCAAAGAAAAAAAGAGGCGCAATGAGGTAGCTGACTGTGTGAGTAAGATTAGCGACCCTAGTGGCCGACACAAACACCGGGCCCATCTAGGAGTGGCACTGCAGTGTCACGCAGGATGTCCCTTCCAAAAAACCCTCCCCAATCAGCACATGATGCAAAGAAAAAGAAAAGAAAAAAGAGGTGCAAGATGGAATTGTCCTTGGGCCCTCCCACCCACCCTTATGTTGTATAAACAAAACAGGACATGCACACTTTAACCAACCCATCATTTCAGTGACAGGGTCTGCCACACGACTGTGACTGATATGACGGGTTGGTTTGGACCCCCCCCAAAAAAGAAGCAATTAATCTCTCCTTGCACAAACTGGCTCTACAGAGGCAAGATGTCCACCTCATCTTCACCCTCCGATATATCACCGTGTACATCCCCCTCCTCACAGATTATCAATTCGTCCCCACTGGAATCCACCATCTCAGCTCCCTGTGTACTTTGTGGAGGCAATTGCTGCTGGTCAATGTCTCCGCGGAGGAATTGATTATAATTCATTTTAATGAACATCATCTTCTCCACATTTTCTGGATGTAACCTCGTACGCCGATTGCTGACAAGGTGAGCGGCGGCACTAAACACTCTTTCGGAGTACACACTTGTGGGAGGGCAACTTAGGTAGAATAAAGCCAGTTTGTGCAAGGGCCTCCAAATTGCCTCTTTTTCCTGCCAGTATAAGTACGGACTGTGTGACGTGCCTACTTGGATGCGGTCACTCATATAATCCTCCACCATTCTATCAATGTTGAGAGAATCATATGCAGTGACAGTAGACGACATGTCCGTAATCGTTGTCAGGTCCTTCAGTCCGGACCAGATGTCAGCATCAGCAGTCGCTCCAGACTGCCCTGCATCACTGCCAGCGGGTGGGCTCGGAATTCTGAGCCTTTTCCTCGCACCCCCAGTTGCGGGAGAATGTGAAGGAGGAGATGTTGACAGGTCGCGTTCCGCTTGACTTGACAATTTTGTCACCAGCAGGTCTTTCAACCCCAGCAGACTTGTGTCTGCCGGAAAGAGAGATCCAAGGTAGGCTTTAAATCTAGGATCGAGCACGGTGGCCAAAATGTAGTGCTCTGATTTCAACAGATTGACCACCCGTGAATCCTTGTTAAGCGAATTAAGGGCTGCATCCACAAGTCCCACATGCCTAGCGGAATCGCTCCCTTTTAGCTCCTTCTTCAATGCCTCCAGCTTCTTCTGCAAAAGCCTGATGAGGGGAATGACCTGACTCAGGCTGGCAGTGTCTGAACTGACTTCACGTGTGGCAAGTTCAAAGGGCATCAGAACCTTGCACAACGTTGAAATCATTCTCCACTGCACTTGAGACAGGTGCATTCCACCTCCTATATCGTGCTCAATTGTATAGGCTTGAATGGCCTTTTGCTGCTCCTCCAACCTCTGAAGCATATAGAGGGTTGAATTCCACCTCGTTACCACTTCTTGCTTCAGATGATGGCAGGGCAGGTTCAGTAGTTTTTGGTGGTGCTCCAGTCTTCTGTACGTGGTGCCTGTACGCCGAAAGTGTCCCGCAATTCTTCTGGCCACCGACAGCATCTCTTGCACGCCCCTGTCGTTTTTTAAAAAATTCTGCACCACCAAATTCAAGGTATGTGCAAAACATGGGACGTGCTGGAATTTGCCCATATTTAATGCACACACAATATTGCTGGCGTTGTCCGATGCCACAAATCCACAGGAGAGTCCAATTGGGGTAAGCCATTCCGCGATGATCTTCCTCAGTTGCCGTAAGAGGTTTTCAGCTGTGTGCGTATTCTGGAAAGCGGTGATACAAAGCGTAGCCTGCCTAGGAAAGAGTTGGCGTTTGCGAGATGCTGCTACTGGTGCCGCCGCTGCTGTTCTTGCGGCGGGAGTCCATACATCTACCCAGTGGGCTGTCACAGTCATATAGTCCTGACCCTGCCCTGCTCCACTTGTCCACATGTCCGTGGTTAAGTGGACATTGGGTACAACTGCATTTTTTAGGACACTGGTGAGTCTTTTTCTGACGTCCGTGTACATTCTCGGTATCGCCTGCCTAGAGAAGTGGAACCTAGATGGTATTTGGTAACGGGGGCACACTGCCTCAATAAATTGTCTAGTTCCCTGTGAACTAACGGCGGATACCGGACGCACGTCTAACACCAACATAGTTGTCAAGGCCTCAGTTATCCGCTTTGCAGTAGGATGACTGCTGTGATATTTCATCTTCCTCGCAAAGGACTGTTGAACAGTCAATTGCTTACTGGAAGTAGTACAAGTGGGCTTACGACTTCCCCTCTGGGATGACCATCGACTCCCAGCGGCAACAACAGCAGCGCCAGCAGCAGTAGGCGTTACACGCAAGGATGCATCGGAGGAATCCCGGGCAGGAGAGGACTCGTCAGAATTGCCAGTGACATGGCCTGCAGGACTATTGGCATTCCTGGGGAAGGAGGAAATTGACACTGAGGGAGTTGGTGGGGTGGTTTGCGTGAGCTTGGTTACAAGAGGAAGGGATTTACTGGTCAGTGGACTGCTTCCGCTGTCACCCAAAGTTTTTGAACTTGTCACTGACTTATTATGAATGCGCTGCAGGTGACGTATAAGGGAGGATGTTCCGAGGTGGTTAACGTCCTTACCCCTACTTATTACAGCTTGACAAAGGGAACACACGGCTTGACACCTGTTGTCCGCATTTCTGGTGAAATACCTCCACACCGAAGAGCTGATTTTTTTGGTATTTTCACCTGGCATGTCAACGGCCATATTCCTCCCATGGACAACAGGTGTCTCCCCGGGTGCCTGACTTAAACAAACCACCTCACCATCAGAATCCTCCTGGTCAATTTCCTCCCCAGCGCCAGCAACACCCATATCCTCCTCATCCTGGTGTACTTCAACACTGACATCTTCAATCTGACTATCAGGAACTGGACTGCGGGTGCTCCTTCCAGCACTTGCAGGGGGCGTGCAAATGGTGGAAGGCGCATGCTCTTCACGTCCAGTGTTGGGAAGGTCAGGCATCGCAACCGACACAATTGGACTCTCCTTGTGGATTTGGGATTTCGAAGAATGCACAGTTCTTTGCTGTGCTGCTTTTGCCAGCTTGAGTCTTTTCATTTTTCTAGCGAGAGGCTGAGTGCTTCCATCCTCATGTGAAGCTGAACCACTAGCCATGAACATAGGCCAGGGCCTCAGCCGTTCCTTGCCACTCCGTGTGGTAAATGGCATATTGGCAAGTTTACGCTTCTCCTCCGACAATTTTATTTTAGGTTTTGGAGTCCTTTTTTTTCTGATATTTGGTGTTTTGGATTTGACATGCTCTGTACTATGACATTGGGCATCGGCCTTGGCAGACGACGTTGCTGGCATTTCATCGTCTCGGCCATGACTAGTGGCAGCAGCTTCAGCATGAGGTGGAAGTGGATCTTGATCTTTCCCTAATTTTGGAACCTCAACATTTTTGTTCTCCATATTTTAATAGGCACAACTAAAAGGCACCTCAGGTAAACAATGGAGATGGATACTAGTATACAATTATGGACTGCCTGCCGACTGCAGACACAGAGGTAGCCACAGCCGTGAACTACCGTACTGTACTGTGTCTGCAGCTAATATAGACTGGTTGATAAAGAGAAGATGTCTATGTAACTATGTATGTATAAAGAAGACTGAAAAAAATCCACGGTTAGGTGGTATACAATTATGGACGGACTGCCTGCCGAGTGCAGACACAGAGGTAGCCACAGCCGTGAACTACCGTACTGTACTGTGTCTGCAGCTAATATAGACTGGTTGATAAAGAGAAGATGTCTATGTAACTATGTATGTATAAAGAAGAATGAAAAAAAACCACGGTTAGGTGGTATACAATTATGGACGGACTGCCTGCCGAGTGCAGACACAGAGGTAGCCACAGCCGTGAACTACCGTACTGTACTGTGTCTGCAGCTAATATAGACTGGTTGATAAAGAGAAGATGTCTATGTAACTATGTATGTATAAAGAAGAATGAAAAAAATCCACGGTTAGGTGGTATTACAATTATGGACGGACTGCCTGCCGAGTGCAGAGACACAGAGGTAGCCACAGCCGTGAACTACCGTACTGTGTCTGCTGCGACTGGATGATAAATGATATAAAAAATATATATATATCACTACTGCAGCCGGACAGGTATATATTATATATTATATAATGACGGACCTGCTGGACACTGTCTGTCAGCAGAATGAGTTTTATTTTTATAGAATAAAAAAAAAAACAACACACAAGTGAAGTCACACGACGAGTGTTTAACTTTTTCAGGCAATCACAATATAAGTATACTACTAACTATACTGGTGGTCAGTGTGGTCAGGTCACTGGTCAGTCACACTGGCAGTGGCACTCCTGCAGCAAAAATGTGCACTGTTTAATTTTAATATAATATGTACTCCTGGCTCCTGCTATAACCTATAACTGGCACTGCAGTAGTGCTCCCCAGTCTCCCCCACAATTATAAGCTGTGTGAGCTGAGCAGTCAGACAGATATATAATATATATAGATGATGCAGCACACTGGCCTGAGCCTGAGCAGTGCACACAGATATGGTATGTGACTGACTGAGTCACTGTGTGTATCGCTTTTTTCAGGCAGAGAACGGATATATTAAATAAACTGCACTGTGTGTCTGGTGGTCACTCACTATATAATATATTATGTACTCCTGGCTCCTGCTATAACCTATAACTGGCACTGCAGTAGTGCTCCCCAGTCTCCCCCACAATTATAAGCTGTGTGAGCTGAGCAGTCAGACAGATATATATAATATTATATATAGATAATAGATGATGCAGCACACTGGCCTGAGCCTGAGCAGTGCACACAGATATGGTATGTGACTGACTGAGTCACTGTGTGTATCGCTTTTTTCAGGCAGAGAACGGATATATTAAATAAACTGCACTGTGTGTCTGGTGGTCACTCACTATATAATATATTATGTACTCCTGGCTCCTGCTATAACCTATAACTGGCACTGCAGTAGTGCTCCCCAGTCTCCCCCACAATTATAAGCTGTGTGAGCTGAGCAGTCAGACAGATATATATAATATTATATATAGATAATAGATGATGCAGCACACTGGCCTGAGCCTGAGCAGTGCACACAGATATGGTATGTGACTGAGTCACTGTGTGCTGTGTATCGCTTTTTTCAGGCAGAGAACGGATTATAAAGTAAACTGCACTGTCCTCACTAGTAAACTCTCTCCACTCAGTCTCTACACTTCTACAGTAACAGTACTCCTCCTAGTCAGCTCCAGTAAATCTCTCTCAGTCTCTTATAATCTAAATGGAGAGGACGCCAGCCACGTCCTCTCCCTATCAATCTCAATGCACGTGTGAAAATGGCGGCGACGCGCGGCTCCTTATATAGAATCCGAGTCTCGCGATAGAATCCGAGCCTCGCGAGAATCCGACAGCGTCATGATGACGTTCGGGCGCGCTCGGGTTAACCGAGCAAGGCGGGAAGATCCGAGTCGCTCGGACCCGTGAAAAAAAACATGAAGTTCTGGCGGGTTCGGATTCAGAGAAACCGAACCCGCTCATCTCTAATTCTAATCTGGAACGGAGATGTAGAAAACTTCAATGAATTTATGGAAAACATTCAAAGTAATGATTTTAATTTAAAATTTACCTGCACCACTAGCAAAACCGAAGTAGAATTCCTGGATCTGATTCTATCACATGATGGGGATAAGATAACTATGAAAAACTTCATCAAAACAGTTGATACGAACAGTTACCTACATTACAGAAGTGGCCATACTCGGAACTGGAAAAACAATATCCCCTTTTCACAGATGCATAGGATTAGAAGAAATTGCAGTACCACAGAGACATTTACGGAACAGTCTCAGATTTATGCCAACCGTTTTAAAGAGAGAGGATATCCAGATCACATCATCAATGAAGCAGTAAGAAGAGGTGGTGATTTAAACCGGAGAAGAAATTCTTAAACCTAAAGATAAAATCAAGGGAGATAAGAAGAAATTGTGTGCTCCATTCATTACACAGTACAACAGTGAGGAAATAAAAATCAGGAAGGTGCTTTCCAAACACTGGCATATCCTTAAGATGGATCCAATCCTTACGGAGCTACTTCCTGAACGTCCAGAAATTATATTCAGGAAGGCACAAAATCTGAAGGAAATTTTAGCACCAAGCATGTTAAGACGCACACCTAATATTCCCACAGGCCTTCCAAAATGTACTGGTATGTATAAATGTGGGCACTGCATTATGTGTAAATTTGTCCATCCAAATCGGAGAATGTTTTACAACAGTGACAACACGACAGAACACAAAATTAAAGATTTTATTAATTGCAACACAACATCGGTGATATACATGATCGAATGTGGTTGTCATCTGAAATATATAGGAAAGACAAAGAGACCATTAAAATTGCGGATCCAGGAGCACGTGAGGAACGTCAAAAATAAGGTGGAGAGCCATCCACTCTCCAGACATTTTGCTATGACCCACAGCTCGAATACAGATACTCTAACATTCAAAGCACTTGAACACGTTAAATTGGGCCCAAGAGGTGGTGACCTTTTGAAAAAACTTTCTCAACGTGAGATGTATTGGATTTTTACTCTTAATACCATGTCTCCCTATGGCCATAATGAGGGTTACGAAATAGCACCATTCTTATAAGTACCCCCCACCTGCGAACAATATGGTTCTCCACCCTTTTGTTTTCTTTTTTTCTCTTTTATTCCCATTTTATATAGAATGTACCTCGACAAACTCAGGAATACCATCAATGATATTCTCCACTATGTATTCACCATCTAGCCAGAAAAGTGTAGATTTTGTATTTTAAAAAAACCCATTATCAGCTCCTGTTATTGCCTCCATCAACAGATGAATCACAGAATTAGTGAAATTCTCCCATATTTCAGAACATGCTACTGATCTTCTAAATATGTCCCCACTATTGTATACAGTTTGGGATACGCTACTAGTTTATAGGTTCCATATATATAGGTACTTCATTGTCTCTTCTCTGTGTTTTCAAAGTGGTCTGTTATATATATATATATATATTTATATATATTTATTATTTTTATTACTATATTCATATATATTCTTATGCTGATCCATTTTTAATATATACGTATTTTTGTATGTTTTTTATATATATGTATATTAATGAATGTTCATAATCACATTGTAATATATATGTATATGCATTTATATGTCCAGCACTGTGGACTAATCTGCTGAAATGCTTGATGGATCACCAGCTATCTACTAGCATATATATTTATATTTATTTCATTTTTATTACTATATGTTTTTATACTTATTTTTTTATATATATATATATATATATATATATATATAGAAATAGAGTCTACGGCGCTTAGATGTAGCTATGTGCTTATTATACCTTAAAATTAGAATAACCTTTAGTGTAGATAGAGTATCAATATACAATCAAAAGAAAAACACTTCTCAGACTATGAGCGGCAGCTTATAATACAAAAAATGTGCTTGGCATGCACACATATGGATTTAAAGGAATTGGTGAGAATAAGCGCCCAAGAGTGTGAATTTATACAACCAGGTAAGTATAATGAAGGTATCTATGGTGGGTATGTTAACACCCGTTTGGACTTATCTGAAAGAACCAGAGAGGCTAGATTCAGGCGATGCTCCTTTTGATGCTTAAAACATGTTAAAAAAGAAGAAGAACAGACATAGTGTGTACTGTTTTTTTGAAAAATATCTAAATACAACACTGGCTTTCTAATGTTAGGCTTAATTAGGGAAATAGCATATTCCCAATTATACAATCAATATAGCCTAGGCAGTGTATATATAAAAGATACAATATTTAATACACACAAATGACATAAAAGTACATAAAAATACATAAAAACATGAAGTAGCTGTATAGCATGCGTACAGGATAAAAGATTATATCAGGCTTATCTGTCCATAAATAACTGGAATGCATGCGTACAGAATTCAAGATGATAAATGGCTTATCTGTCCATTAGAGGGAATGTCATCAGGTGGTGGACATCAGTTATTTATGGACAGATAAGCCTGATATAATCTTTTATCCTGTACGCATGCTATACAGCTACTTCATGTTTTTATGTATTTTTATGTACTTTTATGTCATTTGTGTGTATTAAATATTGTATCTTTTATATATACACTGCCTAGGCTATATTGATTGTATAATTGGGAATATGCTATTTCCCTAATTAAGCCTAACATTAGAAAGCCAGTGTTGTATTTAGATATTTTTCAAAAAAACAGTACACACTATGTCTGTTCTTCTTTTTTAACATGTTTTAAGCATCAAAAGGAGCATCGCCTGAATCTAGCCTCTCTGGTTCTTTCAGATAAGTCCAAACGGGTGTTAACATACCCACCATAGATACCTTCATTATACTTACCTGGTTGTATAAATTCACACTCTTGGGCGCTTATTCTCACCAATTCCTTTAAATATATATATATATATATATATATATATATATATTTTGTACATGTTTTTATATATGTATATTAATGAATGTTCATAGTTATATTGTGATACATATATGCATTTATAAGTCCAGCACTGTGGGCTAATCCGCCTAAATGTTTGATAGATCACCAGCTATCCACTAGCAAGCACCTGCACTGTTTACATATGCAAATTAGCCACGCGGCCAGGAGAAAATCTCTGTCCCCGATTTGCTGCACACACTACTACTGTGTAGCATTGACAGAGATGCGGCCGGGAGCGACACGTCACTTCCGGCGATGACGCGTATCCGCCGGAAGTCAGGCGCCGAACAGCGCTACTTGTAAACAGACCACGGTGCTTCACTAAACAGTGGATCTGTACAGTGAAATAGAGCTATATCATGAGGGTGTCCATCACACACTGATACATGCGCACTGGGGCCCCACATTTTTAAATTCAATAAGCAGAATACTACTTCCGGTTTCGCCGATGACGCAAACCGGAAGTAATTTGCATAATTAAACACTAATTGCTGTGGGTATAAGTAGGACCTCACCACAGCATGCTGGAATCTCCTGATGAAGCCCTGAGCTGGGCGAAACGCATTGAGAACTTGAGCTACTGACCTGCTGACCTACCATTGCTGACAATTATGTAATTTGAAAGCTAAGCCATTTTACAAATTTTTTTATATATATATATAATCTCTGTATATCTAATAAAATTGGGAACTTCTTATAATAATTATTGATTGGAGCATTACTATATCACCTAAAGGTTCCCAGATGACCATCACCCTCTGATGAGGACCGGGACTTAAGTATTGATACTGACATGCACAAACTATTGTTTTATCTGGTACGCATGTAATTTTATGTGAGACGTAACAGCTGATGCCAATTTCCAAGTAATTACTACGCTATATAGCGATTCCCTCTCTCCTGACTCTATCTAGACTCCGACAGAGACGTGGACTAGAAGACCAGGTGACCGATAGGCATTGAGTCAAGCCGTAATCCGGTACGCAATATTATTCTTGCGTGTGACAAAAACTAATTCAAGGGATACTACACTATAGGCGCTCTGTTGTTTCTTCCTCTACTTTCAGATTTTCCCTTTGGGCTACGTATATCTAGTGGCACTTTTTGAAGAACTGAGCAGCCACCCGTTAAAACGGGGAAAGTGTGGACTATTGGACAATTCAATCAAGACATAAGTCTTTGAAAAACTTATATACTGAACTGGTCTTTGGACCAAGGTCATTTTTGACTTTAGACTATATACACATATACTGTATCAGTAAGGAACTTCGCACAATTTGGACAAGCGCACTAATCCACTCTCTTTTAATATATATATATATACAGCTCCAACAATGGACAATGAGGCACTCTAGAGGCTTGGTATAAGCAATAAACTGTATTGACATAGAGCAACGTTTCGGGGCAGAGCTCCTTCCTCAAGGCATACCAATACAAAAGTGAACAAACAACACTTACCCACTAAAATACCCCACAGGGCTCTGTGCACCGTCCTCCGCTTCTCCCGCCGCAGCTCCGTCACTGCTACCCGTCGCCGACTACTTCCGGGTCCAGACGTGACCTGGTTACCGTGGCAACCACGTCTGCATGCATTCCACATCAGAAGCAGCTGCGTTGCGGTTCACACCGCGTTGCATCAGCCAAGAGGGGCGGAGGAGGTTCACAACTCTAATTAGCCCTGAAACAACACATAACAGTGAAATATAATGAAATATACATGACATGTACATTTAAAAACAAAGCAAACATGTAAGAGCTACTCAAGCACCTACTAAGCAGCACAGTTAGTCACAGAGCTCCATAACCTCACATTAATAAAAATATAGCATTCACCAAGATATCCTTACATTATGCTATTCCAATTTATCTTGTCATTCAGTCCCTGGGGAGACATGGTATTGAGGCGAAAAATCCATTGGGATTCTGCCAGAAGAAGTGCCTTATGTCGATCACCACCCCTTAGTGATAGTGGGATGTGGTCGATCATGAAGTATCTTAACATGGACAAAGTATGACCTTTTTCTCTAAAATGACGGGCCACCGGTTGATCTAAATTCCTACCCGATAGATGAATGGCTGACCGATGGAGAGCCATACGGTCCCTAAATGGTCTAGAGGTTTGTCCTACGTAATACAGCCCACAAGGACAACATATAATATACACTACAAAATCTGACCTACAAGTCAGAGTATGTCTAATGTCATACATCTTATCAGAATGTGGATGTTTAAACTTACGACAAGGTTGCATGAATTTACAGGTTGTACAATTGTGGCAGCTGTAACAGCCCGGAGGTTTGTAATACACATTTGGAGTCACACCTTTCCCCATACCGGAAATATCCGTTTTAACTAGCCTATCACGAAGATTGCGGCCTCGCTTAAAAGCCGCTAAAGGTCTAGTGTCCTTAAGCGATGGCAGTTCACTATCGGATTTAATAATGGGCCACAAAGCTAATGATGCTTGCTGAATAATGGGGCTAGCTGTCGTGAACTGACTAACCCACGGAATACAATTGTCCTGGGCTCTAGTTTTAGATTGTAAAAGCTGTGTTCGCGATATTTGTAATACCTGTTCCTTCTGTGTATATAAATTACTCGGGTCATAGCCACGGGCTATAAACTTCAGGATCACTTTGTCTAATCTATCAGGAAGTAACTTCGGATCACTTACTATCCTAGCGATTCGCATCATTTGGGATAGCGGTAAGCCTTTCTTAAGAGCCGGAGGATGATGACTCTCTGCTCTAAAGAAAGTATTACGGTCAACATCCTTATGATAGATGTCGGTACTGATAGTACCTTCTCTAATCATAACTTTCACGTCCAGAAAATGCATCATCGTGGCACTACAAGAATAAGTGTACTTAATGGAAGAATCCGACTGGTTAGCCTTCAATAGCAGTGCATCTAGTCTATCCTGACCCCCGGTCCACAAGATGAAAATATCATCTATGTACCGGGAGTATAATAAGAGATGTTGGCTCACTTCTGGACGATTCAGGAATAGATGTTCTTCCTGCACAAATATGAACACATTTGCATATGAGGGGGCCACAGCCGACCCCATGGCACATCCCCTCAATTGCAAAAAGAACTGACTGTCATACAGGAAATAATTCCTGCAGAGAGTCAGCTCCAACAAACGAATGAACAAATCGTGATCAAATATATCAGAATCTAGATAATCACCTAGAAACCTCCGCATAGCCGCTACACCATCCACATGTTTGATGGAGGTGTATAGGCTACACACATCCAAACAACACATAATAGTACCCTCCGGTACCACCTGTAAATCAAGTAGGAGGTTAATAAACCTAGTGGTATCCTTCAAAAACGATTTTTTAAGGGGAAGCAAAGGCTGAAGGAGAAAGTCCAGCAACTGGGCTATAGATTGTAGTAGTGAATTCCGGGCAGATGTAATGGGCCGACCAGGCGGGGTTACACTGTCCTTATGAAGTTTCGGAAGTGTGTATAGTACCGGTGTTACCGGATGTTCATTCATCAGGATCTTCTGCAAGACAGGAGTGAGTAAGCCATCCTGTACAGCTGTGTTCAATATAGAACGAATCTCGCGCTGGTATTCCTTCGTGGGGTCACATTGTAATTTTTCATAAACTCCAGGTTCCCGTAGTTGACGTTCAATCTCTCTTCTGTAGTCATTGATGTTCTGTACCACAATGGCCCCGCCCTTATCAGCCGGCCTGATGATGATAATATCATCATAGCCAGCCAAGTTCTTCAATGCAGTTGTTTCAGTATGTGATAAATTCTTACGTATACAGCCAGGTGCTGCGACAAATCTGGATACGGAATCATCGAGCAATCTATTGAAAGTTTTCAACGACGGGTTTGTTGACATCGGATCAAAACTAGATTTTGAATGAGTTCGTAGAAAACTATCAAGATGAGAGTGTTCAACCGGAGTGGAGTGAGTATGGAAGAATTCCTTAAGGCGTAATTTGCGCGCTAGCTTATGATGGTCTCGTTGCCATTCGAAGCCACCATACATATTGGTGGGTACAAATGATAGCCCTTTTTGTAGAACCTTTCATTCGTCATCTGATAGACTCCTGCCAGATAAATTAAATACTAACGTATCTTCTTTTTGTCGGCTGTGGCCCCCTCATATGCAAATGTGTTCATGTTTGCGCAGGAAGAACATCTATTCCTGAATCGTCCAGAAGTGAGCCAACATCTCTTATTATACTCCCGGTACATAGATGATATTTTCATCTTGTGGACCGGGGGTCAGGATAGACTAGATGCACTGCTATTGAAGGCTAACCAGTCGGATTCTTCCATTAAGTACACTTATTCTTGTAGTGCCACGATGATGCATTTTCTGGACGTGAAAGTTATGATTAGAGAAGGTACTATCAGTACCGACATCTATCATAAGGATGTTGACCGTAATACTTTCCTTTAGAGCAGAGAGTCATCATCCTCCGACTCTTAAGAAAGGCTTACCGCTATCCCAAATGATGCGAATCGCTAGGATAGTAAGTGATCCGAAGTTACTTCCTGATAGATTAGACGAAGTGATCCTGAAGTTTATAGCCCGTGGCTATGACCCGAGTAATTTATATACACAGAAGGAACAGGTATTACAAATATCGCGAACACAGCTTTTACAATCTAAAACTAGAGCCCAGGACAATTGTATTCCGTGGGTTAGTCAGTTCACGACAGCTAGCCCCATTATTCAGCAAGCATCATTAGCTTTGTGGCCCATTATTAAATCCGATAGTGAACTGCCATCGCTTAAGGACACTAGACCTTTAGCGGCTTTTAAGCGAGGCCGCAATCTTCGTGATAGGCTAGTTAAAACGGATATTTCCGGTATGGGGAAAGGTGTGACTCCAAATGTGTATTACAAACCTCTGGGCTGTTACAGCTGCCACAATTGTACAACCTGTAAATTCATGCAACCTTGTCGTAAGTTTAAACATCCACATTCTGATAAGATGTATGACATTAGACATACTCTGACTTGTAGGTCAGATTTTGTAGTGTATATTATATGTTGTCCTTGTGGGCTGTATTACGTAGGACAAACCTCTAGACCATTTAGGGACCGTATGGCTCTCCATCGGTCAGCCATTCATCTATCGGGTAGGAATTTAGATCAACCGGTGGCCCGTCATTTTAGAGAAAAAGGTCATACTTTGTCCATGTTAAGATACTTCATGATCGACCACATCCCACTATCACTAAGGGGTGGTGATCGACATAAGGCACTTCTTCTGGCAGAATCCCGATGGATTTTTCGCCTCAATACCATGTCTCCCCAGGGACTGAATGACAAGATAAATTGGAATAGCATAATGTAATGTAGCATATTTGATATTGTAAGGATATCTTGGTGAATGCTATATTTTTATTAATGTGAGGTTATGGAGCTCTGTGACTAACTGTGCTGCTTAGTAGGTGCTTGAGTAGCTCTTACATGTTTGCTTTGTTTTTAAATGTACATGTCATGTATATTTCATTATATTTCACTGTTATGTGTTGTTTCAGGGCTAATTAGAGTTGTGAACCTCCTCCGCCCCTCTTGGCTGATGCAACGCGGTGTGAACCGCAACGCAGCTGCTTCTGATGTGGAACGCATGCAGACGTGGTTGCCACGGTAACCAGGTCACGTCTGGACCCGGAAGTAGTCGGCGACGGGTAGCAGTGACGGAGCTGCGGCGGGAGAAGCGGAGGACGGTGCACCGAGCCCTGTGGGGTATTTTAGTGGGTAAGTGTTGTTTGTTCACTTTTGTATTGGTATGCCTTGAGGAAGGGGCTCTGCCCCGAAACGTTGCTCTATGTCAATACAGTTTATTGCTTATACCAAGCCTCTTGAGTGCCTCATTGTCCATTGTTGGAGCTGTTTACATTTTCTGGATTAAGGCACCGGGGCACGTTGTTTGCTGAAGCTGAGTGCCGGCTGAGTTGTATCACTATATATATATATATTAGAGATGAGCGGGTTCGGTTCCTCGGAAACCGAACCCCCCCGAACTTCACCCATTTTACACGGGTCCGAGGCATACTCGGATTCTCCCGTATGGCTCGGTTAACCTGAGCGCGCCCGAATGTCATCATCCCGCTGTCGGATTCTCGCGAGATTCGGATTCTATATAAGGAGCCGCGCGTCGACGCCATTTTTCACTCGTGCATTGGAAATGATAGTGAGAGGACGTGGCTGGCGTCCTCTTACTTTGTTTCAGGGGGCTGCATATCTTTATTCTGGGGACCAGCAGTATTATAGGAGGAGTACAGTGCAGAGTTTTGCTGACCAGTGACCACCAGTATACGTTGTCTGCCTGAAAAACGCTCCATATCTGTGCTCAGTGTGCTGCATATATCTGTGCTCACGCTGCTTTATTGATGGGACTGGGGACCAGCAGTATTATATAGGAGGAGTACAGTGCAGAGTTTTGCTGACCAGTGACCACCAGTTTACGCTGTCTGCCTGAAAAACGCTCCATATCTGTGCTCAGTGTGCTGCATATATCTGTGCTCACACTGCTCTATTGTGGGGACTGGGGACCAGCAGTATTATATAGGAGGAGTACAGTGCAGAGTTTTGCTGACCAGTGACCACCAGTATACGTTGTCTGCCTGAAAAACGCTCCATATCTGTGCTCAGTGTGCTGCATATATCTGTGCTCACACTGCTTTATTGTGGGGACTGGAGACCAGCAGTATTATATAGGAGGAGTACAGTGCAGAGTTTTGCTGACCAGTGTCCACCAGTATTATACCTTCTCTGCCTAAAAAACGCTCCATATCTGTGCGGCATTGTAGTATATAGTAGGAGTACAGTGCATAATTTTGCTGACCACCAGTATATAATATATAGGAGTACGGTACAGAAGGCCACTGCTCTACCTACCTCTGTATCGTCAAGTATACTATCCATCCATACCTGTGGTGCATTTCAGTTTTGCACAGTTTGCTGACCACCAGTATATAATATATAGCAGTACGGTACAGTAGGCCACTGCTCTACCTACCTCTGTGTCGTCAAGTATACTATCCATCCATACCTGTGGTGCATTTAAGTTTTGCACAGTTTGCTGACCACCAGTATATAATATATAGCATTACGGTACTCGCTAGAAAAATGAAAAGACTTAAGCTGGCAAAAGCACAGCAAAGAACTGTGCGTTCTTCTAAATCACAAATCCCCAAGGAGAGTCCAATTGTGTCGGCTGCGATGCCTGACCTTCCCAACACTGGACGGGAAGAGGTGGCGCCTTCCACCATTTGCACGCCCCCTGCAAGTGCTGGAAGGAGCACCCGCAGTCCAGTTCCTGATAGTCAAATTGAAGATGTCACTGTTGAAGTATACCAGGATGAGGATATGGGTGTTGCTGGCGCTGAGGAGGAAATTGACAAGGAGGATTCTGATGGTGAGGTGGTTTGTTTAAGTCAGGCACCCGGGGAGAGACCTGTTGTCCGTGAGACGAATATGGCCATTGACATGCCTGGTAAAATTACAAAAAAAATCACCTCTTCGGTGTGGAATTATTTTAACACAAATGCGGACAACAGGTGTCAAGCCGTGTGTTGCCTTTGTCAAGCTGTAATAAGTAGGGGTAAGGACGTTAACCACCTCGGAACATCCTCCCTTATACGTCACCTGCAGCGCATTCATCATAAGTCAGTGACAAGTTCAAAAACTTTGGATGACAGCAGAAGCAGTCCACTGACCACTAAATCCCTTCCTCTTGTAACCAAGCTCCTGCAAACCACACCACCAACTCCCTCAGTGTCAATTTCCTCCTTACACAGGAAAGCCAATAGTCCTGCAGGCCATGTCACTGGCAAGTCTGACGAGTCCTCTCCTGCCTGGGATTCCTCCGATGCATCCTTGAGTGTAACGCCTACTGCTGCTGGCGCTGCTGCTGTTGCTGCTGGGAGTCGATCGTCATCCCAGAGGGGAAGTCGGAGACCACTTGTACTACTTCCAGTAAGCAATTGACTGTCCAACAGTCCTTTGCGAGGAAGATGAAATATCACAGCAGTCATCCTGCTGCAAAGCGGATAACTCAGGCCTTGGCAGCCTGGGCGGTGAGAAACGTGTTTCCGTTATCCACCGTTAATTCACAGGCAACTACAGACTTGATTGAGATACTGTGTCCCCGATACCAAATACCATCTAGGTTCCATTTCTCTAGGCAGGCGATACCGAAAATGTACACAGACCTCAGAAAAAGAGTCACCAGTGTCCTATAAAATGCAGTTGTACCCAATGTCCACTTAACCACGGACATGTGGACAAGTGGAGCAGGGCAGACTCAGGACTATATGACTGTGACAGCCCACTGGGTAGATGTATTGCCTCCCGCAGCAAGAACAACAGCGGCGGCACCAGTAGCAGCATCTCGCAAACGCCAGCTCGTTCATAGGCAGGCTATGCTTTGTATCACCGCTTTCCAGAAGAGGCACACAGCTGACAACCTCTTACGGAAATTGAGGAACATCATCGCAGAATGGCTTACCCCAAATGGACTCTCCTGGGGATTTGTGACATCGGACAACGCCAGCAATATTGTGCGTGCATTACATCTGGGCAAATTCCAGCACGTCCCATGTTTTGCACATACATTGAATTTGGTGGTGCAGAATTATTTAAAAAACGACAGGGGCGTGCAAGAGATGCTGTCGGTGGCCCCAGGGCCGGCGCTTCCATTAGGCATCTTTAGGCAGCTGCCTATGGGCGCCAGGACCTGAAGGGCAGCCCGCTGAGGCTGTCTGGAGGAAAAATTAAGGTCTTCTTCCAGACACCCGGAGATGGAAGACTACACTCAGTCTGACGAGTGTGCGCCCGCCCATCTCTTTTCCTATTTGCCAGAGGTGGTCAACGTGTGTAGGTCAGGTGGTCGTGTCACTCCCCCCCTCCCACGTACCTGGCGCTCCTCCACTTCCGAGGGCAGGCTGGACAGCCACTTTCACCGACATCCCTCCTGCATGATGACCGCGCTGATGGATCCCTGCAGCTCTTCGGCCAGCACAGCAGCAGGGGCGCCAACAGGAGACCCGCGGATCTATGGTGAGTCAGAGTGTGATTATGGCAGCGCTGGCGTTTCTTCCCTGGAGCCTGGCCTGGCCTGGCTCTGTAGTGCCGGCATGCTGTGTATGTATGCAGCAGGACCAGACTATAGGAAAGACGGGGCGGTCATCCAGGGGACCCCACAATGTGGCAGCAGGGTAATGCATGTCCGCGATTCACGGGTGGAAAGGGGGCGGGGCCTAATTCTGTGACTTGCCCACCCCCATCAGAGACATGCCCTGATGCCTAGCAAGGCTGGAACAGGTAGTGTGTGTCTCCTCATCCCCCTCTGTCTCTCTCCCTCTCTCTCCCCTCTCTCTCTCTTTCTCCTCTCTCACCCCTCTCTCTCCCTCTATCTCGCCCCTCTCTCCCTCTATCTTTCCCTCTCTCTCTTCATCTCCCTATCGCTCCCCCTCTCTATCTCCCCCCTCCCCCTCTATCTCTCCGCTCTCTCTCCCCACTCTCCCTCTATCTCTCCGCTCTCCCTCTCTCTCCCCACTCTCCCTCTATCTCTCCGCTCTCTCTCCCACTCTCTCCCCACTCTCCCTCTATCTCTCTCCCTCTATTGCTCTCCCTCTATCTCTCCCCTCTCTCTATCTATCTCACCCCCTTTCTCCCTCCCTCTCTCTCCCCTCTCTCTCTCTCTCCATCTCCCTATCGCTCCCCCTCTCTATCTCCCCCCTCTCCCTCTCTCTCTGCTCTCTCTCCCCACTCTCCCTTTATCTCTCTCTCTGTCTCTCCCCTCTCTCCCTCTATGGCTCCCCTCTCTCTCCCTCTATCTCTCCCATCTCTCTCTCCCTCTATCGCTCTGCTCTCCCTCCTGCTCGCTCTCCCTCTATCGCTCCCCTCTCTCTCCCTCTATCGCTCCCCCCTCTCTCTCCCTCTATCGCTCCCCCTCTCTCCCTCTCTCTCTCTCTCTCTCCCCCCTCTCTATCTCTCTCTCTATCTCTCTCCATCCTCTATCCATCTCCCCTCTCTCTCCATCTCTCCCCCTCTCTCTCCCTCCCCCTCTCTCTTCTCTCCCTCCCCCTCTCCCTCCCTCCATCTCTCTCCTTCCCTCTCTCCCTCTTCATCTCTCACTCCCCCTCCCCCTCTCTCTCCCTCCACCTCTCTCTCTCTCTCTCTCTCTCTCTCTCCTCCCCCCCTCCCCCTCTCCCCCATCTCTCTCTCTCCCCCATCTCTCTCCCTCCCCCTCTCTCTCTCTCCCTCCACCTCTCTCTCTCTCTCTCTCTCTCCTTCCCCCCCTCCCCCTCTCCCCCATCTCTCTCCCTCCCCATCTCTCTCTCCCTCACCCCCCCTCTCTCTCTCTCTCTCATTCCCTCTCTTTCCCTTTCTCTCTCGACAAAAATAAACTCTTGTTGGGCACTCTTGTCTATGAAAAAATGGATTTAATTAAAACGTAACTTTTATTAGTTCTTATTAAAATAGATATACAGTAGCCTCTGAGATACATTTTTCATGGGGCATAACTCTAGAAAGACATTTCTAGTGTTGGCGAAAATATCAGGAATAATTTTAAGAAATTTGAGTTCAATTACTTAATTCAAAACAGGGCACTGCAACAGGGCGCGCTGCTAACTCGACTGCTCTCCACAGCTGCCCACTCTTTCTTCCTTCTATCCGGTCACAGCTGCGGCAGGACCCGCTCACTGCTGTCCACTGTGACTATATGTCACACACAGCAAGGGCTCTCCAGAACTTTGTTCTACCCCTCTCCAGCTCTATTCCTCTCCTCTGACCACACCTCATCTCATCTCTCTACCTCTCCAATCCAAAGTGCTGCCATTGGATCATGTGTCAGCAGTGTTCCTGCACTGAATTTAATTAATTAAATTCATCAGGGACAATCTGACAAAAAATTTCTAATAGCAGACATTCTGTATACCCCCGTCTCCTCTCTAGAGTGCCGGCTCTGTGAACACGGTCACTCTGTCATCACTGCGACCCTTTACATGTGACAGAGCCGCAGCTGCCCTACAGAGCTCATAAACCTTGAGACCTTTTCTATCACCCCTGAGTGTACCCATGCAGGGTTTTATTGATACTGTACATCACTGAATCTAAACTAATCAGTAATATTTTCATTGCTAACTAACATATATTGTATCCATCTATGCGGCAGACTTATTTTGAACTGTACTTTAATGATTCTGATTTGTTTCTTTCATTACCCTTACATACCGTAGCAGTATTGTATCACATTAAGTTTTACATTGACACATTGTTAGCCAGTTCAGCAACACACTATTGTTTGTTACCATATAGAGGGAATCTGTTAGGTCAGCGGTTCTCAAACTCGGTCCTCAGGACCCCACACAGTGCATGTTTTGCAGGTAACCCAGCAGGTGCACAGGTGTATTAATTACTCACTCACACATTTTAAAAGGTCCGCAGGTGGAGCTAATTATGTCACTTGCGATTCTGTGAGGAGAACTGCAAAACATGCACTGTGTGGGGCCCTGAGGACCGAGTTTGAGAACCTGTGTGTTAGGTTATTGAGATGGACTGCATATGCCACTCATGTATTTTGTGACTGCATGTGTTACTAATTTATTGTGTGTGTGTGTGTGTGTGTGTGTGTGTGTGTGTGTGTGTGTGTGTGTGTGTGTGTGTAAATAGCTTCGGCCTAATATAGTGTCAGTCTGACCTATAATTGATGAAACTCCTTATATCGAAGCATCTGGCTTTTTATTATCTATATTTCAGGTTCTGGACAATTTTATAACAGTATCAGACTGTCATTATATTTATATAGGACTGCCTATATGTTTTGAATTGAGTCATTGAACTCCAATTTCTTAATATTATTCCTGATATTTTCGCCAACCCTAGAAATTTCTTTCTTGTGTTATGCCCGATGTGAAACTTATCTGAGAGCTATCATATATCTATTCTAATTCTAACTAATAAAAGTTAAGTTTTAACTAATTCCATTTTTTCATAGACAAGAGTGCCCCAACAAGAGAGTTTATTTCTGTCTTTTTTCTGTTAATACTATATTTACTCTCTGGGCGCACCTCCACCTGCTATATGAAATATACGCTAGTTATTTGATGTCATTTTGATGTGGACTGTTCTTTGACCCCTCTCTAACTACTTTGACTTAAATTGCTGTGCTCGTTGACTGTTTCCCAAAACCTCCCCTCTCCTTGGTTGATACCTTCTCTCTCCCTGATACCCACCCTCTCTCTCTCTCCCTGACACCCTCTTTCACTATCTCACTGTTCTCTTTCTCCCTGATACAGTCTCTCTCACTCAACCCCCACTCTCTCTCTCCCTTGGTCCCCCCTCTTTTTCTCTCTCTCTCTCTCTCTCTCTCTCTCTCTCTCTCACTCTCCTCCCCGTTCTGTCTTACAACCACCCCTCACACACCGTGACTCACGACTCACCCCTCTCACCTTTCCTAGATGGAAAGAGGGTATTGGGAGGGGAGGGGAGGGGGGGCAGTAGGCAGAAGTTTTGCCTAGGGTGTTGAGAAACCTTGCACCGGCCCTGGGTATCCCAAAGAATTGTGGGCCACTTTCGGCATTCAGCCACCGTGTGCCAAAGACTGGAGCACCAGCAAACAGTCCTGAACCTGCCCTGTCATCATCTGAAGCAAGAGGTGGTAACGAGGTGGAATTCAACCCTCTATATGCTTCAGAGGATGGAGGAGCAGCAAAGGGCCATTCAAGCCTATACATCTGCCTGATATAGGCAAAGGAGGGGGAATGCACCTGACTCAAGCGCAGTGGAGAATGATTTCAACGTTGTGCAAGGTTCTGATGCCCTTTGAACTTGCCACACGTGAAGTCAGTTCAGACACTGCCAGCCTGAGTCAGGTCATTCCCCTCATCAGGCTTTTGCAGAAGAAGCTGGAGATATTGAAGGAGGAGCTAAAACAGAGCGATTCCGCTAGGCATGTGGGACTTGTGGATGGAGCCCTTAATTCGCTTAACCAGGATTCACGGGTGGTCAATCTGTTGAAATCAGAGCACTACATTTTGGCCACCAAGCTCGATCCTAGATTTAAAACCTACGTTGTATCTCTCTTTCCGGCAGACACAAGTCTGCAGAGGTTCAAAGACCTGCTGGTGAGAAAATTGTCAAGTCAAGCGGAACGTGACCCGTCAACATCTCCTCCTTCACATTCTCCCGCAACTGGGGGTGCGAGGAAAAGGCTAAGAATTCCGAGCCCACCCGCTGGCGGTGATGCAGGGCAGTCTGGAGCGAGTGCTGACATCTGGTCCGGACTGAAGGACCTGCCAACGATTACTGACATGTTGTCTACTGTCACTGCATATGATTCTCTCACCATTGAAAGAATGGTGGAGGATTATATGAGTGACCGCATCCAAGTAGGCACGTCAGACAGTCCGTATGTATACTGGCAGGAAAAAGAGGCAATTTGGAGGCCCTTGCAGAAACTGGCTTTATTTTACCTAAGTTGCCCACCCTCCAGTGTGTACTCCGAAAGAGTGTTTAGTGCAGCTGCTCACCTTGTCAGCAATCGGCGTACGAGGTTACTTCCAGAAAATGTGGAGAAGATGATGTTCATCAAAATGAATTATAATCAATTCCTCCGTGAAGACATTCACCAGCAATTGCCTCCAGAAAGTACACAGGGACTTGAGATGGTGGATTCCAGTGGGGACGAATTAATAATCTGTGAGGAGGGGGATGTACACAGTGAAAGGGGTGAAGAATCGAACGATGAGGAGGAGGTGGACATCTTGCCTCTGTAGAGCCAGTTTGTGCAAGGAGAGATTGATTGCTTCTTTTTTGGTGGGGGCCCAAACCAACCAGTCATTTCAGTCACAGTTGTGTGGCAGACCCTGTCGCTGAAATGATATGTTTGTTAAAGTGTACATGTCCTGTTTATACAACATAAGGGTGGGTGGGAGGGCCCAAGGACAATTCCATCTTGCACCTCTTTTTTCTCTCATTTTTCTTTGCATCATGTGCTGTTTGGGGACTATTTTTTTGAAGTGCCATCCTGCCTGACACTGCAGTGCCACTCCTAGATGGGCCAGGTGTTTGTGTCGGCCACTTGTGTTGCTTAGCTTAGCCATCCAGCGACCACAGTGCACCTCTTTTTTTCTTTGCATCATGTGCTGTTTGGGGACTATTTTTTAAATCGACCATCCTGTCTGACACTGCAGTGCCACTCCTAGATGGGCCAGGTGTTTGTGTCGGCCACTTGGGTCGCTTAGCTTAGTCATCCAACGACCTCGGTGCAAATTTTAGGACTAAAAATAATATTGTGAGGTGTGAGGTGTTCAGAATAGACTGGAAATGAGTGGAAATTATGGTTATTGAGGTTAATAATACTATGGGGTCAAAATGACCCCAAAATTCTATGATTTAAGCTGTTTTTGAGGGTTTTTTGTAAAAAACACCCGAATCCAAAACACACCCGAATCCGACAAAAAATTTTCAGGGAGGTTTTGCCAAAACGCGTCCGAATCCAAAACACAGCTGCGGAACCGAATCCAAAACCAAAACACAAAACCCGAAAAATGTCCGGTGCACATCACATATATATATATATATATATATATATATATATATATATATATATATATATATAATCCAAAGGTGCAGCACTCGACGAATAAAGGAATACACATGCCCAGTAATGCGATCATCGTTTCAGTGTTGATACACTATTTTCAAGATACAAGAATCAGATATACAAAAAACGATCCACCTTTATACAGCATATCACCCAGTGAACGGTCCCACCAGCTTGCGGGATTGGCGCACCCATCCGGTGTCCACCATTGATGACATCATCCCGCACAGCCGTAGCATCGCGGGTCTGGCGTCAGTGCAACCCTCACCATAGCAACATAACAACACTTAATATATAGACAAAGGATGCTAAAAGATAAAAATAGAAAGCATAATAAGCAACATGGTAATATGCACATTCTGGCATACATAAGCTGAAAGATCTTACACAAATATAACAATCACAGACCGCAAACTGCATGAGAGGACACACATATATATATATATATATATATATATATCAAAAAAAATATTTTTAGAAGTATGAAAGAACAAGGTTTTCATTAAGACCTCTAGGTGAGATCACATCCAAACGATGGATCCACCGTGCTTCACATTTAAGTAACATTAAATTACGATCTCCTCCTCTCACGGGCAATGGAACATGATCTATCATTCTATACCTCAAAGAAGCAAGATTATGCCGTGCTTCCGCAAAGTGACGTGCGACGGGATGGTTGCTGGTCCCACTTAATAATGCAGCGCTAATGGTAAGGCGATGACCCGACATCCTTTCCTTAAATTTGTACTGTGTTTTGCCCACATATGAAAGCCCACAGGGGCATACGATCTGATATATAACATAAGTGCTATTGCATGTAAGATGGTATTTAATCTTACATTTCTTCCCGGTATGGGAAACCCCTGTGGGCTTTCATATGTGGGCAAAACACAGTGCAAATTGGAAAGTATGTCGGGTCATCGATAACAGGTTGCTGCCGCCCTGCTTCCTACATCGCAGGACCCGTTTGTGCGCATGTGCAAAGTACCAATAATCTGTACTGTGCAACACACAAAGCAACTCCAATCACATCTAAATAACCCCCTGTGTTTGTGCATTTTAATAAAAAATAATTTACTCCATTCTTCCTTTTGTGTATGATATCTGACTGCATGGACATCATAAGAGCGGAAGGTGACCTGCACCTGTGATGCACATTCCTTTTGATTCAATTTGTGAGTGCAACCAGTAGTGGATGTGTGTTTGTTTGTTTGTGTGTGCGTGTGTATATATATGTATACACACACTGGTGTATTTATAGTGGGGGCAGTGCACATGGGCCCCTGGGGTCCAGGGGTGCCCACACCACACACCCTGCACACATTACTTACCCTCCGGAGTCCCACGGCACAATAGTACCACTGCAGAAATCGCGCATACGCAGTAGGAAAATCACTGGGAAAATGGTTGCCACGCCACTTTCCCAGAGACCTGCGCATATGCTCTAGACTCTGGAATAGCTCAGAGCTAGAGCGCTGCCAACTAGAAAGGAGGGGTCCATGCAGAGTATGCACACGGGTCTCCTACTCTCTAGATGCACCTTTATATTATAGTTACACCCTGTATGCAGAATTTCACTGTATAGACCTATCATTTTTATTTTTACAAAACACTTCCACTTATGAGCAACAGTGTAAGTTGTTGCATCTGTTGTTTTCCAAAGGTATAGGGGTTTCACATGCATTACCACAGTGTGAAGCGAGTATGTGCATGAGGTTAAAAGTTATGCTGATACTATTATATCATTAATGGTTTGTTTTTCCTTTTTTTTTTTCCTGCCCATTTGTATTGCAGTGTACTGTTTTTTATTGTTTTTTCGTGATTTTTAGAGTGCCTGTTCACCAAGAACCATTTCTTGTAGTACTGTCTTTAGAGGTGTTGGTGACGTCTCTGTTTTTGAGTGTGGACTGCACCAATAGAGGCACGGAAATAATTTCAATGTATTTTATTAAATAATAATAATACGTTTTTATAAATATTGTAGAAATATTTTCCTGGAAAAGTAAAGACACTGCTTCTGTTTGCCTATTAGGTCAAACTCATGATTGCAGGGAATCTGATGATTCAATATGCCATGCCAGTTAAATACAGTTTAGCTGACATTATCCCAGCGTGAGATGCTATGCTCTTAACATTTTTTGTTTTCCACATGTTATTAATTTTATGCTTTTACTTCTGCAACCATGCACACTTTCAAATGAATAAAAAGGAATAAAAAGCAAAAATAAATCTCTTCTGTGGTGAAGACATTGTTTTATGTGAGCAATTCTGTTCGGTTTGCGGTAGTCATTTATGTGGTGCATGTTTTCAAGCATCTGGTACTGAAATATTATTCTGATCATATTAGACAAACACTGAAGTACACATGCTGTTTTATCAATGCTCATACTGCCGTAGTGATGGACGTGCTCTCTGTGTTCCCGTGTTGGGTCTAGTCTTGTGATATTGTACTTCAAGAGGCAGAGAGTGAAGCATTTCTATAAAGAACGTGGTACCTCCTGGTCATTGTTGACAGATCACTCTGACCTCTACACTCTAAATATGTCACTGTAATGCAGTACTCAAGCTAACCCTTTGCTAGAATGTGTGTGTGTGTGTGTGTGTGTGTGTGTGTGTGTGTGTGTGTGTGTGTGTGTGTGTGTGTGTGTGTGTGTGTGTGTGTTATGAGGCACTGTCAGAAAGCAATGGAAGAAAACAGTGAAGATGGATGTTTGTAGAGTGAATGCACTTAAGATAAAGTCAATAAGCTTCTCTACTATTAACTCATTTATTGCCACCAAATCTGAAATCTCCTCAATACAGTCAGTGTTTGCCAGTTTTTTCCATGCATTTCTTTAACAACTACTGTCATTTGCCTCTATAAACACTTATTTAATTGTAATGTTTTATGCCTTTTGTCTGTAATTAGGGAAGCACTATATATGGTGCATACATTATATACTTGAATACAAGATGAGAAATTAGTTGTATTCCTTCCTGGAAAAATACTTTGTAAATAAGTAGTAAGTAATGTTAGATGCACATTAGCATAGGGATCAGCGAGTTACTGCATCCCATTATAAAGTATTCCATTCCAGCCAGGAATGCATTCTACCCCTGATGTGAGCCTAGTATGTTGCCTAAGTGAATAAATTACCTGAAGCAGCATCAAGGCACAGAATAAAGAAGAGAAATCAAATCGTATACCCTCTTCTGTTCTGAATGGGCCTCCTGCTGAAGTAAGAAACTACATGAGCTTTCCCTGAGAGAAGAATTTATCTAGGTCTCTTCAACCAAAGTTAGACATGACCTCTTACTTTCAAGAATGGATTTCCTGTTAATGAGCTAGGTTCCCTGTGTTGTCCTCCACCTTACCCCTACCTGGTTCTTAATTACTCCTGGCAGGAGCTGACCAGCTGAGATAATCTTTTAATGCTCCTTAACATGAAATTATTATCGTTTTAAATTAAACTTGGGTTTGGCTATACAATCATGACATTTAGAGTTGACACAGATAAAGAAGAATTACTGACAAGAAGGTATACCCAGTAAAAGAATATCTCTTTTATCTTCTATGACAGGTTATACATCGGGTACAAGCAGTTAAAACATTTACATGAATTCCAACATATTCCCAGAACTTTAGTGAGAAGGAACAAGAGAACTTGTATCTAAGGGCCTGTTCATGCGCAGCTGTAATTGCACATGGGTTCTCAAGTGTGAAAATATGCAAATGTCAGCATTCTTATCGTGATGTTCTGTGCCAATGACTGAGCATACCCTGCTGCACCCATTGTTCTTATCTGAGCATTGTTCAAGTGCACTGCTGAATCCAGTGCATCCACCATTACCACACCATTAATCACAACAGTAACTCCTCTAGCAGCCCTTGCATGGTGCAGAGTCTCCCATGTAACATTCTTTAGAAATGGGCACTGTGGTTGTGGTGCTGCAATAGAAATCACAGCCAAATGCCGATACATGCCCATGACATTTCTTCTTTTTGCAATGACTTTAGGCCACCTCTCAGTTTCCACCCTGAACTGCGCATGGATTGCAGGATTCATCTCAAGTAATAGTGATGTCGTATGCAATGGTATCCAATGGAGTTTAGGAATCTCTGGCTTACTGTAATTCTTACTGTAAGTCCAATGTTACTTCTGCGATAGTGCTTAGAGTACTATGTGATGCTGAGACAATGACTACCACTTACAAATTTGCCATGATACACTATGTTGTGCTATTATAAATTTGGGACTATACTGTGGAAAATAAAGAAAATGCAGATGCATACGCTATAGTACTAAACACTACTAATCAGAATAATTATAATTAACTCTGCAGTCTAACATAGAACAAACTTGAGGTGCTTAGCATAATTTTCGGTCAAGACTTTATGGGCCCACCAGCCATGACCAGGTGACCTCATCAGGTGGGTCCCTAACACTAAAGTTCAACTCCAGGGCATGGGATCCCCAAAGTCGGCACAGGCCAGCCACCCAAATGCATCACACTGGTGAGAGATTCCCACACCCGCTCTGTGCGACTGCTTTGGTCGCACCACTCTCCTTACTGCCCTGATGAAAACAATGGGTGCATACATATACAGCAATGAAAATTTGCATTACTTATGCCTGCCTGTACCTTGATCAAAGGAACGCGGCTAGATAAGGTCATTACACTGTGTGCCAGATACACTAATATTGCAATTGCAAACACATGCAGACTGACAAAAAGATGTAAGTTTATGACTAGGAAAGCCATATTATGATTCAGAGGTAGACGCTATAGTACAGCAGCTGCAAGTGTCTTAATTAAAACGTTGCCCAATGTAAACTTCTGTAATCCATTGCTGTGTCCAATGATATGTCATAGGATCAACTGAGTAACCATTGGATATCTGTGTAACCCTCAGTTCACTCAAGATCTCTGGGGAAATCACACTTCTGGAGCCAGTGAACCTGCATCCATGGACACAACCAATGGCTTTGGCATGTCCAGAATACGGGGCTGATACACACACTTTTTCTAGCCTCCAACTGCCAGATGCATATCGGTTATGCTGAGTCTTTCGGGACACTGCGAGCAACGTCACATTCTCAAATCTGCATGTGCGCAGTGTATCTCCTGCACATGTGCAGATCTTTGGATAACTGCGTAAATCGTCAAAATAGTGTCCACCTCGTCTAAATCAGCTCCTGTGTGTGATCAGTGACAAGTGCAAATGTGTGATGACTGAGGGTCACTATCAGTAGTGAGTATCTTTTTTTTTTAAACGGAGGAAGGCCATAAACTACTAGAAGCTGGCTTGTAACCCTTACCAAAATAATACCTTAAATAACCTGTTAACCTTACTTAATTATATTAATAAAAACAGACAACTGTAATTGGTAAATAGATTATCAATTTTATTGATAACATAATCAAGGAAAAAATTGATGGTGAGAGAAAAAAGGGGCCAGGCAGATAAATATACAAATTAGATGGAATTAAAAACTCCAGAACAACAGCAGCCTTTAAACGTCATAGCGTGTAATCTTTCCTTTTTACTCAAGCATTCCCATAATTGTCCCTTTAGTATCTCCATGCTTCTGTATTTTATGAAAAGCTGTTCTGTACTTAATTATTTTCTGTACTATATTATGCTATGTATCTGTTAAGCGCCTTGAGTCCTATTGGAGAAAGAACGCTATATAAATAAAATTATTATTATTAATCGACCACCCCCACCAAGGAGCACAGCTAACGGCAAGCTCCATATCTCTGTCTATAAGATAAGAATCATCTGGTAAGATGGAGTCACTTGCTTCCAGATTAGATGCTAATGGCCCATTCACCACTGAGAAGGAAAGCGTAGCTGCTGTGCACTTAATAGATTGATACATCTGTCCCATCCATCACAGAAAGGCTCGCTCTACAAGATACTGCCCAGCCACCAAAAATAACATCAAATTGTCCAGAAAATTAAAGAAAGTGAACCCGAAAAGAGAGAGACCATAGTTAGTCAAGTAAACCCCTTCAGGTTGGTAGAGATGAACCTCCTAAAACCTTATGAGAGGGTATTGAACAACAAATCTCCCCTAGGACAGCAGAAGATTGCCCACATCACCATTAACCTTATGAGAGGCAGAGTCAATAGTGCCAAATTGCCCCTCAAGTGGCAATGGCAGAACCATCTAGGCACTATGTCAGTGGGTACTCAGACCACCTTATTAGCGATGCCAATTAACTGGCTGGCATGTACCCACTGGCCAATCTGTGAACATTTATAAAGGCTTTAGTTCTCACATGATTCCAGTATCCATTCCTAGTCCAGAGCACCCTATTTAAACCATTTCCCTACACCTGCTCTTTGCCAGTATAACTTGTCTGCAAGAATATTCTGTGTCAGAAGCTTGTTGCCTGACTCCTACTCTTTCTGCTGTATTTGTTCCAGTTCTTCACAATTTTACCTGCAATCAGTCCAGTGTCTAGCACTATACCATCTTAGCAGTAGGATCCTTCAGTCATTTCCTGCAGTAATCAAAGCACTCATCTATTATACCAGTGTGATGTCTGCTTGTATTTGCAATACTTAGCTGTGCTGTGAGCTACAGCCTGCTATATGCATTTATAATCCTGCATGCAGTTTACATCACTATCTGCAGTCGTCTGTGTGCAAATAGTTGATTGTCAACAACTATTTATGCTGCTATAGCAGATGCACATATCCCAGTGTGCATATTAGAATGATTCTACTAAGTGTGTCATACACTTCAAGCACTCACATGTTCTAGGCAACACCTACTGTAGTATTGCTACCACTGCCAGGTAGCATACCTTATCCTCAGCCTAGTATGTACTCTGCTCTGCTTCCTGCTCATTATCCTGAGGGTGGTACTGAATTAGAAGCATCATTCAACTTCCTAGTTTCATACCCTCCAATTGTAATCAGTTCTGCCCAATGTCTCTAATACAGAGTACAAAACAAACTCAGAATCTGGCAGTCAGTCCACACCACCAAGACCCAGGGTCACCAAATCAACAACCACGTAAAGTCAGGAACTACTAAATACGTTAAGTTTTACCAGATGGACAATAAGGAACCACATAATGTCCAGAGGCCTCAAGCAATTTACCGCAAAAAGACTCCCAACACAAACCAAGGAAACCCAGCCAACAGACCTTACTAGAAACAGGGAACTGTGCGCATCCAAACCAACAGGTTCTATCTAGCAGGCAAGAAAATGAGTTCTGAAGTAGCCAAACAGACTTCGGGTCCAAAAAAGCACCTGTAATTTTTTTTTTAAAGGAGTCCGTAAAGGTTGTAGCACGGAAATAGTAATAAACCTAAATGTCAAGAGTCCATGAACAAGCAAGGAAGTATAAAGGGGGGAGCGGAGACCTTATCCGAGGTTAAAAAAGCCTGGAAAATCTATTGTGAACCAAGAACATAATGCCATCCCTAATTGAGCAAAAACAGATAAAAAAATTCCTCAGTACCACAATGAGCTCACGCTAACTGAAGATGAGTGGCAAAAAGCCTCAGGTCTCTACATACAGTGATGCAGCAGGTGCAGTGGGAAAATGTACGTGGCACTTATAGTAGTCTGGCTTTCAGTGGCCTAATGCTCTAAACTGATAAGACTGTCGCAGCTGTAGGAGTAGCACCAGTCCTAAATTAATGGGTGTCATTGTCAACAGGACAATGCCCTAAAGCCACCACACAATGCCTAAAAACATAACCAAACTAATAGCGCAACAGCAAGGGCCCATCCTTATGTGTCAGCAATGAGCCCCCCAATCAAAGGGTGCGTAGCCAAATAGATATGGGCAAAAAACAGGCAAATTTGAGGATCATTTCAAGCCTGAAGATGGACACAGCAACCATGTCCCAGCTGATCCATCTGAGAGTGTTGTAACTTAAGAGGACAGCAGTACCCAACATAACATCAAAAAAGGCAAAGCAGACACAGCTGACATGGCAGATGCTATCAATTTGCACACTCTAAAAGTACCATGAAACGTGAGTGCAAGAGCAAATTGAAACAATAGGGCTTTAAAGCAAAAGAAAGCAATATCCGATAAAACATACATAAATCACAATAATAGAGGAAAATCAATAGGTCAACAGGTATCTGCGGGAACTGGGCACACCCTGGCCAAACCCTTGAGAGCCTTCATCACCAAGAAATCCTTGATGAAGTACAGTACAACTGACGAGGAGGTGGGTGAAATAAGAAATGGCCCGATAATCTCTCTGCAACCACCACCGTTGAATTACCCTAAAATAATAATCCCTGATAATTGCAACATTGCCTGCTGACCACTCTTAACTCCAGAACCAGGTAATTAGTCCAGCTGATCCAAGTCCCTTTAGTCCAGCCTGATAACCTGCCATACATAGATTCAAAGCCTATCCCAAAGAAAACAACAAAGGCAGTCAGCAATGGAATTGCTGATCCCTGATACATGTCTAACTGAAAATGCTACATGACAGGATGTCAGCACAGTATGAGCCCGCAAAGTAACTGGACAGCGGGAAGAGAGGAAATTGGCTGCAGGTTAATTTCTGTACCACACCCAACTTGTCACACCAGAACACAGTGCTCCAACTATGCAAACGCTTCTCACACATCTTCTGCACCATCATAATTGGGAACAACTCCTGGAGCAGCAGGTCCTTGATATCAGACCCACAGTGACCCTGCTGGGAGGTTAAAGGGCAGCCCATCATGCACCCTCCCAGTGGGCCCTGAAACCCCTCAAATCACTGTGCTGGTGCAACTGTATGCTATACTCCAGTGAAGACACCCAGATGCAAGAACCATTGAAATACTGAGCCAACACTGGCAGATTGCACTTGGGGCCTAATTCAGACCTGATCGCAGCAGCAAATTTGTTTGCAAATTTGTTAACCATGTGCAGTGCTGGAGGGGGGGGGGCAGATATAACATTTGCAGAGTTAGATTTGGGTGGGTTATATGGTTTCTGTGCAGGGTAAATACTGGCTGCTTTATTTTTACACTGCAATTTAGATTTCCGTTTTAACACCCCCACCCAAATCTAACTCTCTCTGCACATGTTATATCTGCCCCCCTGCAGTGCACATGGTTTTGTCCATTAGCTAACAAATTTGCTGCTGCGATCAGGTCTGAATTAGGAACAAACTTAGAATTATATGAGTGCTGCTCGCCAGCAGTCACATGTTCCAATTTACAGATAAAAATCCTACAATTACAATCACCCTACATGATAAATTCAGCAAGCTCCGTAGCAATTGCACTTTCCGAAGAGTCACTTTACCCACAGCGCTAGCACCAGATGTTCCTAGCGGTAATATAAATGAATGCTACATCTGGCTTGTTTAGCACACCTTCCTATTGCCATTTTAAAACTATTTGCCACTTAAAAGTAATTGTCAAAGCCCCCAACGATCGGTGGCTCCAACAAACTGCTGCATAGTTAATATGCCCCATCCTGTTGGCTCCAAATGTCTTCAGCTATCACTGTGTTAATAACTTTTGTAAAGCTTTATGTACATCATTGCCACTGCATGATACTGGATTTCACTGTCATTGTAAGACAATTCATCCAAAGAACAGACACATGTGTTATCAGATATAGTTTGTTCAGTACTGATTACTTTTTATACCTTATCTTCTGTATCATGTGCATTACACTGTGTGACCCATTTAACCGTGGTGAAATTGTGGATTTGTAATAATGTGAGAGCACTCAGGCATCAAACACCATTAACATTCTCTTCTTTCTGCTGCATTTAAATCTTGATCAATAACTAAGGGAAAGGCTGTAGCTACAGTTGCTGTTGAAAAAAATTGTAATAGAAAGATTTAAGGGGCAGAAAATCCAGTCAATAGACGCTTCCATGCACTCATTAATGTCAGTAGGGGTTCCAGTCTCCATCTTCTCTCCACAGTCCTGATAAATGAGTCAATTTAACACAAGAATACCTAGTTAGTTTATGTCATTTTCGGTCACTCTGCAGGTGAGTGGAGTACAGTATACATTTTATGATATTTTTGCCCTATGGTATTTTTAGAAGGAACAAATTTAATTTCGGGAAATTTTTCAGCAACTTTTATCTTTAAAAAAAAAATATATATATATATATATATATTAAGAAACTTGGAAATCTGCAAAGTAGTATAATGGAAAGTGTGTGTGTGTGTGTGTGTGTGTGTGTGTGTGTGTGTGTGTGTGTGTGTGTGTGTGTGTTTGTGTTTCTCTTAGGACTTATTTACACTAAAGAATTCTAAAATGCTCTGCCTGCTACGTTTTTCTGCAGTTGGAAACATCGCTATCTGAATCCATATCTTCTAGGACCATTGATTTAAGGGATTACAAATTGGGTCCTGTTTTTTTTTTTTCTTATTTTTACCTGTAGTATTGTCATTAGGTATACTGTATATAAGTAACTGTACAGTATATATAAGAACTTGTTTTGAACTATTAGCTTTCGCTTCATATACTATATATGCCTGTAATTTCACAGAGTGACTGAACTTTTGTACATGTGATCACTCTTTTTATCTGTTTTGGAGCACTGTGAGGAATATATTGTATTGTAAATATTACTTAGTGGCCTACCATTTAGAAGTTATCTCTAAACTATTAGCTCTCCTGTTGATACACTAGCAGAATTTTTTTTTGAAAGCCTAATTGTCCACTAAGTGGATTGTTATATAAATTAATGATTTGGGTCTTTGGTCCTACTGTAATTCTGTTAATACACCCCAAATCAGCTCCTGTTATTTTTCACACAGCCTGTAATATGGCAGTTAGGAGCTGATTGGCTGGAACTTTATGTACTTAGGAATAATAACAGCAGCGTAATAATATACAATATTGCCAAGTATGTACAGTAACAATACAGTAGCTCTGGCAGAAACCACAATGTAATTGAGGGAAATCAGTCCCGAATTACTGGTTAAAGTCTGGTAAACAAATTCCAAAGGTAGCAAACAACTGTATGCAAAGAGGAAAAGCAATGGTCACAAATCGTAAGCAGTATACGTACCTGAATCAAGAAGTCGGGGGGGGGGGGGGGGGAAGGAAAGCAAAGTGATACCCTTTCACATAGAAACTGAAATTACAGAGTGAAGCATTTCTATCCGGTAATCTCATGAAAAACACGGGTCCTGTGTGATAGAGTCAACCCGGGTTGAAATTCCCGGCCTTCGACCCTGGAATTTACCAGGGTTGGAGACCCGGGAATTTCGACCCGGGTTGACTCTTTCACACAGACAAAATACCTATGTTGATCTGCAAATTACGGGTCGAAATTCTGAAAGGGGGTCAGGCCGAGACCGGCAAAACAGCCTGGCACTGAAATGCCAGGTAATTGCCCGGTTTCCTGTCTGAAAGTGGTATAACAGGAACAATCACCACACAGGAGACTAATCTTTCCTCGCCTATTAAACTTCCAGGACTCAATGAGCACATACAGCACCTGCACCAAAGTAGTCAGTTGAGCATTTAGCGATCCTGAGTGGTATTTGACAGTATACATCTACACATCCTGATAGGATGGATGTCCCAGTTGGTGGACTGTAAGTCAAGGCCAGGCCTGTCATTACTTTGGAACCAGTAATAGGTAATTCAGTATTCCCCACTTTGTTGTATTTGCCGCTATATTAAATTAACGTTTGACCTTTGCTTTGTTTAGGCCATTGAACCATTGCCTATTTTTTTCTGACCTTTCTTTTGCATGGTAGTTTTGTAGTGCATTGACAGACCGGATTGACGTTGCCTGTTTTTGTCCATATGCTAAAATTGACAAGCAGCTATAATTTTGTATTTAAGACATGGTGGAAACCAAGTTAACAATTAGATTCTTTGAGAACAGTGGCTACTACTAAAGGTGTAAACTGCAACTAATTTACCACTGCTAATGTCCTATTAGAAGTACAATCAGACATTACATGTAGAAGTTTCTCAAAAGTGGCAAGTTCTTAGTCTGGTATTGCCGGGGTTTAAATCTTTAAGTTATCAATGAGTTTGATGTAACGGTCAACATTTTAAAGATAATTAGCAGCTAAGCAGCTCTTCCAACACACCCATGAGGTGGCTCCAGGGATGTCTGAATGCAGAGGCGGTACTAGCTAGTGATGAGCGGGTTCGGTTTCTCGGAAACCGAACACCCCCGAACTTCACCCTTTTTACACGGGTCCGAGCCATACTCGGATTCTCCCGTATGGCTCGGGTAACTCGAGCGCGCCCGAACGTCATCATCCCACTGTCGGATTCTCGCGAGATTCGGATTCTATATAAGCAGCCGCGCGTCGCCGCTATTTTCACTCGTGCATTGGAAATGTTAGGGAGAGGACGTGGCTGGCGTCCTCTCCGTTATTGTTGATCTTGATTGTGCTGTGCACTATTGCTTAATTGTGGGGAGGGCTGGGGAGCAGCTGTATATAGGAGGAGTACAGTGCAGAGTTTTGCTGATCAGTGACCACCAGTTATCCGTTCTCTGCCTGAAAAAAACGCTCCATATCTGTACTCAGTGTGCTGCATATATCTGTGCTCACACTGCTTAATTGTGGGGACTGGGGAGCAGCTGTATTATACAGCAGGAGTACAGTGCAGAGTTTTGCTGACAGTGACCACCAGTATACGTTGTCTGCCTGAAAAACACTCCATATCTGTGCTCAGTGTGCTGCTTTATTGTGGGGACTGGGGACCACCAGTATAATATTATATAGGAGGAGTACAGTGCAGAGTTTTGCTGACCAGTGACCACCAGTATATAATATATAGCATTACGGTACAGTAGGCCACTGCTGTACCTACCTCTGTGTCGTCATTAAGTATACTATCCATCTACATTCTATACCTGTGGTGCATTTTAGTTTTGCAGTTTGCTGACACAGTGACCACCAGTATACTATATATAGCAGTACGGAAGGCCACTGCTGTACCTACCTCTGTGTCGTCATTCATTAAGTATACTATCCATCTACATTCTATACCTGTGGTGCATTTTAGTTTTGCAGTTTGCTGACACAGTGACCACCAGTATACTATATATAGCAGTACGGAAGGCCACTGCTGTACCTACCTCTGTGTCATCATTAAGTATACTATCCATCTACATTCTATACCTGTGGTGCATTTTAGTTTTGCAGTTTGCTGACACAGTGACCACCAGTATACTATATATAGCAGTACGGAAGGCCACTGCTGTACCTACCTCTGTGTCGTCATTCATTAAGTATACAATCCATCTACATTCTATACCTGTGGTGCATTTTAGTTTTGCAGTTTGCTGACACAGTGACCACCAGTATATATAGCAGTACGGTACGGAAGGCCACTGCTGTACCTACCTCTGTGTCGTCATTAAGTATACTATCCATCTACATTCTATACCTGTGGTGCATTTTAGTTTTGCAATTTGCTGACACAATGGCCACCAGTATACTATATATAATAGCAGTACGGTACGGAAGGCCACTGCTGTACCTACCTCTGTGTTGTCATTAAGTATACTATCCATCTACATTCTATACCTATGGTGCATTTTAGTTTTGCAGTTTGCTGACAGTGACCACCAGTATACTATATATAGCAGTACGGAAGGCCACTGCTGTACTTACCCCTGTGTCGTCATTAAGTATACTATCCATCTACATTCTATACCTGTGGTGCGCCTCTTTTTTTCTTTGCATCATGTGCTGTTTGGGGACAATTTTTTTGAAGTGCCATCCTGCCTGACACTGCAGTGCCACTCCTAGATAGGCCAGGTGTTTGTGTCGGCCACTTGTGTCGCTTAGCTTAGTCACACAGCGACCTTGGTGCGCCTCTTTTTTTCTTTGCATCATGTGCTGTTTGGGGACAATTTTTTTGAAGTGCCATCCTGCCTGACACTGCAGTGCCACTCCTAGATGGGCCAGGTGTTTGTGTCGGCCACTTGTGTCGCTTAGCTTAGTCACACAGCGACCTTGGTGCGCCTCTTTTTTTCTTTGCATCATGTGCTGTTTGGGGACTATTTTTTTGAAGTGCCATCCTGCCTGACACTGCAGTGCCACTCTTAGATGGGCCAGGTGTTTGTGTCGGCCACTTGTGTCGCTTAGCTTAGCCATCCAGCGACCTCGGTGCAAATTTTAGACTAAAAATAATATTGTGAGGTGTTCAGAATAGACTGGAAATGAGTAGAAATTATGGTTATTGAGGTTAATAAAACTATGGGATCAAAATGACCCCCAAATTCTATGATTTAAGCTGTTTTTTAGGGTTTTTTTGTAAAAAAAAACACCACGAATCCAAAACACACCCGAATCCGCCAAAATTTTTTTGGTGAGGTTTTGCCAAAACGCGTCCGAATCCAAAACACGGCCGCGGAACCGAATCCAAAACCAAAACACAAAACCCGAAAAATGTCCTGTGCACATCACTAGCATTGGTACAGCCGAGCATTGCACCAGAGCCTGCCACGATTAAAGGGTCCAAAGCCAGCAAATCCATACTGAATCATATCACTGTTGGGCATATCCAAGTAACCGGGAATGCGCTGCGGCTAATTGTCAGCTCGGTATTATTTAATTAGGTCCTGCACATCAATCCTTGAGGGTGCACAGGTCCCTTGCATAAAAGTCCCGCGTTAAAATGCACCCTCTGGGATTTTATGCATGGGGAAACCCATAGACTGCACATTATTCAGGCAGAATCTATTGGCTACAACACATTACCCTATGAGTTACTGCGTGGGGAAAGTGCAGAAAGAAATTAAATTTGGAGCTTTTCCCCACGCGGCAAACCTCGCTCCTAGAGGGATATGCCCCTATGAATCCTGGTTAAATTGATTTCATTATTTTTCACCTATTTCTTTCTACTGTGGATTTTTTTTATGACTTTCTCACACACTCACAAACACACACGCATGATTATTCATGTTTGTGAGTCTTTCAGTATTGCTATTAAAAGTTTAGTTTTAATGGATTGTGTCCCACTTTTCATTTGCTTTTAGATGCACTAATCATATAAAAATGAACTAATTTATAATTATTTGCAGGTCCAAACATTTAGAACTAGAGATGAGCGGGTTCGGTTTCTTTGAATCCGAACCCGCACGAACTTCACTTTTTTTTTCACGGGTCCGAGCGACTCGGATCTTCCCGCCTTGCTCGGTTAACCCGAGCGCGCCCGAACGTCATCATGACGCTGTCGGATTCTCGCGAGACTCGGATTCTATATAAGGAGCCGCGCGTCGCCGCCATTTTCACACGTGCATTGAGATTGATAGGGAGAGGACGTGGCTGGCGTCCTCTCCATTAGAATAGATTAGAAGAGAGAGAGAGAGAGAGAGATTGTGCAGACAGAGTTTACCACAGTGACCAGTGCAGTTGTTGTTAAGTTAACTTTTATTTAATATATCCGTTCTCTGCTATATCCGTTCTCTGCCTGAAAAAAACGATACACAGCAGTCACACAGTGTGACTCAGTCTGTGTGCACTCAGCTCAGCCCAGTGTGCTGCACATCAATGTATAAAAGCTTATAATAATTGTGGGGGAGACTGGGGAGCACTGCAGGTTGTTATAGCAGGAGCCAGGAGTACATAATATTATATTAATTTAAAATTAAACAGTGCACACTTTTGCTGCAGGAGTGCCACTGCCAGTGTGACTAGTGGTGACCAGTGCCTGACCACCAGTATAGTAGTATATTGTTGTATACTATCTCTTTATCAACCAGTCTATATTAGCAGCAGACACAGTACAGTGCGGTAGTTCACGGCTGTGGCTACCTCTGTGTCGGCAGTCGGCAGGCAGTCCGTCCATCCATAATTGTATTATAATATATACCACCTAACCGTGGTTTTTTTTTCATTCTTTATACCGTCATAGTGTCATACTAGTTGTTACGAGTATACTACTATCTCTTTATCAACCAGTGTACAGTGCGGTAGTTCACGGCTGTGGCTACCTCTGTGTCGGCAGTCGGCAGGCAGTCCGTCCATCCATAATTGTATTATAATATATACCACCTAACCGTGGTTTTTTTTTCATTCTTTATACCGTCATAGTGTCATACTAGTTGTTACGAGTATACTACTATCTCTTTATCAACCAGTGTACAGTGCGGTAGTTCACGGCTGTGGCTACCTCTGTGTCGGCAGTCGGCAGGCAGTCCGTCCATCCATAATTGTATTATAATATATACCACCTAACCGTGGTTTTTTTTTCATTCTTTATACCGTCATAGTCAGTCATACTAGTTGTTACGAGTATACTACTATCTCTTTATCAACCAGTGTACAGTGCGGTAGTTCACGGCTGTGGCTACCTCTGTGTCGGCACTCGGCAGGCAGTCCGTCCATCCATAATTGTATTATAATATATACCACCTAACCGTGGTTTTTTTTTCATTCTTTATACCGTCATAGTGTCATACTAGTTGTTACGAGTATACTACTATCTCTTTATCAACCAGTGTACAGTGCGGTAGTTCACGGCTGTGGCTACCTCTGTGTCGGCAGTCGGCAGGCAGTCCGTCCATCCATAATTGTATTATAATATATACCACCTAACCGTGGTTTTTTTTTCATTCTTTATACCGTCATAGTCAGTCATACTAGTTGTTACGAGTATACTACTATCTCTTTATCAACCAGTGTACAGTGCGGTAGTTCACGGCTGTGGCTACCTCTGTGTCGGAACTCGGCAGGCAGTCCGTCCATCCATAATTGTATTACAATATATACCACCTAACCGTGGTTTTTTTTTCATTCTTTATACCGTCATAGTCAGTCATACTAGTTGTTACGAGTATACTACTATCTCTTTATCAACCAGTGTACAGTGCGGTAGTTCACGGCTGTGGCTACCTCTGTGTCGGCACTCGGCAGGCAGTCCGTCCATCCATAATTGTATTACAATATATACCACCTAACCGTGGTTTTTTTATACCACCTAACCGTGGCAGTCCGTCCATAATTGTATACTAGTATCCAATCCATCCATCTCCATTGTTTACCTGAGGTGCCTTTTAGTTCTGCCTATAAAATATGGAGAACAAAAAAGTTGAGGTTCCAAAATTAGGGAAAGATCAAGATCCACTTCCACCTCGTGCTGAAGCTGCTGCCACTAGTCATGGCCGAGACGATGAAATGCCAGCAACGTCGTCTGCCAAGGCCGATGCCCAATGTCATAGTACAGAGCATGTCAAATCCAAAACACCAAATATCAGAAAAAAAAGGACTCCAAAACCTAAAATAAAATTGTCGGAGGAGAAGCGTAAACTTGCCAATATGCCATTTACCACACGGAGTGGCAAGGAACGGCTGAGGCCCTGGCCTATGTTCATGGCTAGTGGTTCAGCTTCACATGAGGATGGAAGCACTCAGCCTCTCGCTAGAAAACTGAAAAGACTCAAGCTGGCAAAAGCACCGCAAAGAACTGTGCGTTCTTTGAAATCCCAAATCCACAAGGAGAGTCCAATTGTGTCAGTTGCGATGCCTGACCTTCCCAACACTGGACGTGAAGAGCATGCGCCTTCCACTATTTGCATGCCCCCTGCAAGTGCTGGAAGGAGCACCCGCAGTCCAGTTCCTGATAGTCAGATTGAAGATGTCAGTGTTGAAGTACACCAGGATGAGGAGGATATGGGTGTTGCTGGCGCTGGGGAGGAAATTGACCAGAAGGATTCTGATGGTGAGGTGGTTTGTTTAAGTCAGGCACCCGGGGAGACACCTGTTGTCCGTGGGAGGAATATGGCCGTTGACATGCCAGGTGAAAATACCAAAAAAATCAGCTCTTCGGTGTGGAGGTATTTCACCAGAAATGCGGACAACAGGTGTCAAGCCGTGTGTTCCCTTTGTCAAGCTGTAATAAGTAGGGGTAAGGACGTTAACCACCTCGGAACATCCTCCCTTATACGTCACCTGCAGCGCATTCATAATAAGTCAGTGACAAGTTCAAAAACTTTGGGTGACAGCGGAAGCAGTCCACTGACCAGTAAATCCCTTCCTCTTGTAACCAAGCTCACGCAAACCACCCCACCAACTCCCTCAGTGTCAATTTCCTCCTTCCCCAGGAATGCCAATAGTCCTGCAGGCCATGTCACTGGCAAGTCTGACGAGTCCTCTCCTGCCTGGGATTCCTCCGATGCATCCTTGCGTGTAACGCCTACTGCTGCTGGCGCTGCTGTTGTTGCCGCTGGGAGTCGATGGTCATCCCAGAGGGGAAGTCGTAAGCCCACTTGTACTACTTCCAGTAAGCAATTGACTGTTCAACAGTCCTTTGCGAGGAAGATGAAATATCACAGCAGTCATCCTACTGCAAAGCGGATAACTGAGTCCTTGACAACTATGTTGGTGTTAGACGTGCGTCCGGTATCCGCCGTTAGTTCACAGGGAACTAGACAATTTATTGAGGCAGTGTGCCCCCGTTACCAAATACCATCTAGGTTCCACTTCTCTAGGCAGGCGATACCGAGAATGTACACGGACGTCAGAAAAAGACTCACCAGTGTCCTAAAAAATGCAGTTGTACCCAATGTCCACTTAACCACGGACATGTGGACAAGTGGAGCAGGGCAGGGTCAGGACTATATGACTGTGACAGCCCACTGGGTAGATGTATGGACTCCCGCCGCAAGAACAGCAGCGGCGGCACCAGTAGCAGCATCTCGCAAACGCCAACTCTTTCCTAGGCAGGCTACGCTTTGTATCACCGCTTTCCAGAATACGCACACAGCTGAAAACCTCTTACGGCAACTGAGGAAGATCATCGCGGAATGGCTTACCCCAATTGGACTCTCCTGTGGATTTGTGGCATCGGACAACGCCAGCAATATTGTGTGTGCATTAAATATGGGCAAATTCCAGCACGTCCCATGTTTTGCACATACCTTGAATTTGGTGGTGCAGAATTTTTTAAAAAACGACAGGGGCGTGCAAGAGATGCTGTCGGTGGCCAGAAAAATTGCGGGACACTTTCGGCGTACAGGCACCACGTACAGAAGACTGGAGCACCACCAAAAACTACTGAACCTGCCCTGCCATCATCTGAAGCAAGAAGTGGTAACGAGGTGGAATTCAACCCTCTATATGCTTCAGAGGTTGGAGGAGCAGCAAAAGGCCATTCAAGCCTATACAATTGAGCACGATATAGGAGATGGAATGCACCTGTCTCAAGTGCAGTGGAGAATGATTTCAACGTTGTGCAAGGTTCTGATGCCCTTTGAACTTGCCACACGTGAAGTCAGTTCAGACACTGCCAGCCTGAGTCAGGTCATTCCCCTCATCAGGCTTTTGCAGAAGAAGCTGGAGGCATTGAAGAAGGAGCTAACACGGAGCGATTCCGCTAGGCATGTGGGACTTGTGGATGCAGCCCTTAATTCGCTTAACAAGGATTCACGGGTGGTCAATCTGTTGAAATCAGAGCACTACATTTTGGCCACCGTGCTCGATCCTAGATTTAAAGCCTACCTTGGATCTCTCTTTCCGGCAGACACAGGTCTGCTGGGGTTGAAAGACCTGCTGGTGACAAAATTGTCAAGTCAAGCGGAACGCGACCTGTCAACATCTCCTCCTTCACATTCTCCCGCAACTGGGGGTGCGAGGAAAAGGCTCAGAATTCCGAGCCCACCCGCTGGCGGTGATGCAGGGCAGTCTGGAGCGACTGCTGATGCTGACATCTGGTCCGGACTGAAGGACCTGGCAACGATTACGGACATGTCGTCTACTGTCACTGCATATGATTCTCTCAACATTGATAGAATGGTGGAGGATTATATGAGTGACCGCATCCAAGTAGGCACGTCACACAGTCCGTACTTATACTGGCAGGAAAAAGAGGCAATTTGGAGGCCCTTGCACAAACTGGCTTTATTCTACCTAAGTTGCCCTCCCACAAGTGTGTACTCCGAAAGAGTGTTTAGTGCCGCCGCTCACCTTGTCAGCAATCGGCGTACGAGGTTACATCCAGAAAATGTGGAGAAGATGATGTTCATTAAAATGAATTATAATCAATTCCTCCGCGGAGACATTGACCAGCAGCAATTGCCTCCACAAAGTACACAGGGAGCTGAGATGGTGGATTCCAGTGGGGACGAATTGATAATCTGTGAGGAGGGGGATGTACACGGTGATATATCGGAGGGTGAAGATGAGGTGGACATCTTGCCTCTGTAGAGCCAGTTTGTGCAAGGAGAGATTAATTGCTTCTTTTTTGGGGGGGGTCCAAACCAACCCGTCATATCAGTCACAGTCGTGTGGCAGACCCTGTCACTGAAATGATGGGTTGGTTAAAGTGTGCATGTCCTGTTTTGTTTATACAACATAAGGGTGGGTGGGAGGGCCCAAGGATAATTCCATCTTGCACCTCTTTTTTCTTTTCTTTTTCTTTGCATCATGTGCTGATTGGGGAGGGTTTTTTGGAAGGGACATCCTGCGTGACACTGCAGTGCCACTCCTAGATGGGCCCGGTGTTTGTGTCGGCCACTAGGGTCGCTAATCTTACTCACACAGCTACCTCATTGCGCCTCTTTTTTTCTTTGCGTCATGTGCTGTTTGGGGAGGGTTTTTTGGAAGGGACATCCTGCGTGACACTGCAGTGCCACTCCTAGATGGGCCCGGTGTTTGTGTCGGCCACTAGGGTCGCTAATCTTACTCACACAGTCAGCTACCTCATTGCGCCTCTTTTTTTCTTTGCGTCATGTGCTGTTTGGGGAGGGTTTTTTGGAAGGGCCATCCTGCGTGACACTGCAGTGCCACTCCTAGATGGGCCCGGTGTTTGTGTCGGCCACTAGGGTCGCTAATCTTACTCACACAGCTACCTCATTGCGCCTCTTTTTTTCTTTGCGTCATGTGCTGTTTGGGGAGGGTTTTTTGGAAGGGCCATCCTGCGTGACACTGCAGTGCCACTCCTAGATGGGCCCGGTGTTTGTGTCGGCCACTAGGGTCGCTAATCTTACTCACACAGCTACCTCATTGCGCCTCTTTTTTTCTTTGCGTCATGTGCTGTTTGGGGAGGGTTTTTTGGAAGGGACATCCTGCGTGACACTGCAGTGCCACTCCTAGATGGGCCCGGTGTTTGTGTCGGCCACTAGGGTCGCTTATCTTACTCACACAGCGACCTCGGTGCAAATTTTAGGACTAAAAATAATATTGTGAGGTGTGAGGTATTCAGAATAGACTGAAAATGAGTGTAAATTATGTTTTTTGAGGTTAATAATACTTTGGGATCAAAATGACCCCCAAATTCTATGATTTAAGCTGTTTTTTAGTGTTTTTGGAAAAAAACACCCGAATCCAAAACACACCCGAATCCGACAAAAATAATTCGGTGAGGTTTTGCCAAAACGCGTTCGAACCCAAAACACGGCCGCGGAACCGAACCCAAAACCAAAACACAAAACCCGAAAAATTTCAGGCGCTCATCTCTATTTAGAACCCCTGCTATAAAGCATTATCTGACCCATTCATCTAGACCATAGGTTCTCAAACTCGGTCCTCAGGACCCCACACAGTGCATGTTTTGCAGGTAACCGAGAAGGTGCACAGATGTATTAATTACTCACTGACACATTTTAAAAGGTCCACAGGTGGAGCTAATTATTTCACTTGCGATTCTGTGAGGAGACCAGCAAAACATGCACTGTGTGGGGTCCTGAGGACCGAGTTTGAGAACCTGTGATCTAGACAACTTCGACATACAACTAGCTGACCCTCACATGCCATTTTAAGAATATGCAGAATACAACATGAGAAGTCAAATTGCATCAGCCCCCTTACTTCCCTGATACCCTGTACATTGGTTTCATTATGGATCTTTACCTTTACCTGATATTGTCTATTCCATCTCCACAGTCACTTATTTTGTCTTTTACAATAGCAAGTTGTTTGAAGCTCCCAATCGGTACAGGAAATTTTAATGTACATGTGTCCCTTGGTTTTTTGTTATGTTGACTTATATCATGCTATACATAGCATCACAGGTTGCAGCAAATATGAATCTGTTTTTGCGGTTTGTTCAGAAAATCAGAGATATCTGTGCCTCCCTGTCTCACAACTAAAGGCCCGTACACACTGGTCGATATATCGTCCGTTCTCTTGAACGGCCGATATATCGCGGGACCATCGGCCAGTGTGTACGGCCAATACGTCTGTGAACTCCGTCGTTCACAGACGTATTGCGTCGGCCGCGCAGCACAGCCGACGGCCAATATATCTACTGATATATCTACTGATATATTGGCGCATAGCTGTGTGTGTACGGGGCGGTCGGCCGACCGCCCGTACATATGCTGCGGCGGCCGGCGGTGATTGACAGCTGAACTGGGCGGGCGGGCCCAGTTCATGACGTCAGTCCCCGAGGGATCGGGCAGTGTGTATGCACTGCACAGCACACTGCCCGATCCGTCCATAGATATATCTGCAGATCAATTGATCTGCAGATATATCTACTAGTGTGTACCCAAAGAGTCTGGGTAAAATGTTACATTGCATCATGGATAGTGATAGTATTAGTAACCTCTTCTCATTTGTGACTTTTATTTCAAGACCTAGTAACCCACCCCCTTCACATCTTGCAATTTGATTTCCTCATGCATTTACAATTTTTCCTTGTTTTCAGAAATGTTAAGGCCCCCATCCACTAGTGAGATATGGCCTGTTTTTATGCGATTGAGATGAATTGCTGAGATAGATTGCATGTAAAGTGTCACACTGCATGTTCTTTTTGTGCAATTGCGATGCGAGGCGCATTCCCGTGAGCTAGGTAGATCGCATGAGATAAATCACATGTAAAAAATACACTCAAGTAGTGAAATCACAATCGCAGGGCTCCCGGGAAGCTGCCGGCCAGATTGCAGGAAAAATAGATCCAACTCACTGCTGAGATAAAACTCCCTAGTGAATGGGGGCCTTTAGTGTGCATGCTCCTTGTCTATTCGAAATCATTGCTCTGAGTTTGTCCTCATTCTTTATTGCTTTGAACATTGTGAATTTCCATAATTTCAAATAGAGATGAGCGCCGGAAATTTTTCGGGTTTTGGTTTTGGGTTCGGTTCCGCGGCCGTGTTTTGGGTTCGACCGCGTTTTGGCAAAACCTCACCGAATTTTTTTTGTCGGATTCGGGTGTGTTTTGGATTCGGGTGTTTTTTTCAAAAAACACTAAAAAACAGCTTAAATCATAGAATTTGGGGGTCATTTTGATCCCAAAGTATTATTAACCTCAAAAACCATAATTTACACTCATTTTCAGTCTATTCTGAATACCTCACACCTCACAATATTATTTTTAGTCCTAAAATTTGCACCTAGGTCGCTGGATGACTAAGCTAAGCGACCCTAGTGGCCGACACAAACACCGGGCCCATCTAGGAGTGGCACTGCAGTGTCACGCAGGATGTCCCTTCCAAAAAACCCTCCCCAAACAGCACATGACGCAAAGAAAAAAAGAGGCGCAATGAGGTAGCTGTGTGAGTAAGATAAGCGACCCTAGTGGCCGACACAAACACCGGGCCCATCTAGGAGTGTCACTGCAGTGTCACGCAGGATGTCCCTTCCAAAAAACCCTCCCCAAACAGCACATGACGCAAAGAAAAAAAGAGGCGCAATGAGGTAGCTGTGTGAGTAAGATAAGTGACCCTAGTGGCCGACACAAACACCGGGCCCATCTAGGAGTGGCACTGCAGTGTCACGCAGGATGTCCCTTCCAAAAAACCCTCCCCAAACAGCACATGACGCAAAGAAAAAAAGAGGCGCAATGAGGTAGCTGTGTGAGTAAGATAAGCGACCCTAGTGGCCGACACAAACACCGGGCCCATCTAGGAGTGGCACTGCAGTGTCACGCAGGATGTCCCTTCCAAAAAACCCTCCCCAAACAGCACATGACGCAAAGAAAAATTAAAGAAAAAAGAGGTGCAAGATGGAATTGTCCTTGGGCCCTCCCACCTCCCACCCACCCTTATGTTGTATAAACAGGACATGCACACTTTAACCAACCCATCATTTCAGTGACAGGGTCTGCCACACGACTGTGACTGAAATGACGGGTTGGTTTGGACCCCCACCAAAAAAGAAGCAATTAATCTCTCCTTGCACAAACTGGCTCTACAGAGGCAAGATGTCCACCTCATCATCATCCTCCGATATATCACCGTGTACATCCCCATCCTCACAGATTATCAATTCGTCCCCACTGGAATCCACCATCTCAGCTCCCTGTGTACTTTGTGGAGGCAATTGCTGCTGGTCAATGTCTCCACGGAGGAATTGATTATAATTCATTTTAATGAACATCATCTTCTCCACATTTTCTGGATGTAACCTCGTACGCCGATTGCTGACAAGGTGAGCGGCGGCACTAAACACTCTTTCGGAGTACACACTTGTGGGAGGGCAACTTAGGTAGAATAAAGCCAGTTTGTGCAAGGGCCTCCAAATTGCCTCTTTTTCCTGCCAGTATAAGTACGGACTGTGTGACGTGCCTACTTGGATGCGGTCACTCATATAATCCTCCACCATTCTTTCAATGGTGAGAGAATCATATGCAGTGACAGTAGACGACATGTCCGTAATCGTTGTCAGGTCCTTCAGTCCGGACCAGATGTCAGCATCAGCAGTCGCTCCAGACTGCCCTGCATCACCGCCAGCGGGTGGGCTCGGAATTCTGAGCCTTTTCCTCGCACCCCCAGTTGCGGGGAGAATGTGAAGGAGGAGATGTTGACAGGTCGCGTTCCGCTTGACTTGACAATTTTGTCACCAGCAGGTCTTTCAACCCCAGCAGACCTGTGTCTGCCGGAAAGAGAGATCCAAGGTAGGCTTTAAATCTAGGATCGAGCACGGTGGCCAAAATGTAGTGCTCTGATTTCAACAGATTGACCACCCGTGAATCCTTGTTAAGCGAATTAAGGGCTCCATCCACAAGTCCCACATGCCTAGCGGAATCGCTCCATGTTAGCTCCTCCTTCAATGTCTCCAGCTTCTTCTGCAAAAGCCTGATGAGGGGAATGACCTGACTCAGGCTGGCAGTGTCTGAACTGACTTCACATGTGGCAAGTTCAAAGGGCATCAGAACCTTGCACAACGTTGAAATCATTCTCCACTGCGCTTGAGACAGGTGCATTCCACCTCCTATATCGTGCTCAATTGTATAGGCTTGAATGGCCTTTTGCTGCTCCTCCAACCTCTGAAGCATATAGAGGGTTGAATTCCACCTCGTTACCACTTCTTGCTTCAGATGATGGCAGGGCAGGTTCAGGCATTTTTGGTGGTGCTCCAGTCTTCTGTACGTGGTGCCTGTACGCCGAAAGTGTCCCGCAATTCTTCTGGCCACCGACAGCATCTCTTGCACGCCCCTGTCGTTTTTTAAAAAATTCTGCACCACCAAATTAAAGGTATGTGCAAAACATGGGACGTGCTGGAATTTGCCCATATTTAATGCACACACAATATTGCTGGCGTTGTCCGATGCCACAAATCCACAGGAGAGTCCAATTGGGGTAAGCCATTCCGCGATGATCTTCCTCAGTTGCCGTAAGAGGTTTTCAGCTGTGTGCGTATTCTGGAAAGCGGTGATACAAAGCGTAGCCTGCCTAGGAAAGAGTTGGCGTTTGCGAGATGCTGCTACTGGTGCCGCCGCTGCTGTTCTTGCGGCGGGAGTCCATACATCTACCCAGTGGGCTGTCACAGTCATATAGTCCTGACCCTGCCCTGCTCCACTTGTCCACATGTCCGTGGTTAAGTGGACATTGGGTACAACTGCATTTTTTAGGACACTGGTGAGTCTTTTTCTGACGTCCGTGTACATTCTCGGTATCGCCTGCCTAGAGAAGTGGAACCTAGATGGTATTTGGTAACGGGGGCACACTGCCTCAATAAATTGTCTAGTTCCCTGTGAACTAACGGCGGATACCGGACGCACGTCTAACACCAACATAGATGTCAAGGCCTCAGTTATCCGCTTTGCTGCAGGATGACTGCTGTGATATTTCATCTTCCTCGCAAAGGACTGTTGGACAGTCAATTGCTTACTGGAAGTAGTACAAGTGGGCTTACGACTTCCCCTCTGGGAGGACGATCGACTCCCAGCAGCAACAACAGCAGCGCCAGCAGCAGTAGGCATTACACTCAAGGATGCATCGGAGGAATCCCAGGCAGGAGAGGACTCGTCAGAATTGCCAGTGACATGGCCTGCAGGACTATTGGCATTCCTGGGTAAGGAGGAAATTGACACTGAGGGAGTTGGTGGGGTGTTTTGTGTGAGCTTGGTTACAAGAGGAAGGGATTTACTGGTCAGTGGACTGCTTCCGCTGTCACCCAAAGTTTTTGAACTTGTCACTGACTTATTATGAATGCGCTGCAGGTGACGTATAAGGGAGGATGTTCCGAGGTGGTTAACGTCCTTACCCCTACTTATTACAGCTTGACAAAGGCAACACACGGCTTGACAAATGTTGTCCGCATTTCTGGTGAAATACTTCCACACCGAAGAGCTGATTTTTTTTGTATTTTGACCAGGCATGTCAATGGCCCTATTCCTCCCACGGACAACAGGTGTCTCCCCGGGTGCCTGACTTAAACAAACCACCTCACCATCAGAATCCTCCTGGTCAATTTCCTCCCCAGCGCCAGCAACACCCATATCCTCCTCATCCTGGTGTACTTCAACACTGACATCTTCAATCTGACTATCAGGAACTGGACTGCGGGTGCTCCTTCCAGCACTTGCAGGGGGCGTGCAAATGGTGGAAGGCGCATGCTCTTCACGTCCAGTGTTGGGAAGGTCAGGCATCGCAACCGACACAATTGGACTCTCCTTGTGGATTTGGGATTTCGAAGAACGCACAGTTCTTTGCGGTGCTTTTGCCAGCTTGAGTCTTTTCAGTTTTCTAGCGAGAGGCTGAGTGCTTCCATCCTCATGTGAAGCTGAGCCACTAGCCATGAACATAGGCCAGGGCCTCAGCCGTTCCTTGCCACTCCGTGTGGTAAATGGCATATTGGCAAGTTTACGCTTCTCCTCCGACAATTTTATTTTAGGTTTTGGAGTCCTTTTTTTACTGATATTTGGTGTTTTGGATTTGACATGCTCTGTACTATGACATTGGGCATCGGCCTTGGCAGACGACGTTGCTGGCATTTCATCGTCTCGGCCATGACTAGTGGCAGCAGCTTCAGCACGAGGTGGAAGTGGATCTTGATCTTTCCCTAATTTTGGAACCTCAACATTTTTGTTCTCCATATTTTAATAGGCACAACTAAAAGGCACCTCAGGTAAACAATGGAGATGGATGGATACTAGTATACTTATGGATGGACTGCCGAGTGCCGACACAGAGGTAGCTACAGCCATGGACTAACGTACTGTGTCTGCTGCTAATATAGACTGGATGATTGATAATGAGATGAAATCAATATATATATGTATGTATATATAATATCACTAGTACTGCAGCCGGACAGGTAGATAATATATTTATTAGGTAATGATGACTGATGACGGACCTGCTGGACACTGTCAGCTCAGCAGCACCGCAGACTGCTACAGTAAGCTACTATACTATAGTAGTATGTACAAAGAAGAAAGAAAAGAAAAAACCACGGGTAGGTGGTATACAATTATGGATGGACTGCCGAGTGCCGACACAGAGGTAGCTACAGCCGTGGACTAACGTACTGTGTCTGCTGCTAATATAGACTGGATGATTGATAATGAGATGAAATCAATATATATATGTATGTATATATAATATCACTAGTACTGCAGCCGGACAGGTAGATAATATATTTATTAGGTAATGATGACTGATGACGAACCTGCTGGACACTGTCAGCTCAGCAGCACCGCAGACTGCTACAGTAAGCTACTATACTATAGTAGTATGTACAAAGAAGAAAGAAAAAAAAAAACACGGGTAGGTGGTATACAATTATGGATGGACTGCCGAGTGCCGACACAGAGGTAGCTACAGCCGTGGACTAACGTACTGTGTCTGCTGCTAATATAGACTGGATGATTGATAATGAGATGAAATCAATATATATATGTATGTATATATAATATCACTAGTACTGCAGCCGGACAGGTAGATAATATATTTATTAGGTAATGATGACTGATGACGGACCTGCTGGACACTGTCAGCTCAGCAGCACCGCAGACTGCTACAGTAAGCTACTATACTATAGTAGTATGTACAAAGAAGAAAGAAAAAAAAAACCACGGGTAGGTGGTATACAATTATGGATGGACTGCTGAGTGCCGACACAGAGGTAGCTACAGCCGTGGACTAACGTACTGTGTCTGCTGCTAATATAGACTGGATGATTGATAATGAGATGAAATCAATATATATATGTATGTATATATAATATCACTAGTACTGCAGCCGGACAGGTAGATAATATATTTATTAGGTAATGATGACTGATGACGGACCTGCTGGACACTGTCAGCTCAGCAGCACCGCAGACTGCTACAGTAAGCTACTATACTCTATAGTAGTATGTACAAAGAAGAAAGAAGAAAAAAAAAAACACGGGTAGGTGGTATACAATTATGGATGGACTGCCGAGTGCCGACACAGAGGTAGCTACAGCCGTGGACTAACGTACTGTGTCTGCTGCTAATATAGAGTCTAGACTGGATGATAAATTATTGATAATGAGATGAAATCAATATAATATCACTAGTACTGCAGCCGGACAGGTACTATATATATTTATTATGTAATGACTGATGACGGACCTGCTGGACACTGTCAGGTCAGCACAGCACCGCAGACTGCTACAGTAAGCTACTATAGTAGTATGTATAAAGAAGAATGAAAAAAAAAAAAACACGGGTAGGTGGTATACAATATTACATATATATATATATATATATATATATATATATATATATATATTATATACAATATATATATATATATATATATATATATATATATATATATATATATATATATTAAACTGGTGGTGATTGATTATTAAACTGGTGGTCACTTCAGGACAGGTCACGTTGCAACTTGCAACTAGTACTCCGAGGCCTAAGCAGACAATCACAAAATATATTATTATACTGGTGGTCAGTGTGGTCACAACAATGGCAGTGTGGCACTGACTCTGGCAGCAAAAGTGTGCACTGTACGTTATATGTACTCCTGAGTCCTGCTCTCAGACTCTAACTGCTCCCCACTGTCAGTGTCTCCCCCACAAGTCAGATAATACACTTACAGTCAACTATCTAATCTATAAATATCACTTCAGCAAGTAGTATAGTAGTATACAGTAGTACTCCTCCTAATAATGCTCCCCGAAAATACTGTGTCTCTCTCTTCTCTAAACGGAGAGGACGCCAGCAACGTCCTCTCCCTATGACTCTCAATGCACGTGTGAAAATGGCGGCGACGCGCGGCTCCTTATATAGAATCCGAGTCTCGCGATAGAATCCGAGCCTCGCGAGAATCCGACAGCGTGATGATGACGTTCGGGCGCGCTCGGGTTAGCCGAGCAAGGCGGGAAGATCCGAGCCTGCTCGGACCCGTGTAAAAAACCTGAAGTTCGGGCGGGTTTGGATTCAGAGGAACCGAACCCGCTCATCTCTAATTTCAAATAACCATTTAAATACCAGCGTTAATATATACTGCAGATGCAAGGCGCATCTTATTACCATATACGCTAATAGTGCGCTGAACGTCGCAGCACTATGGGGGTCATTCTGACTTGACCACACGCTGCAGTTTATCGCAGCAGTGCAATAATATGGGTCAGAACTGCGCATGTGCCGGTGCTGCAGTGCGCCAGCACATGCCAGACGGCCAAAGACCGTCGGGCCGCTACGATCGCCTCTGGCTGACTGACAGGCAGAGGCGGTCGCTGGGCGGGAGATGCGAAACGGTGGCGTTTGGCCGCCGTTTCCTCGGCGTGGCCCAGCCAACGCAGGCATGGCCGAACCGAACAGGGGGCGCGCTGCAGCGGCTGTGTGACGGGGAGCGATGAGTAGCTCCTGGCCAGCACGCTAAAGCTGCGCTGGTTGGGAGCTAGTCTTGAAGTGCAAAGGCACTTCTGCGGGGGGGGGGGGGGCGGGGGCGGCACTGACATGCGGGGTGGGATAGCCCTGTGCTGGGGGTCCCCTTGCATGTCAGTATGAATGATCGTAGCTGTGCTAAATTTGTCATCTCGGAATGACCCCCTATGTCCCTTAAGAGAAAGCAAGTACTCACACACATGGTATACTGAGGTCCAATGCTCAGGTAGATAGATAGATAGATAGATAGATAGATAGATAGATATGTATTTGATATTAAAAGTTATGCATACAAAATAACATATGTACAGTATATTATTATTATTATTACATTTTATTTATAGGGCGCCACAAGTGTTACACAGCGCTGTACAAGGGACAGTACAGGGAGACAAAACTTAGCATAACAGTAATTAAATAACAAAAATGGAGTATAGGTAACAAAGAGCACCACAATTCTCAAAACATAAAACAGCTTAGATGTAAGTATCAAGGGAGTAATCATTGTACTACTTGGGGCTGGTGGCCATAGATAGAGAGGAGCCTTTACCAGTAGAAGAAAAGGCAGGTAAAGATGGTCGCTGACTGAAATGTGTCGAGAAGAGGGCTTAGACAACAATAGGAAAGAGGGCCCTGCTCTGAAGAGCTAAAAATCTAGTGGGGAGGGGTGACAGACAGATGACATGAGGTGCAAGCAAGCAGGAAGAAGCCTGATGGCGGTATGCAAGCAAAGCAGAGATGTTCAAGGCGTGGAGCAGGGGGATGTATATACATGCCTAAGTGAGTGGTACAGAATTATAGTTACAAAAGAAACAGATACAGCCAGTATACATCACCCTATGCTCAGTGGACTGTCATCTCCATGTCTTCCTCACAGCAACTAACCTAACTATGCCTTAGAAAACTGCATATATCAATCAGTGGGAGTTAACAGGTTGTTGGTTTCGGTCTCCTTCCATTGGCCCAGGAGGGGGAGGTTTCTGATTCATTGTGTGTTACTGGTCAGTTCATATGTAAGCAATGTCCAGTTTGAAGATGCAGATACAGGGGTTAACCACTGGGCTTCTGCCCACATGCTTTCTTTGTTCTCGTAGAATGTGACTTTATATTCATACATTTCATAACTAATCGTTGCAATGAGCTACAATTTACCCATAGCTATCAAATTAATCCACACATTCTCCTCATTTTGACACTAAGCATGATATAATAAACTTGTTCCATCCCAATAATACATATATATCTGATTTTACACTCTATTGTATAAATAAAGTATAATACAAATCTGGTGCTGGACATGTTTTGTCTATGTGTAATTTATGTGTTTGTGTGCGTCTTTATGACGTTTCTCAGTGATTGCGCCTTTTACCATATATACACCTACCACGCTGCAACACACACGCCGTGAGACTCTATGCATGATGTACGGTAAAGAAGCATGGTGCATCCATATACGTCAATTGCGTCCTTACGCTACCACCGAGAAGTGCCACTCTGTGTGTGGTTTGTATTGTCTTCTTTTTCCGACTTCGACAACGTGTCATTTCATAACTTAAATATTTTTAAGTTTTGTATTTGTATAGGAAGATGCTTTTGATACAATAATATTATTGTTTGTATCTAGCAACTTTTTACTAAATGTATGTATTACCAGTTATTTATATAGCGCGCACATATTCCGCAGCACTTTACAGAAAATATTTGGCCATTCACATCAGTACCTGCCCCAGTGGCAATTAAGATCTATATTCCCTACCACATGTATGCACACACACACACACACACACACACACACACACACACACACACACACACACACACACACACACACACACACACACACACACACTCAAGCTAGGGTTAATTTTGTTGGGAGCCAATTAATCTACCAGTATATTTTAAGAATTGAGTGAGGAAACCTGAGTACCCAGAGGATACCCACACAAGCATGGGTAGAATATACAAACTCCACACAGTTAGGGTCATCGTGGGCCCATGACCTAAGTCATACCTCCCAACTGTCCCGATTTTCGTGGGACAGTCCTGTTTTTTGGGACTGTTCCACCCGCGGGCCGCAGTGTCCCGCAGTGGCGGGGGGGGGGGGGAGCAGTTAGGAGGCTCCTGCACACATGGAGAATAGACACTGTGTGCTTACGCACAGCGTCTATCCAGTGGAGACAGGGGGAGAAGGGGCATGCCAGCAGCTCACAAAGCTACGCCCCCTTTCACATAAGTCATGCCCCCTTTTCAAAATCGAGCGCAAGTGTCCCTCTTCCACTCTACAAAATGTTGGGAGGTATGTCCAAGTGCCACATATACACACATTTTTGCTAGAAGCCGTGAACTTACCGTACCACCATGTTTATTTTAACTATTGGAGGAATACAAGAGCATATGGAGGGACGCTTATATGGAGAGTTCATACAAATTTCAGACACGGTAGTCATGCTAAGCACTGTTAACCACAGTGCCACTATGCCAGACATTACATCTTTTCAGTTGTTCAAAAGCTGCTAAGACTATGCAGGTAGGGAACATTTATCAGGCTTTTGGGAAACAAATTATTAAGAAATAGTTTGCTTCTGAGATTTTATGCAAAAGCAATGTACATAAGAGCATTCACTCAGACTTCAGATGGGTTTGAAAAACAAGTGTGTAGTTAGTTTGTAATGGGAGAGCACCATCTGCTGGTAATAAACTAGCATACTGTGTGTTCTGGATGAAGAATAAATGAAAGCAGGTTATTTTGTCTTGTAAGGATGGTTTAATATTCAACATGTTTAAATGTTTTTTCAGTTTAACATTATCTTCTGATGTTCCAACTGGTTCAGTATCCAATCAAGCTCTATTTATTTAAAGATTTGTTTTGTTAGTTTTTTTAACCAATGTTTAAAATAATGTGCATAAGGTATAGATATAGGGGGTAATTCAGAGTTGATCGCAGCAGCAAATTTGTTAGCAGTTGGGCAAAACCATGTGCGCTGCAGGCAGAGGTGTAGCTAGGCCCTTTAACTTTTTTGGCACCCGGAGCTCGAGCTCCACTGGAGCCACCCTCGCTACACCCCTGGCTGCAGGGGGAGGCAGATATAATATGTGCAGAGAGAGTTAGATTTGGGTGGGTTATATTGTTTCTGTGCAGGGTAAATACTGGCTGCTTTATTTTTACACTGCAATTTAGATTTCAGTTTCAAAACACCCCACCCAAATCTAACTCTCTCTGCACATGTTATATCTGCCTCCCCTGCAGTGCACATGGTTTAGCTCAACTGCTAACAAATTTGCTGCTGCGATCAACTCTGAATTAGTCCCTTAGTCAAAAGTATTGGGTCATGCAATATACTCTGTATCATGAAGGTACAACAGGACACCTTGTTATAGGGTCTTACTGCTGAGATTATATTTAATTCTTTAAATGTGACACATTTTGTATACAGATCAAAGTGATTGATGTGATGAACAAAACAAGTTGAATTGATTTCATTAGTTATGTTTGCTCCAACATTCAGTCTCTGCATTTCTAAAATCTACAGCAGACTGTGACAGGAACCATGGAGATTTTATATATATATATATATATATATATATATTGAATAGAAAGTAGCGCCTACGAAAATCCTACATGCTTATCGGTACGTTACAACAATGCTATTCTTTTAATTTCATTAAAAAAGTGCTACACTCCTCAAGTAAATAAATGAGTGGCAGCACTTGCCCAGTAAATAAGTGCAAATGAAGCAAATACAGTGCACAAGAGCACCTACTAGCAATTACTTATCTCATTCAAAAAATCTTCGGTCTTATGACCCATAGATGCAGGAGCATGTAAATTAAAAGACAAAGAGAATCGAACATAGTGTGTACTGCTTTTTAATCTCTTGGCATAGTAGCTCTTAATTAGGAATCATGCTAGTCCCAATAAAACACTTTAAGAGCATGCTATATAAAAAAAAAATACAGTTTTAATATACACAATCTGGTAGCAAATGCAGGTATTAAACATACAAGATAAAAGTATAAAAACTGCTTATCTGTCCGCTGTAGGAAGTCCTGGGTGAGTATTTAGTCCCTGTTTAAACGCGTTTTGTCCTTAGGTGAGGACTTCATCAAGGGGATGTTTGGTAGGGGCAGAACAGGATATTTATAGCAACAGTGAGCAGAGGCGTATCTAGGGTAGGGCGAGTGGGGCACGTGCCCTGGGCGCCTTGGCAGGCCCAGGAGAGGGGGGCGCCGCTGGCGGCCAGGGCATCATGCCCCACTCGCCCCCGTCAAGCCGAAATGTGAGGGGAGGAGAGCGCAGCGTCTCTCCCTCCCCTCACCGCCGCTGTCAACCCTAGCAGCGCTGCTGTGTCCGTTCTCAGGCGGCGTTAGCCAATCAGAGCTTGCGGACTGGCTCCTGATTGGCTGCCGGTCCGCGAGCTCTGATTGGCTAGAGAACCAGCGCCACACAGCTCTAGGAGACCTGGAGCGGTGAGGGGAAGGAGAGGCGCTGCGCGACACTCTCCTCCCCTCACATATCAAATCAACACTAGCGAAGCGGTTAGTGACCGGGGGGGCGGTGGAGGAGGAGCATAGTGGGACATGTATCTGGCACTGTGGGGCATGTATCTGGCACTGTGGGGCATGTAACCGGCACTGTGGGGCATGTATCTGGCACTGTGGGGCATGTATCTGGCACAGTGGGGCAATGTAACTGGCACTGTGGGGCATGTAACTGGCACTGTGGGGCATGTATCCGGCACTGTGGGGTATTGTATCTGGCACTGTGGGGCAATGTAACTGGCACTGTGGGGCATGTAACTGGCACTGTGGGGCATGTATCTGGCACTGTGGGGCAATGTAACTGGCACTGTGGGGCATGTAACTGGCACTGTGGGGCAATGTAACTGGCACTGTGGGGCAATGTAACTGGCACTGTGGGGCATGTATCCGGCACTGTGGGGCATTGTATCCAGCACTGTGGGGTAATGTATCCAGCACTGTGGGGCAATGTATCTGGCACTGTGGGGCAATGTAACTGGCACTGTGGGGCATTGTATCTGGCACTGTGGGGCATTGTATCTGGTACTTTGGGGCATGTATCTGGCACTGTGGGGCATGTATCTGGCACTGTGGGGCAATGTAACTGGCACTGTGGGGCATGTATCCGGCACTGTGGGGCATTGTATCCGGCACTGTGGGGCATTGTATCCGGCACTGTGGGGCATTGTATATGGCACTGTAACTGGCACTGTGGGCCATTTTCAGTGGCCACAACCCTTCTGGAGTGTGACCACACCCATTTTTCGACGCACGCGCCTTCGGCGCGCGCACATGCTTCTTTTGCCCATTTTCCATCTTGCCCTGGGCTACGAAAACCCTAGCTACGCCTCTGACAGTGAGTGGTCCCATGTGAATTGAAAATGTGACTTCACTTCCTGTGCACAGGTTAATATTGAATACATATATATAAAAAACAATATACAAGTCAATGTATAGTGATAAAAAGTCAGGGAAGCAGTAGTCATCAAATGTGAATGTTAAAATGAATGAGAGACAGCTTAAAAGACAGAAAGAAAGATGGATATAGTTCGAAAACGGCGGTGGAATGCATTGCGTCATTTCCGCCTGTCTTATGCCATGTGGAATGAAGCTGCTTCCGGTCGGACGGTGGAACGCATTGCATGACTTCCGCCTCTTGTGTAGACAGGCGCAGCTTCCAGTCCGGCGGTAATGATATTATAATGAATAATGGTTAATCAAAGTTCAGTATTTTCATATAAAGTGTGCTGATAAGAGCAGTAAGTCACTCGAGAAAACTACAGAGTCCAGTTCTCTTAAGAGGTCCGTTTTACGCTTCCGGGATTTGACACACATGGACATTTTTTCACCTGGGATCCTAGTAGTTGGAGTGCACGGCCATATTCCTTCTTGAAACGCACAGCCATTTTTGTTCATGGAACGCAAGTTCATCATAGTTGCAATCTCCATTTTCTTGTGGTCTGAAGGTTCTCTTTTTTTGCAGCTGCTAGCTCTTTGTTATCTGTACTGGAAAGAAGGAATGTTTAAAACTAAGACTAGACATAGTGTAAATGAAGAGTCATAGGTGACATGAATAAATATGAAAGTGTAAGTGGATAATGCTAGTGATAATTTATAATAAATAATATAAATTATCACTAGCATTATCCACTTACACAGGTGTGTTGTATACCAAATTATTTGCCCCTGTGGGCTGTCATACATTGGGAAGACCGAATGGACCTTTAAGGAACGTATGACAGCCCACTGGTCGGCAATCAAGGCAGCACTTATGAGTGGCAGTATTGAACAACCTGTAACCAGGCATTTTTGTCTAGCACGTCACTCTGTGTCATCTACCGTATTAGATACATATTTGAGATTTGTAGAATGATTGACTACATTCCGCCATCTATCAGAGGAGGCAATCATGGCTTACGCCTATTGTTGTGTTAGAGCAGGTGTATTTATAAGTTGGGGACCCTTGCTCCCATGGGATTCAATAAACACCTTGGTCCTAATCGTTTCTTGAAAATGCCTATCATAATGTAAATTTTGGAATGTAATCATTAGAAACCATAGAGTTGAGTATCCTCAAATTCCTGAGTTAATATGTACTTAATATGTATTAGGATGTGATCAGCAATACATGATATTATATTCATGCTGTCATAGCAGGGTTGGACATAGTGATCCATTATAATAAGCCGTTGATTGCTATAGTTTAAATGTTTACAGTATTATATACTCGATATCATGATAAATGTTGGTTTCTATGTAAACAGAAGTCTAAATGTATGTGTACAATGTTACTATGATTGTATATTGTTGTTTAGGATTCTCTGTTGCCTTGGTGATGGTCTCACAGCTTGTGACTCATCAGGGATGATGTCACTCACAATGCGCTCCTGGCTGGGTGAGCAGTCCCGCTTCCGGAAAGGACGCCCACGAAGTGTTTGGTATCTGTTATAAGATGAGTTTTATTGTATGTTCATTCAGCCTGATGACAGTGCGTGATTAAAAGCACTGAAACGTTGCTGAACCCTTTGCCATTGGGATGTGACTATTTTGTGAGTGTCTGCACTGCTGCGCCCTCGGGAATTATATGTATGCACAAACAAGTGCAGGCACCCGACCAGTTTAATTATCTAAGGGGAGAGCCGGACTTTCTGTAAACTGCGTGTATATATCAACATGTCAACCTGCTGGGCAAGGTGCTAGTCGCCTGATTTACTTTATCTCCACAAGACCCGTGAGTGCCCCTGCATACCTCTCTCTACATTGGTCCCCGTTCCCGCGGACACCGGATGGCACCCGTGCATATACTGCTACATTTAAACTGAGTGCCGGCTGTTGTCGTGTGTGTATGTATATATATTTGTATAGTGTATATGTGTGTGTGTATATGTGTGTGTATATATATATATATATATATATATATATATTATAAGGGCACGGTCGTGCCCTTATATTAAGGCTGAATCGAACAAACGGAATTCTCCCATAGGGAACTTCTGAGATGGGGGCATGGTGTTTGAGGGGCTACACCTCAAAACTGATTGGACGTACTGAGCTGAAATTTGGCATGGATACGTAGAATCGTCACCCGCTGCTGCATGCCAAATTTCAGGGCAAAATAATAAAAAATGAGGATTTGGGAGTAAGCTAAAGTTCCAACTGTCAGTTTTTTTCTGCCACTCCCTCTGTGGCTTTTTGACAACGTTTTCCCATAGAGTGAATGAAGATTTCTTTGGGAAGGCATAACTCAGGATAGAGGACGAATTAAGACTTGGGGTTTGTTTTACTAGATAGAGTATGCCCCAGTGTAGTGCCTTTTGGGGTTGTGGTTTTTCAGAAAGTTATAGGGTTTTTTTAATTAAGAGAAATATGCCCCATTATAGAGATAGGGCATTTCAATTTGTTGCGCCTGCGCAGTGACCGCCAGCAGGGGGTATACAGAGAGTAGCTCTGGCAGTTGGGCACGAGGAGACAGAGCGGGAAGGAGTCACGTGGAGCTGCAGGAGGACAGCCAGCAGTTCCCGGCGTGTGAGTTCATTGAGGTCCATGAAGCGGGAGGAGATCGCCGGAGCTGCGTAGCACTGGGTGAGTTCTGTCAGGCAGCCCACCGCTGTGTACCCAGCTTCCACTTCTCCCCCGCGTGTCCGGCCACCCTCCCCTCCCCTCCCTCCCGCCCGCTGTGTTCCCGGCCGCCCGCCGGACCTTCCCTGGTGGCTGCCTGCGTCTCCTCCCCGCGTCTGTGGTGCGGCTGGCAGTAGGAGGCGTCTCGGGCAGCTGTGTCCGGCCACTCCTCCCTCCTCCTCCTCCCGCTGTGTCTGGCCCTCCCTCCCTGCAGTATGCGGTATTTATCAAGGTCTCTATGTTCACCAGTCACCCCCCCCCCTCCCCCTCTCGCCCTCCCTGCTGTGTGTCCGTCTCCCCCCCCCTCGCCCTCCCTGCTGTGTCCGTCGCCCCCCCCCTTGCCCTCCCTGCTGTGTCCCCCCCCCTCCTCCCTGCAGTGTGTCCCCCCCCCCCCCGCCCTCCCTGCAGTGTGTCCCCCCCCGCCCTCCCTCCCTGCTGTGTCCCCCCCCCGCCCTCCCTCCCTACTGTGTGTCCCCCCCCGCCCTCCCTCCCTGCTGTGTGTCCCCCCGCCCTCCCTCCCTGCTGTGTGTCCGGCCACCCTCCCCTCCTCCCGCTGTGTCCGGCCGCCCCCCCCTCCCGCTGTGTCCGGCCACCCCCCCCCCCCTCCCGCTGTGTCCGGTCACCCCCCCCCTCCTCCCGCTGTGTCCGGCCACCCCCCCCCCTCCTCCCGCTGTGTCCGGCCACCCCCCCTCCTCCCGCTGTGTCCGGCCACCCCCCTCCTCCTCTCTGCTGTGTGTCCGTTCTCCCCCCGCCTTCCCTGCTGTGTGTCCGTCCCCCCCCGCCCTCCCTGCTGTCCGTCCCCCCCCGCCTTCCCTGCAGCGCCTGACACAAGCACACGCAGCGCCTGACACACACGCACACACGCAGCACCTGACACACACACAGAGACGCAGCACCTGACACTCACACGGACCTGACACGCACACACTCACACGCAGCGCCTGACACACACAGACACGCAGCGCCTGACACACACAGACACGCAGCGCCTGACACACACAGACACGCAGCGCCTGACAAACACAGACACGCAGCGCCTGACACACACAGACACGCAGCGCCTGACACACACAGACACGCAGCGCCTGACGCACACACACGCACCTGACACACACACACTCACGCACCTGACACACACACACACACTCACGCACCTGACACACACACACTCACGCACCTGACACACGCACACTCACGCACCTGACACACGCACACGGCACGCAGCACCTGACACACGCACACGGCACGCAGCACCTGACACACACACACACACACACAGCACACAGCACCTGACACACACACACACGCAGCACCTGACACACAGACATGCAGCGCCTGACACACACACACACACACGCAGCACCTGACACACACACGCAGACACGCAGCACCTGACACACACACACACGCAGCACCTGACACACACACGCAGACACGCAGCACCTGACACACACACGCAGACACGCAGCACCTGACACACACACACAGCACCTGACACACACACGCAGCACCTGACACACAGACATGCAGCGCCTGACACACACACGCAGACATGCAGCACCTGACACACACATGCAGCACCTGACAGACACACACACACACACACACATGCAGCACCTGACACACCCACACACACACGCAGCACCTGACACACATACATACATACATGTGGCATTTAACGCACACACGCACAGCACCTGACACACAATCATATACACTCAGAGCACCTAACACACACATACACTCGCAGCACCTCACACACACTCGTATACACACGCAGCACCTGCCACTCACACATATATACACATGTAGCACCTGCCACTCCCACATACATGAACAGCACCTAACACACACATATATACATGCAGCACCTGACACACACATACACGTGCAGCACCTGACAGTCACACACATACAGATGCGACACAAACACATACACGCTCAACACCTGACACCCACGTGGCAGCTGACGCATACAAATGCAGCACCTGAGATACACACATATACACGTGCAGCACCTGAGACACACACATACACGTACAGCACCTGACACACACACATGTATGTACACGCGCGGCTCCAGGCACACACATACGTACGTACACACGCGGAATTTAACACACACATACACGTGCGGCACCTGACACACACATACGTACGTACGTACGTACGTACGTACGGCACCTGACACACACACACATGTATGCACACGCATGGCTCCTGACACACACACACACACACACACGCGTGGCTCCTGACACACATGTACGAACACGCGCGGCTCCTGACACCTACACGTATGCACGTATATGCACGGCTCCTGACACCCACACGCATGTACACGCGCGGCTCCTGGCACACACACACGTACGTACACGCGCGGCACCTGACACACGCCTGTACGTACACACATGCGCAGCACCTGACATACACACATGTAGGTACGCGCCACCTGACACACACGCACGGCACTGACACGTATGTACGCGCACGGCACCTGACACTCACGTACATACTAGTGATGAGTGGGTTCGGTTCGTCGGAATCCGAACCCCCCGAACTTCACCCATTTTACACGGGTCCGAGGCAGGTTCGAACCTTCCCGCCTTGCTCGGCTAGCCCGAGCGCGCACGAACGTCATCATCCCGCTGTCGAATTCTCGCGAGATTCGGATGTCTGCATTCGTGGAAAGGGGTCCCATGTGTAAACATGGGACCCCTTTCAGTCCGGGTGTTCGGTTTGTTGTTTTGCCAAGTACGTGGATTTAATCTGGAACCTGGATCAGGTGAGTATAATTATCTTTTATTTTCAGGTACCCGTGGATTCTACTTGGAGAAGAGGACCGACTGCTTCATGTCAACATAGGTAAGTATGTGTGTGTCGGCAGGTGTGAAATAAAGTTATACTTTCACGGTGTCTGTGTCCTGTTTTTATTTGGGTATTTTTTTCCCAGAAGAACTACAGGTACCAGCGGGCCCATTTTTCTCCTACATGCTGGTACTTGTGGTTCTCCAAGTACCAGCTTGCGGGGGAGGCTTGCTGGGACTTGTAGTACTACTAGAAAAAACAATATTCTTTAAATTTTCTCAAGGCTATCAGCCTCCCATCCGCAGCCCTTGGATGGGGGGGACAGCCTCGGGCTTCACCCCTGGCCCTTGGGTGGCTGGGGGGGGGACCCCTTGATTGAAGGGGTCCCCACTCCCCCAGGGTACCCCGGCCAGGGGTGACTAGTTGGATATTTAATGCCATGGCCGCAGGGCACTGTATAAAAGTGACCCCCGGCTGTGGCATTATCTGTCCAGCTAGTGGAGCCCGATGCTGGTGTAAAAAATACGGGGGACCCCTACTCTTTTTGTCCACCGTATTTTTTGCACCAGCACCAGGCGCAGAGCCCGGTGCTGGTTTTAAAAATACGGGGGATCCCCTGTCCGTTTTCCCCCCGGATTTTTAGAACCAGGACCGGCTCGAAGAGCCCGAGGCTGGTTATGCTTTGGAGGGGGGACCCACGCAATTTTTTTTCCGGGTTTTTCACATTCCATTTAAAAAATAAATAATATTTTAAAAAATATATAAATAATACTTGTGCCTCCAAAAAAGACAAACCAAGTACCTAATCCCTTCTAATATAAATAGATATGCTATTACCAAAAAAAAAAAACTGCAAAAAAAAAAAAACATGTTTTTAAATTTTTTTTATTAGATTCCGCCAGCAAAGTGTGGCGGATTGAAAATGACGAATTTACTGTTTAAAAGCACTGTTGTCGAATTTACAAACTTCAATTGAATATACTTTTGTCGAATTGCCGCATTTGTACCATTGCAGAAAAGTCGAATTTGTCAAATGTCGAATTTTAAAGTCGAATTTTGAAAGCCTGTAAGAATAGGCTCCGCCCCCTTCTTCACATCAGCCGTCCCCTTCTACCCCTGTACCTTGCTCTCTCCTGTCTGTGCGCTCTCCCGTCTGTAGGACTAGGCCCCGCCCCCTTCTTACCCTCCTGTGACTGCTCTCTCCTGACAAGTGGACCAGGCCTGCCCCCTACACGCTGCTGGTGTCTTCATTGTTACTTGGTCTGGAGCTCCGTTGGGGAGAGAACTCACGTGAGCTCATTAAGAATGAGGAACTGGGATGTTTTAATTTTATTGTGAGTAGTGTAGTGTGGTGATGTAGTATGTTGTATGGGGGGTATAGTGTAATTATGAAGTGCAGCATATGGGAGGGCTGTAGCATAGTGATGTAGTGTGGCATATGGGGGGTGGTAGCGCATAGGCGTGCGTACAGGGGGTGCCTGGTGCGCACAGGCACTCCCTAATGTCCAGCACCGCTGCACGCCACGCTTGCTGTAGCACAGTGATCGCTGAGTGTGTGATCGGTGGAGCCTAGCCTGCAGCTCATTTCCGTACCTCCCACCACCGCTGCACCCGCCCCCCCTCTGCCTGCTGCTAATACTATGCTGAGTGCATTCGTCGGCGGCCTCACTGGGGGGACTGGCGTCACCTTGCAATGTGACGTGGTGATGTCCGCCCATGCTCTCCTCCCGCCCACCTGTGCTTTCCTCCTGCTGCGGTCTCTCAGTCCTAGTGTGCCGCGGCCGCCACACCACTGGCAGTGTTCCTCTAGGAGGGACTGGGAGCTGCTGGCAGACACATTCTGCTGAGACTTACTTGTCAGTGCGGGTTCCGGACGGCAGGCGGCGGGTGGGAGGGCAGACGGGGAGCAGGTGTCACAAGGAGTGTGTGGGTAACTAATTCACAATACTTCCGCTCAACGTGGCACTGCTGGTCCTTCATCTCCCATGTCTCTTCACCAGGTGGCGGGCGGCCCGGAAATGAAGTGATGTGTTGTGCAGCAGTCAGTGTGAAGTGACTGTGAGTAACACTGGTGGTGCTGATGATGCTGCTGCAGAATCTGGAAGCAATTAATTCATAAATATAATGTACTCTATCAGTGTATTATACATATATAAACATGTACATACGTGTATTTGTGTATACATGTATATGCATGTATATACATGAGTGTGTGTGCATATATATATATATATATATATATATGTATATATGTATAAAAATAAGACTTGGGGTTTGTTTTATTAGATAGAGCATGTCCCAGTGAAGTGCCTTTTGGGGTTGTGGTTTTTCAGAAAGTTACAGGTTTTTTTTAATTAAGAGAAATATGCCCCATTATAGAGATAGGGCATTTCAATTTGTTGCGCCTGCGCAGTGGCCGCCAGCAGGGGGTGTACTAGAGGGCCTTCACTTGAGAGCCGCAATATGGCCGCCTTCTCCCCGGTTATTCTGTAAATAGAAAAATAACCTCACAGGTTCACATAGGGCAGAGTTGCCACTACTAGTGCAGGGCTGTAACGTACAGTACTAAGGAAAAGCCGTATACTAAAGTGGCACGGTGACCTCACCCCTCTCAGAGACAGCAGGGCGCAGCACACTGTATGGGGTACACTTGGTACACACACCTGTTAGCTCAGGGCAGCACTATAGGACCCTCCTGTAATGCTGTGCTGGCGGCGTGTAGTGATCAGGGGACTGGGAGACTGGCTGGCTGGTCTCCGTCTCTGCTGCCTATAGAACTTCCACCTCTGTTATATATCAGGGCTGCTCTCCTGTGTGTTCTCTTCCTCTCCTACCTCACACTGGAACTGGCTGCCCAGAGAACGAGAGGGCAGCGGCTGACATCAGAGAGGGTGCAGCAATCTGTGTGGGCAGAGCCCCTCACAGCAAGGTGTCCTTATGCTGTGCCCCGTGTAATCACTGTGATCCATACAGACTCTCACCCTGGTATGCTCTCTATTTATTATTTATTTTTTTGCACTGCGGCATGCTCGAGGGAAGGGAGCAGGCACCCCCCACCCCACCGCCACTACTCCTCCGCCAGCATCACTGCCGAGCCGGTCAGTGTTCCGGCGGCAATGAGCAGTAGGTAGCCACCAGCAACAACAGTCAGGAAGCTGTTACTCCCGGCAGCAGTAGCGTCAAGCTGCAATTCAGCCAGCGGCACGATGATCCGGGAGACAGTGGCAGCACAGGGAAGCAGTACCCCCTCCAATCGCAGCACCAACCAGGAGACTGAGGCAGCAACCCGCCCCCAGCAGCAGCACCACCCTGATGATAGGTAAGATGCATTTTGGTGTCACAAGAAGGTGGCCGAAGTAGTGGCTGGCTGTGGTCACACCCCGGGGAAAAGTGATAGTGATTTCAGTGTTCCCTTGCGCGGGGATTGGATGTGTAGATGTATGGAGGCTATGTATGTATAGATGTGAGTGGAAGTGGTTGGATGTATGAGAGCGATAGTGTGCGGATGTATGAGAGCGGCAGTGTGCGGATGTATGAGAGCGGCAGTGTGCGGATGTATGAGAGCGGCAGTGTGCGGATGTATGAGAGCGGCAGTGTGCGGATGTATGAGAGCGGCAGTGTGCGGATGTATGAGAGCGGCAGTGTGCGGATGCATGAGAGCGGCAGTGTGCGGATGTATGAGAGCGGCAGTGTGCGGATGTATGAGAGCGGCAGTGTGCGGATGTATGAGAGTGGCAGTGTGCGGATGTATGAGAGCGGCAGTGTGCGGATGTATGTGAGCGGCAATGTACGGCTGTATAACTGCGTCGGTGTGCGGCTGTATGAGTGCGATGGTGTGCGGCTGTATGCGTGTGGTGGTGTGCGGCGGTGTGTGGATGTATGAGAGCGGCAGTGTGCGGCTGTAAGAGTGCGGCAGTGTGCGGCTGTAAGAGTGCGGCAGTGTGCGGATGTATGAGAGCGGCAGTGTGCGGATGTATGAGAGCGGCAGTGTACGGCTGTATAACTGCGTCGGTGTGCGGCTGTATGAGAGCAGCAGTGTGCGGCTGTATGAGAGCGGGGTTGTACGGCTGTATGAGAGCGGCAGTGTACGGCTGTATGAGAGCGGCAGTGTGCGGCTGTATGAGAGCGGCAGTGTGCGGCTGTATGAGTGCGGCAGTGTGCGGATGTATGAGAGCGGCAGTGTACGGCTGTATGAGAGCGGCAGTGTACGGCTGTATAACTGCGTCGGTGTGTGGATGTATGATTGCGGTGGTGTGTGGATGTATGAGTGCGGTGGTGTGTGGATGTATGAGTGCGGTGGTGTGCGGATGTATGAGTGCGGCGGTGTGCGGATGTATGAGTGCGGCGGTGTGCGGCTGTATGAGAGCGGCGGTGTGCGGCTGTATGAGAGCGGCGGTGTGCGGCTGTATGAGAGCGGCGGTGTGCGGCTGTATGAGAGCGGCGGTGTGCGGCTGTATGAGAGCGGCAGTGTGTGGATGTATGAGTGCGCCAGTGTGTGGATGTATGAGAGCGGCAGTGTGTGGATGTATGAGAGCGGCAGTGTGCGGATGTATGAGAGCGGGGTTGTACGGATGTATGAGAGCGGGGTTGTACGGATGTATGAGAGCGGCAGTGTATGGATGTATGAGAGCAGCAGTGTACAGTTGTGTGAGAGCGGCAGTGTGCGGATGTATGAGAGCGGCGGTGTACGGATGTATGAGAGCGGCAGTAATGGATGGCAGCGTCATAGGGAGGGATGTCGGAATGCTGTTATAGGATTCCTAATACAAAATGGAATCCGTATAGTGGGCGGGGCTGGCACCATGGCACCACGTTGGGCTTGATGGGCAGGTAGTGCGGCAAGCACACCCAAATTGGCATCTGACGTCGCCCGCAGTCCACACTGTTGTGAGGAGTCAGTTAATTTTGCTGTGTAGTGCACTCACAGAGGACCTACCGCCCGTCCCCTCCTCGCATCTGAGCAGCAGGTCAGGCTCTTATTTTCTTTTTAATCAGGAGAGGCCGAGTGAACTGTGAGCAGGGGGGCAGAGCTACATGGGACCCAGAGGGGCTGCTGTGCTGCCAGAGAGGGAGAGGAAGAGAGAGATGAAGCTACTGCAGATCCCCAGCTGATTGTGAGGTGCCGGGTTGAAGGGTGATGTGATCACCCTTCTCCCTCGCTGCAGCTGGGGACCGCATCTAGGCTTCCTCCATCGAGGGCATGCGGCGCAGCAGTGGGCAGCGTGTAATGAGTTTGTCTGACTCATTATACTGCTGCCTGTTGTGGACACCTCCGTCCGCACGGACTGGTGTACATGCCCAGCACAGAGGAGACAGTGTTGGTGGAAGTGCTGCCCAGCTCTGACCCTGCAGGCCTCCCTGATCTGGCTGCGGCCGCTGCTGCTGCGGCCCGAAACCCCTGCCGGTCCCCTCCATAGACTTCTGCCTGGCCAGCGCTGAGGTACTAGGGGTAGCCCAGCTGCAGGAAGGGTATGTCTCTGGCTTTCTCTCCGGCAGGGGAAGGTGACAGCGGCGGAGGAAGTGCTGCGCACCTCAGACACTGCAGGCCTCCCCGATCCAGCTGCGGCCACAGCTGATGCTGCCAGGACCCCCTGCTGGTCTCCTTTGTTGACTGCCGCATGGCCAGTGCTGAAGTACTGGGGGTAGGCCAGCTACGGGAAGAGTGTCTCTGCCTCAGGCTCTCTCTCTCTGGCAGGGGAAGGAAGGGCTGATTCTCTGGCACAACAGGGAGGGCTGGGCTGCAGGAACACAGCACTGGAAGAAACAGGAGGCCGAACTCATGACCAAAAAGTGAGCAGTGCAGTGATCAGCCCCCTGGTCTTTCACTCTCTCTGGGTGCAGAGCTGTATTCTACAGAGAGAGCTGGGATGGGAAGAAGGGGAACGGCACCTGACATACACATACACGCGCAACACCTGACACACACACACATACACGTGCGGCACCTGACACACACACACACGTAGCATCAGACACAATAAAATAAACATGCAGCACCTGACACACACATACACGCGCAACACCTGACACACACATATACACATGCGGCACCTGACACACACACGTAGCATCAGACACAATAAAATAAACATGCAGCACCTGACACATGCATATACACGCAGCACCTGACACATACATATACACGCAGCACCTGACACATACATATACACGCACACCATCAGACACACTAATATACACATGCAGCACCTGACACACACATACACATGCAGCACCTGACACACACATACACACGCAGCACCTTACTCACACACACATAGACACGTGCAGCACCTGACGCACACACATGTACACGCGCAGCACCTGACGCACACATGTACACGCGCAGCACCTAATGCACACTCATGTACACACGCAGCACCTGACGCACACTCATGTACACGCACAGCACCTAATGCACACTCATGTACACGTGCAGCACCTGACGCACACTCATGTACACGCGCAGCACCTGACACAGACATACGTATTCATGCGCAGCACCAGACATACACTTGTACACACGCGGAGCACCTGATACTCACACACATATACACCCGCAACACCTGACACACACACACGTGCGCCAGCTGACGCATACACACGCACCATCAGACACACTCAGATATACACGCAGCACCTGACACACACATACACACACAGGACCTGACACACATACACAGGCAGCACCTGACACACACACATATACACGCGCAGCACCTGACACCACGCACTCACACGTACAAGCAATGCATTTCACGCCTACCTCCAGCCTCAGTTACAGGCTGCTGCCGCCTACCCCCCTCCCTGCATCAGCTGCAAAGGCAGCAAAATATTTTGACCAAAGTCTAAAGGCCGACTGTACACACTGAGCGATATGACCGCTCATATCACTCAGTGACGTCACGCCCCCGCCAGCCCTGCATGAAGGTCGTGGACGACAGTCCACATCCTTCATGCATGCCCTACCGACGGCGACGATTGTTGCCGACCCGCGGGGCAGCGCATCGTTCGTCGCTGGTGGCATATACACTTAACGATAAAACGAGCGACGTCGCTCAAGGAGGGGGAAAATGAGCGACGTCGCTCATTAAATTGTTAAGTGTGTACGGACCTTAAACAATTCGGTTTGGTAAATAAAATTATTTTGCACAGAACAGTGATGTTATACGAACATTTTCATTAAACATTTAAAAAATCAAATGTTTATTCTTACAGTGAAATTTTACATTTCTGAATAAAAAAAATAAATTTAAAAAAAGCGATGAAATTCCATAGACAAAAAACCTTACGGTTTCACATGTCCCATTAAGGCTTCTTAGACATGATCGAAATTTCAGAAACCTGTTGTAACTCTTCCACTCAAACGCCAAAAAGCAATGAAATTCCGATCATTAAGGCTGACGCCTTAATGGACGTGTTCCTTGCGCAATACAGATATGGTATGCCATCACAGCCTGTGGGTAAGTGCAGATTCAGCACTCTCACAGAGTGAGATTGCTGTCACTCACACAATGGTGGAGCTGCTAATTCACAGATTTGTGTGCTCATTGGAATACACACATGCAGTCTATGCAACTGAAGGTCTGAGCGGAAGACAAAGCTGCTCAGATGAGGTAAGAGTGTTGTTGATTGGAGGGAGGAGAGCGGTGTGGATGGGGGAACAGAAGTGTGTGGATAGAGGGAACACTAAGCAGCACTGATGGGGGGGGCAAAGAAACACGGGGTAATTCAGACCGCAGCAGCAGCGATCGCAGTCTGAATTAGTTTGTGAAGTGCGCACGTGCAATGGCTGCACTGCGCGTACGTACCCCAGGAGCCCAGTGAGATGCTATCAGCATCTCACTGGCTGCGATCACCCTGCCTGATTGATAGGCAGAGGGGGTTGCGGGGAAGGAGGGGGTGTGCAAACAGCGTTAGAATGCCATTGGCAGGGCATGGTCTGCACAACGGAGGCGTTTCCGGACCACTGAGAGGTGGGCTGTGGCGGTTATTTCCCTGCCAAGAGCGCAGGACCCACGAAATTTACCTTCAGGATGTCGGCTACATGAATGGTGTAAGAGTGGTGTGGATAGGGGGTAGATTAAGCAGCAAGTATGGGAAGGGAGACAGAGCGGTGCAGATGGGGGAAATGGTGCAGATGGGTTGAAAACACTGGCATGGATGGGTAGAAAACTGGTGCAGATGGGAGAGAAGACAGTGTGCCATGTACTGGAGGAGGCAGAGTGACGTTGAAGAGGGAAACACTGAGCAGCACAGAGAGAAGGAAACGGTGATACAGACAAGGCACAGGTGCGGAAAGACAGATGGTGCAGATAAGTTAGTACAGACTAGCACAGATGGGAGAACACAGCAGTAGGGATAGGGGAAGACAGCAGCATGGAGGTGTATAGGGGAAGCAAGTGTAGATGCATAGACAGTAGATGTGGTATTATAGTTTTAGCAATTAACCAAGATATTTTGAGGGAGCTAAATGTGTATACTAAGTGAGATGGATGTATGGAGTGAGAAGCTGTTGTAACACGGTGGGATTGTTGTGGTGACCGAATGGGATGGTTGTGGGCACTGTGTGGGATGGGAGCACCACAAAACTGCTCAGACCTTCAGTTGCATAGACTGCATGTGTGTATTCCAATGAGCACACAAATCTGTGAATTAGCAGCTCCACCATTGTGTGAGTGACAGCAATCTCACTCTGTGAGAGTGCTGAATCTGCACTTACCCACAGGCTGTGATGGCATACCATATCTGTATTGCGCAAGGAACACGTCCATTAAGGCGTCAGCCTTAATGATCGGAATTTCATTGCTTTTTGGAGTTTGAGTGGAAGAGTTACAACAGGTTTCTGAAATTTCGATCATGTCTAAGAAGCCTTAATGGGACATGTGAAACCGTAAGGTTTTTTGTCTATGGAATATATATATATATACATAGATATACATATATATTTAATATAGTGAAAGGCAGAGATTAGAAGAATACAGTTTTTCAGATTCAAACCTATCACTTTTTTCCAAGAATAGAATTCTTCAACTTTAGAAATTGTCACAAGCACCTCTGATGTGTAGCTTCTATGGGAAAAGTGATGTATGTCTCAAATTCAGATCACTCTGAAACATACTGTACATTGTGATGGCCAAGATGACAGTGTTTCATACAGTGGCGTAACTTCATCCCTCATACCCGGAGGCAAAGTAAATGTTGTGCCCCCCGCCTTGCAAAAAATAATTACTATTTTAACTGACTTCTCTATACTCGCCACTACATCACTGACCCCTCTAACTACCATTGGTGCAGCAGGTGCATTGCACCAGTGCCCATGAGGACTAAGGAGCCCACTGCTGCCAGACCAGCAATGCAGATAATTTTGATCAATGTCAGATGAATGGCTAGTGCAAAGAGCAAGGTGGGCCCCACTGCCTGAGGGACCTGCCCCTTACCTTAGGGAGGCTGGGCTGACCTTTTGTGTGCTAGACCTAAACATGGCTGATGATCACAGACACTTACTGCCTCTAACAGACATATGTACATCATTGTTTTACTCACTGCTGCCTGTGAATTAAAGGCAGCTCATACCCAGTGTGACTGACACTCACTGTCAGAGTCTGCCTAACCGAGTGCCAAACTGAGTAAAAGCGCAAGGGGACAGACCAGAGCCTGCAGTGATCCTGCCCCAACCAACAAACATGCCCCCTGTTCTCCGCACCACACAGGACATTGTGCTTCTACCCTGTTATCCACTCCCCCCTTTCTCACCCTCTGCCTCCCCATTGCCTTCTGTTGTCACCCTCTGCCTCTCTGTCAACCATGCCTCCCGTTGCCTTATGCTGTCACCCATTGCCATGTGTCTTATTGTGAACTTGGGTTGGGATGGAGGAGGAGGGCCAAAATTATACTTTTGCACCTGGCCCCACCAATCACAAGTTCTGCATACTTCCTCTATACTCTACACTACATCACTGACCCCTCTATACTGTACACTACATCACTGACCCCTCTATACTATACACTACATCACTGACCCCTCTATACTATACACTACATCACTGACTCCTCTATACTATACACTACATCACTGACCCCTCTATACTATACACTACATCACTGACCCCTCTATACTATACACTACATCACTGACCCCTCTATACTATACACTACATCACTGACCCCTCTATACTATACACTACATCACTGACCCCTCTATACTATACACTACATCACTGACTCCTCTATACTATACACTACATCACTGACCCCTCTATACTCTACACTACCTCAGTGACCCCTCTATGCTCTACACTACCTCAGTGACCCCTCTATGCTCTACACTACCTCAGTGACCCCTCTATGCTCTACACTACCTCAGTGACCCCTCTATGCTCTACACTACCTCAGTGACCCCCTCTATACGCTACACTACATCACTGACCACTCTATGCGCTACACTACATCACTGACCCCTCTATACTCTGCACTACATCACTGACCCCTTTATACTCTACACTACATCACTGACCCCTTTATACTCTACACTACATCACATCACTGACCCCTCTATACTCTTCACTACAACAATGATCCCTCTATACCCTACACTACATTACTGACCCCTCTATGCTCTACGCTACCTCACTGACGCCTCTATCCTCTATGCTACATTACTGACGCCTCTATACGCTACGCTATATCACTGACCCCTCTATACTCTACACTACATCACATCACTGACACCTCTATACTCTTCACTACAACACTGAACCCTCAATACCCTACACTACATTACTGACCCCTCTATCCTCTACGCTACATCACTGACCCCTCTATACTATACACTACATCACTGACCCCTCTATACTATACACTACATCACTGACCCCTCTATACTATACACTACATCACTGACCCCTCTATGCTCTACACTACCTCAGTGACCCCTCTATGCTCTACACTACCTCAGTGACCCCTCTATGCTCTACACTACCTCAGTGACCCCTCTATGCTCTACACTACCTCAGTGACCCCTCTATACTCTACACTACCTCAGTGATCCCTCTATACGCTACACTACATCACTGACCCCTCTATACTCTTCACTACAACACTGATCCCTATATACTCTACACTACATTACTGACCCCTCTATTTTCTACGCTACATCACTGACCCCTCTATGCTCTACGCTACCTCACTGACCCCTCTGTATGCTACACTACATCACTGACCCCTCTATACTATACACAACATCACTGAACCCTTTATACTCTACACTACATCACTGACCCCTCTATATGCTACACTACATCACTGACCCCTCTATATGCTACACTACATCACTGACCCCTCTATACGCTACACTACATCACTGACCCCTCTATACGCTACACTACATAACTGACCCCTCTATACTCTTCACTACAACACTGATCCTTCTATACTTTATGCTACATTACTGACCCCTCTATCCTCTACGCTACATCATTGACCCCTCTATGCTCTACGCTACCTCACTGACTCCTCTACATGATACACTACATCACTGACCCCTCTATACTCTACACTACATCACATCACTGACCCCTCTATATGCTACACTACATCACTGACCCCTCTATACGCTACACTACATCACATCACTGACCCCTCTATACTCTTCACTACAACACTGATCCCCCTATACTCTATACTACATAACTGACCCCTCTGTACTCTACATCACTGACCCCTATATTCTCTAGGCTACATCACTGACCCCTCTATGCTACATCACTGAACCCTCTATGCTTTACACTCTATCACTGACCTCTCTATGCTCTACACTACATGTCACGCCTGAGGTCTGACTCTGACCAGTGGAGATCTCAGGCGTAGGGGCCAACTGGAAAGTGAATCTGGGATTTGATAGAGTTCTTAAACATTTACCAGGATATGGTAAACTTGAGCGTAGGCCCGAAGGCGTGACCAGAATGGAGGAGAAAATAAGTATTTTATTCAGCATGCAAGATGGTACAGATAGCGACAGATGGTATTAGACTCAATAATCGGTATCACAGATAATGCAGTAACATTGGCACAGGAACAAGGGTAATGCTGTAGCAGATGTAACATCGATGGCAAGATGTAATATGAGATGCAATGTGAACCACTGATGAAGTCCCAATATAATGAGCACACAATAGCAGACGCAGTTGCATTGTAAACCACTGACGAAGTCCCGATATAAAGGAATACACAATGTTACTGACCACTGGAGAAAGGAAACCGGTGGTACTTGATATTGATGGCAGAGCAACAGTGTAGCTAGAGATCAATGGCGGAACACCAATGGAGCAGGAGAGCGATGGCCGAACACCGATGGAGCTTGAGATCGATGGCAGAACACCGATGAGCCTGGCAGAGCTGCAAGCAGGATGGAACTCAGGTCTCGGGGCAGAATGGAATCTCCTGGAGCAAGGTAACCTGGAAGCAGCTGAGAGCAAACATCCATTATTGACCCCTCTTTTGCTACTATACTGACCCCTCTATGCTCTACGCTACCTCACTGACCCCTCTATATGCTACACTACATCACTGACCCCTCTATACTCTACACAACATCACTGACCCCTTTATACTCTACACTACATAACTGACCCCTCTATATGCTACACTACATCACTGACCCCTCTGTACTCTACACTACGTCACTGACCCCTCTATATGCTACACTACATCACTGACCCCTCTATACGCTACACTACATCACATCACTGACCCCTCTATACTCTTCACTACAACACTGATCCCACTATACTCTACACTACATCACTGACCCCTCTGTACTCTACATCACTGACCCCTCTATTCTCTATGCTACATCACTGACCCCTCTATGCTCTACACTACATCACTAACCCCTCTATGCTCTACACTATATCACTGACCCCTCTATGCTCTACACTACATGTCACGCCTGAGGTCTGACTCTGACCAGTGGAGAGCTCAGGTGTAGGGGCCAACTGGAATGTGAATCTGGGATTTGATAGAGTTCTTATACATAAACCAAGATATGGTAAACTTGAGCATAGGCCCGAAGGCATGACCAGAATGGAGGAGAAAATAAGTCTTTAATTCAGCATGCAAGATGGTACAGATAGTGACAGATGGTATTAGACTCAATAATCGGTATCACAGATAATGCAGTAACATTGGCACAGGAACAAGGGTAATGCTGTAGCAGATGTAACATCGATGGCAAGATGTAATATGAGATGCAGTGTGAAGTCCCAATATAATGAGCACACAATAGCAGACGCAGTTGCATTGTAAACCACTGATGAAGTCCCAATATATAGGAATACACAATGTTACTGACCACTGGAGAAAGGATACCGGTGGTACTGGATATTGATGGCAGAGCACCAGTGTAGCTAGAGATCAATGGCGGAACACCGATGGAGCAGGGGATCGATGGCGGAACACCGATGGAGCAGGAGATTGATAGCAGTACACCGATGGAGCTTGAGATCGATGGCAAACACTGATGAGCCAGGCAGAGCTGTAAGAAGGATGGCACTCAGGTCTCAGGGCAGAATGGAATCTCCTTGAGCAAGGTAACCTGGAAGCAGCTGAGAGCAAACATCCATACAGTGTATGACAATCATAGCACTGGCGATTAGGCAGTCCTTACCCAGCATTCTTATAGGAGCCAGTGTGCAGGGATTGGCTGGGATGATCAGGTGGTGCAGGAAAGCTCAGATAGTCACGCAATTGGTTGTGCTGCAGTCAGGTTATCAGGACTTGTCACAGCAGTACTCCAGGCTTAGGCTCTGATGTGGATTGAGGCCTAGTAAGCCCAAACACTAGGGAGCAGACATTATGCTGAGAGAGCTGTGCAGGAACAGCATGTAAAGACTTTACTGCAAGCTGGGTGTGATCAACAGAGAGCCTGGTTGCTGAACACTGGATCTTGGCAATTACTCACACAGTGGAATTCCTGCTCAGGTGCTAACCAGCAAGTAATCAATACTGCAGTCTGTATGTGAAGCTGATGCTTGTTTGCAGAATAAGCAGAGGTATTTCACAGAACATGAGAAATACAGTCAGGATCAGGACACTACATCACTGACCCCTCTATATTATACACTACATCACTGACCCCTCAATACTCTACACTACATCACTGACTCATCTATACCCTACATTACTATCCCCATTGTACCCTACACTACATTACAAGCCCCTCTTTACCCTATACTACACTGCTCAAAAAAATAAAGGGAACACTTGAACAACACAATGTAACTCCAAGTCAATCACACTTTTGTAAAATCAAACTGTCCACTTAGGAAGCAACACTGATTGACAATCAATTTCACATGCTGTTGTGCAAATGGAATAGACAACAGGTGGAAATTATAGGCGATTAGCAAGACACCCCCAATAAAAGAGTTGTTCTGCAGGTGATGACCACAGACCACTTCTCAGCTCCTATGCTTTCTGGCTGATGTTTTGGTCACTTTTGACAGCTGGCGGTGCTTTCACTCTAGTGGTAGCATGAGACAGAGTCTACAACCCACACAAGTGGCTCAGGTAGTGCAGCTCATCCAGGATGGCACATCAATGTGAGCTGTGGCAAGAAGGTTTGCTGTGTCTGGCAGTGTAGTGTCCAGAGCATGGAGGCGCTACCAGGAGACAGGCCAATACATCAGGAGATTGGACGAGGCTGTAGGAGGGCAAATACCCAGCAGCAGGACTGCTACCTCCGCCTTTGTGCAAGGAGGAACAGGAGCACTGCCAGAGCCCTGCAAAATGACCTCCAGCAAGCCACAAATGTGCATGTGTCTACTCAAATGATCAGAAACAGACTCCATGAGGGTGGTATGAGGGCCCGACCTACACAGGTGGGGGTTGTGCTTACAGCCCAACACCGTGCAAGACGTTTGGCATTTGCCAGAGAACACCAAGATTGGCAAATTCGCCACTGGCGCCCTGTGCTCTTCACAGATGAAAGCAGGTTCTCACTGAGCAGATGTGACAGATGTGACAGAGTCTGGAGACGCCAAGGAGAATGTTCTGCTGCCTGCAACATCCTCCAGCATGACTGGTTTGGCAGTGGGTCAGTAATGGTGTGGGGTGGCATTTCTTTGGGGGGCCGCACAGCCCTCCATGTGCTCGCCAGGGGTAGCCTGACTGCCATTAGGTACCAAGATGATATCCTCAGACCCCTTGTGAGACCATATGCTGGTGCGGTTGGCCCTGGGTTGCTCCTAATGCAAGACAATGCTAGACCTCATGTGGCTGGAGTGTGTCAGCAGTTCCTGCAAGACGAAGGCATTGATGCTATGGACTGGCCCGCCCGTACCCCAGACCTGAATCCAATTGAGCACATCTGGTACATCATGTCTCGCTCCATCCACCAACGCCACGTTGCACCACCGACTGTCCAGGAGTTGGCGGATGCTTTAGTCCAGGTCTGGGAGGAGATCCCTCAGGAGACCATCCGCCACCTCATCAGGAGCAAGCCCAGGTGTTCTAGGAAGGTCATACAGGCACGTGGAGGCCACACACACTACTGAGCCTCATTTTTACTTGTTTTAAGGACATTACATCAAAGTTGGATCAGCCTGTAGTGTGTTTTTCCACTTTAATTTTGAGTGTGACTCCAAATCTAGACCTCCATGGGTTAATAAATTTGATTTCCATTGATTAATTTTTGTGTGATTTTGTTGTCAGCACATTCAACTATGTAAAGAACAAAGTATTTAATAAGAATATTTAATTCATTCAGATCTAGGATGTGTTATTTTAGTGTTCCCTTTATTTTTTTGAGCAGTGTATATTACTGACCCTATTGTAGTTAAAAACACATACACTTTGGCACAGATAGGTAAAAACACATATATTGGCACTGATAGTAAACTAGTACAACACATAGGCCAACTCAGCAAAATAATAAAGCACATAGGCCACCTCAGCAAAATAATAAAGCACATAGGCCACCTCCACAAAATAATAAAGCACATACAGTAGGCCACCAAAGTGAAAAATATTTTGCTGATCATTTTGATACAGTATGTACTGCATAGTTGTAATTTTTTGACAGATAAAAACAAAATGAAACCCTTAACCCCCCCCCCCCCCCCCCGCCTCCTCAGCCTAAATCTAACCCTCCCCCTAGTGCCTAACTGTAACCACAACCCAAGTACGTATAGCAGGGATCCATTGGGGATCCTGACCGTCAGTATTCTGACCACATTCCTAAAATCTTTGTAAAATGTATATTTAAAGTAAAGTTAACAGTCCTACTGCATTCATACATTGATATACACTCAAATGTAGTCAAAATAAATTGTGCAAAAAGATGGACAAACGAATGAAGCTGTTTGGCGCTTTCAGTACTAGTGTAACAAATTGCTACAATTTTGCATACATGAAATTGCTTCTTTTTGCATAAAGTTTGATTAATAAACTAGGAATGGGATTATACATAGCTGTGGTTTGTTTTCATTAAGGTGCCAAGTGAAGAGGAATGCATCCCCTTGCATTACTGGTCTGGGTAGTATTACATTTTTTTAGACGAGTAGCTACATCTAGGCCACTTTGATTTCACAGCTTTCCTACAAATAGTCAGCACTTTTTAGTTATTATTTTAAAGTAACAAGCATTTCAGGTTACATTACTCATTAACTTAGTAATATTTGAGATAAAAAAAAATGTATTAAAGATAAGTGTGATTTTTCTCATATTAAAGTTTTTCTATTATGCTCTTGTACTTTCTCTAAAACTGTGTTTAGCTGCAAGTTCACAATTGACTCAGCAAGCTTTTGTAATATAATTATTTAACATTTGGTGTAATAAATTATAATACAGGTTGAGTATCCCATATCCATATATTCCGAAATACGGAATATTCCGAAATACGGACTTTTTTGAGTGAGAGTGAGATAGTGAAATCTTTGTTTTTTGATAGCTCAGTGTACACAAACTTTGTTTAATACACAAAGTTATTAATAATATTGTATTAAATGACCTTCAGGCTGTGTATACAAGGTGTATATGAAACATAAATGAATTGTGTGTATGTACACACACTTTGTTTAATGCACAAAGTTATAAAAAATATTGGCAAAAATTACCTTCAGGCTGTGTGTATAAGGTGTATATGAAACATAAATGCATTCTGTGCTTAGATTTAGGTCCCATCACCATGAAATCTCATTATGGTATCTAATTATTCCAAAATACGGAAAAATCCGTTATCCAAAATACCTCTGGTCCCAAGCATTTTGGATAAGGGATACTCAACCTGTATTGCCTATTAATACTGTATCTTATCCACACTGTAAGGATTACATTATACAAGGACTTTCATATGCATATTTTCTTCTTAGAACATATGGAATGGATTTAATAACTAACTGCATTTTTTTTTATTTGCTAGCAAGTTTAGAATGCAAAGTCTATTTACTGTCTTTTGACCTATTTTAGTCTAAGTCCTTTAAGACTTGCTCTGTGTTTTTTGTTTTCATTTTGGTAAATACAGATGTGTCCTCATACATCATTAATGCAGTTGCGCCAAACAGCCCCCCTAGGCATGCCAGGTCCTGTGAGACTGCTAGTGCTGTACGTTTCTTACTTGACATGCAACACTTGTATATCTTTGTGTGACTATGGGGGAGATGTACTAAGCCAGTGGTTCTCAAACTGTGTGCCGTGGCACCCTGGGGTGAGCAAGGCTCTTACAGGGGTGCCTTGGTTTGGTGGTCAAGGAACAAATCAAATTATTTATAGTCAAAGTGATAGGAAAAACCAGTGTTGGTGGCTGCCATTCATAAAACATGCAGGCAATCAGAAGCACAACTGTACACCAACACATAACTGTCCCTTAGGATTATAGGAAGGCACAATCTACTTATTTTAATACTTTTTTTTTTTATCCAAATAGATCTCCTATATAATATCCCAGAGTGGCTGTGTGTATAACGCTGGGCGTGGCTAGGAGCTCTCATTGGGTTAACAGCTGGTCTATCACAACCAGTCTACAGCTGATTGCACGAGAAATGCCCTCCCACACAGGTTACATCCAATGGGAGGCTCTGCCCTTTGGCTGCTGTGTGTGATCCCAGAGCAGGATTAACAATGGGGCTGATGGAGCTGAAGCTCCAGGTCCACACCCCAAAATAGGCCCACTGCATCTGCAGCAACATACCCTCCAACAATTTACACATAAAAATCGGTTCAAATTCAAAAAGGGGGCGTGGTCGTGGGTAAAGAGACGTGGCTACGCCCCTTTTCCTATACTTTCAATGGAAGTTTGGATAGCCAAAAATTGGTACAGACCATAAAAAAGGTACTGTACTTGCCAAAAAGGTACAGTTGGAGGGTATGCCACTGCATCTGCAGCAAGTCTCTGCGCTGTAGATAGGGGGGGGGGAATCCTTTTACTGCAGCGTCCTATGTCCTGCTGCCAGTCCGCCTGCCCCCTCTGGCATCAACATTCCCCACTCCCTAGCCACAGCGCATGTGGAACAAAAGCTGATGCTCTACGGAGTGGCAGTGACATACAGCTACTAGCAAATAGGGGCGGATATGACACACTACGGCCGGCATAGCCTGGGCAGAAGTGACACGCCATAATCACTAATGCAAGGGCGGAAGTAATGTATTGTAACAACCACAATTTTAGGTAGAAGTGATGTACCCGATGGGACGGCTATGGAAGGAGCCGCAAGAATAAAATCCAGGAGTATCACACTGCTCAGTTAGCCTGATGAAGCCTGGCAACAGGCGAAACTGGTCGATCTTAGCACCAGTGATCTAGTCTGCCGGCAGAACTCTGGACTTTTCAGCTTGCCAAGGAAATTTTTCCCAGCAAACAACGGACCTTTTGTTGTCACTGTGAGTAATCACTCTTGATTAAAAAGGCTGAACGAGCTACAAAACACTCTGTGGAATTGGATATCGCTGATAGGATACCGCATACCACAGTGTTTTTCAAAGACTTATATGCTGGATTGGGAGACTCATGCTATACTCCCATAATTTTTGCTTATATTAAGATTCATATATATGTAGGGGGACGAGTAAACCGCAAAATTGTGTATCTACCCCTTTATACATTGCCCATTAGAGTGGTTTTTTGTGTGTGTATTGTCTTGTTGCGTATTATATGTAGTATACCGGTATTAGGCCATCTGAAAAGTATTGAATATCGACTTCTGATTTTTTATCATATATATTTTAATAAATACTGTATGATTTTATTTACCAAGTGTCATATGTTTAATATACTGGTAATATAGTAACCCTATACGATTATTCCCAATTTTTTATTTAAAAATATCATATGTCTATTAGAGATGAGCGGGTTCGGTTCCTCGGAATCCGAACCCCCCCGAACTTCAGCCTTTTTACACGGGTCCGAGGCAGACTCGGATCTTCCCGCCTTGCTCGGTTAACCCGAGCGCGCCCGAACGTCATCATCCCGCTGTCGGATTCTCGCGAGGCTCGTATTCTATCGCGAGACTCGGATTCTATATAAGGAGCCACGCGTCGCCGCCATTTTCACACGTGCATTGAGATTGATAAGGAGAGGACGTGGCTGGCGTCCTCTCCGTTTAGATAGAGAGTGAGACACTTGATTTACTAGTAATTTAATTTTAGTAATTTTGGGGAGCATTAGGACTGGAGTACTCAGAGAGTGCAGAGTTTTGCTGATAGTTATACTAGTGACCACCAGTTTTATTTATTATTTAAAATCCGTTCTCTGCCTGAAAAAAAACGATACACAGTCACATACCATATCTGTGCTCAGCCTCAGTGTGCTGCATGATAATATCATCTATGTATATCTGACTGTGCTGAGTGCTCACTGCTCACTCAGCTTAATTGTGGGGGAGACTGGGGAGCAGTTATAGCAGGAGTACATAACAGTGCACACTTTTGCTGCCAGTGTGACTGACCAGTGACCACCAGTATATTGTCTGCCTGAAAAAGTTAAACACTCGTGTGGTGTTTTTTTTTTTTATTCTATAAACGCATTCTGCTGACAGACAGTGTCCAGCAGGTCCGTCATTCATTATATTATAATATATACCTGCAGTAGTGATATATATATATATTTTTTATATCATTATCATCCAGTCTATACTAGCAGACGCAGTACGGTAGTCCACGGCTGTAGCTACCTCTGTGTCGGCAGTGCTCGTCCATAATTGTATACCTACCTGTGGTGGGTTTTTTTTTTCTATCTTCTTCATACTAGTAGTTTAGGAGTCTGCTGACAGTGTCCAGCAGGCCCGTCATTATATAATATATACCTGTCCTGCAGTAGTGATATATATATATTTTTTATATCATTATCATCCAGTCTATACTAGCAGACGCAGTACGGTAGTCCACGGCTGTAGCTACCTCTGTGTCGGCAGTGCTCGTCCATAATTGTATACCTACCTGTGGTGGGTTTTTTTTTCTATCTTCTTCATACTAGTAGTTTAGGAGTCTGCTGACAGTGTCCAGCAGGTCCGTCATTATATAATATATACCTGTCCTGCAGTAGTGATATATATATATTTTTTATATCATCATCCAGTCTATACTAGCAGACGCAGTACGGTAGTCCACGGCTGTAGCTACCTCTGTGTCGGCAGTCGCTCGTCCATAATTGTATACCTACCTGTGGTGGTTTTTTTTTTCCTATCTTCTTCATACTAGTAGTTTAGGAGTCTGCTGACAGTGTCCAGCAGGTCCGTCATTATATAATATATACCTGTCCTGCAGTAGTGATATATATATATATTTTTTATATCATTATCATCCAGTCTATACTAGCAGACGCAGTACGGTAGTCCACGGCTGTAGCTACCTCTGTGTCGGCAGTGCTCGTCCATAATTGTATACCTACCTGTGGTGGGTTTTTTTTTTTCTATCTTCTTCATACTAGTAGTTTAGGAGTCTGCTGACAGTGTCCAGCAGGTCCGTCATTATATAATATATACCTGTCCTGCAGTAGTGATATATATATATTTTTTATATCATTATCATCCAGTCTATACTAGCAGACGCAGTACGGTAGTCCACAGCTGTAGCTACCTCTGTGTCGGCAGTGCTCGTCCATAATTGTATACCTACCTGTGGTGGGTTTTTTTTTCTATCTTCTTCATACTAGTAGTTTAGGAGTCTGCGGACAGTGTCCAGCAGGTCCGTCATTATATAATATATACCTGTCCTGCAGTAGTGATATATATATTTCTCTAACGTCCTAAGTGGATGCTGGGGACTCCGTAAGGACCATGGGGAATAGCGGCTCTGCAGGAGACTGGGCACAAAAGTAAAGCTTTAGAACTACCTGGTGTGCACTGGCTCCTCCCCCTATGACCCTCCTCCAAGCCTCAGTTAGATTTTTGTGCCCGAACGAGAAGGGTGCACACTAGGTGGCTCTCCTGAGCTGCTTAGTGAAAAGTTTAGTTTTAGGTTTTTTATGTTCAGTGAGACCTGCTGGCAACAGGCTCACTGCATCGAGGGACTAAGGGGAGAAGAAGCGAACTCACCTGCGTGCAGAGTGGATTGGGCTTCTTAGGCTACTGGACATTAGCTCCAGAGGGACCGATCACAGGCCCAGCCATGGATAGGTCCCAGAGCCGCGCCGCCGCCCCCCTTACAGAGCCAGAAGACAGAAGAGGTCCGGAAAATCGGCGGCAGAAGACGTCCTGTCTTCAACAAGGTAGCGCACAGCACTGCAGCTGTGCGCCATTTCTCTCAGCACACTTCACACTCCGGTCACTGAGGTTGCAGGGCGCTGGGGGGGGGCGCCCTGAGACGCAATAAAAACACCTTGGATGTCAAAAAAATGCATCACATATAGCTCCTGGGCTATATGGATGAATTTAACCCCTGCCAGAATACACAGAAAAACGGGAGATAAGGCTGCCGAGAAGGGGGCGGAGCCTATCTCCTCAGCACACTGGCGCCATTTTCCCTCACAGCTCCGTTGGAGGGAAGCTCCCTGGCTCTCCCCTGCAGTCACTACACTACAGAAAGGGTTAAAAAAGAGAGGGGGGCACTAATTACGCGCAGTATTAAAAATACAGCAGCTATAAGGGGGAAAACACTTATATAAGGTTATCCCTGTATATATATAGCGCTCTGGTGTGTGCTGGCAAACTCTCCCTCTGTCTCCCCAAAGGGCTAGTGGGGTCCTGTCCTCTATCAGAGCATTCCCTGTGTGTGTGCTGTGTGTCGGTACGTTTGTGTCGACATGTATGAGGAGAAAAATGATGTGGAGACGGAGCAGATTGCCTGTAATAGTGATGTCACCCCCTAGGGGGTCGACACCTGAGTGGATGAACTGTTGGAAGGAATTACGTGACAGTGTCAGCTCTGTATAAAAGACAGTGGTTGACATGAGACAGCCGGCTACTCAGCTTGTGCCTGTCCAGACGTCTCATAGGCCGTCAGGGGCTCTAAAGCGCCCGTTACCTCAGATGGCAGATATAGACGCCGACACGGATACTGACTCCAGTGTCGACGGTGAAGAGACAAATGTGACTTCCAGTAGGGCCACACGTTACATGATTGAGGCAATGAAAAATGTTTTACACATTTTTGATAATACGAGTACCACCAAAAAGGGGTATTATGTTCGGTGAGAAAAAACTACCTGTAGTTTTCCTGAATCTGAGAAATTAAATGAGGTGTGTGATGATGCGTGGGTTTCCCCCGATAACAACTGATAATTTCTAAAATGTTATTGGCATTATATCCTTTCCCGCCAGAGGTTAGGGTGCGTTGGGAAACACCCCCTAGGGTGGATAAAGCGCTCACACGCTTGTAAGAACAAGGGCTCTACCCTCTCCTGAGATGGCCGCCCTTAAGGATCCTGCTGATAGAAAGCAGGAGGGTATCCTAAAATGTATTTACACACATACTGGTGTTATACTGCGACCAGCAATCGCCTCAGCCTGGATGTGCAGTGCTGGGTTGGCGTGGTCGGATTCCCTGACTGAAAATATTGATACCCTAGATAGGGACAGTATATTATTGCCTATAGAGCATTTAAAAGATGCATTTCTATATATGCGTGATGCACAGCGGAATATTTGCCGACTGGCATCAAGTCTAAGTGCATTGTCCATTTCTGCCAGTAGAGGGTTATGGACACGACAGTGGTCAGGTGATGCGGATTCCAAACGGCATTTGGAAGTATTGCCTTATTAAGGGGAGGAGTTATTTGGGGTCGGTCTTTCAGACCTGGTGGCCACGGCAACAGCTGGGAAATCCACGTTTGTACCCCAGGTCGCCTCTCAACATAAGAAGACGCCGTATTATCAGGCGCAGTCTTTTCGTGGGCAAGCGGGCAAAAGGTTCCTCATTTCTGCCCCGTGACAGAGGGAGAGGAAAAAGGCTGCAGAAATCAGCCAGTTCCCAGGAACAGAAGCCCTCTCCCGCCTCTGCCAAGCCCTCAGTATGACGCTGGGGCTTTACAAGCAGAATCAGGCACGGTGGGGGCCCGTCTCAATGATTTTCAGCGCGCAGTGGGCTCACTCGCAAGTAGACCCCTGGATCCTTCAGGTGATATCTCAGGGGTACAAATTGGAATTCGAGACGTCTCCCCCTCGCCGTTTCCTAAAGTCGGCTTTACCGATGTCTCCTTCTGACAGGGAGGCAGTTTTGGAAGCCATTCACAAGCTGTATTCCCAGCAGGTGATAATCAAGGTACCCCTCCTGCAACAGGGAACGGGGTATTATTCCACACTGTTGTGGTACCGAAGCCGGACGGCTCGGTGAGACCGATTCTAAATCTAAAATCTTGAACACTTACATACGGAGGTTCAAATTCAAGATTGAGTCACTCAGAGCAGTGATTGCGAACCTGGAAGAGGGGGACTACATGATGTCTCGGGACATCAAGGATGCTTACCTTCATGTCCCAATTTACCCTTCTCACCAAGGGTACCTCAGGTTTATGGTACAGAACTGTCACTATCAGTTTCAGACGCTGCCGTATGGATGGTCCACGGCACCCCGGGTCTTTACCAAGGTAATGGCCGAAATGATGATACTCCTTCGAAGGAAGGGAATTTTAGTTATCCCTTACTTGGACGATTCCCTGATAAGGGTAAGATCCAGGGAACAGTTGGAGGTCGGTGTAGCACTATCTCAGGTAGTGTTGCGGCAGCACGATTGGATTCTCAATATTCCAAAATCGCAGCTGATTCCGACGACTCGTCTTCTGTTCCTAGGGATGATCCTGGACACAGTCCAGAAAAAGGTGTTTCTCCCGGAGGAGAAAGTCAGGGAGTTATCCGAGCTAGTCGGGAACCTCCTATAACCGAGCCAAGTCTCAGTACATCAATGAAATGGTTCTGGGAAAAATGGTGGCTTCCTACGAAGCAATCCCATTCGGCAGATTCCACTCGAGAACTTTCCAGTGGGACCTGCTGGACAAATGGTCCGGGTCGCATCTTCAGATGCATCAGCGGATAACCCTGTCACCAAGCACAAGGGTGTCTCTCCTGTGGTGGTTGCAGAGTGCTCATCTTCTAGAGGGCCGCACATTCGGGACTGGGTCCTGGTGACCACGGATGCCAGCCTGCGAGGCTGGGGAGCAGTCACACAGGGAAGGAATTTCCAGAGCTTATGGTCAAGCCTGGAGACATCACTTCACATAAATATCCTGAAGCTAAGGGCCATTTACAATGCTCTAAGCTCAGCAAGACCTCAGCTTCAAGGTCACCCGGAGTTGATACATTCGGACAACATCACGGCAGTCACCCACGTAAACAGACAGGGTGACACAAGAAGCTGGGGGGCAATGGCAGAAGCTGCAAGGATTCTTCGCTGGGCGGAAAATCATGTGATAGCACTGTCAGCAGTATTCATTCCGGGAGTGGACAACTGGGAAGCAGACTTCCTCAGCAGACACGACCTCCACCCGGGAGAGTGGGGACTTCACCCAGAAGTCTTCCACATGTTTATAAAACTCGACAAGTATTGCGCCAGGTCAAGGGACCCTCAGGCAATAGCTGTGGACGCTCTGGTAACACAGTGGGTGTACCAGTCAGTGTATGTGTTCCCTCCTCTGACTCTCATACCCAAGGTACTGAGAATTATAAGATGGAGAGGAGTAAGCACTATATTCGTGGCTCCGGATTGGCAAAGAAGGACTTGGTAACCGGAACTTCAAGAGATGCTCATGGAGGATCCGTGGCCTCTACCTCTAAGAAGGGACCTGCTCCAGCAAGGACCCTGTCTGTTCCAAGACTTACCGCGGCTGCGTTTGACGGCATGGCGGTTGAACGCCGGATCCTGAAGGAGAAAGGCATTCCGGATGAAGTCATTCCTATCCTGATCAAAGCCAGGAAAGATATAACCGCAAAACATTATCACCGCATTTGGCGAAAATATGTTGCGTGGTGCGAGGCCAGTAAGGCCCCGACGGAGGAATTTTTCAACTAGGTCGATTCCTACATTTCCTGCAAACATGAGTGTCTATGGGCCTGAAATGGGAGTCCATTAAGGTTCAAATTTCGGCCCTGTCAATTTTCTTCCAAAAAGAACTAGCTTCAGTCCCTGAAGTTCAGACGTTTGTGAAAGGGGTACTGTATATACAGCCTCCTTTTGTGCCTCCAGTGGCACCTTGGGATCTAAATGTAGTTTTTGGGTTCCAAAAGTCACATTGGTTTGAACCACTTAAATATGTGGAGTTAAAATATCTCACATGGAAAGTGGTCATGCTGTTGGCCCTGGCCTGGGCCAGGTGCGTGTCAGAATTGGCGGCTTTATCCTGTAAAAGCCCTCATCTGATTTTCCATTCGGACAGGGCGGAATTGAGGACTTGTCCTCAGTTTCTCCCTAAGGTGGTTTTCAGCGTTTCACCTGAATAAACCTATTGTGGTGCCTGCGGCTACTAGGGACTTGGAGGACTCCAAGTTGCTAGACGTTGTCAGAGCCCTGGAAATATAGATTTCCAGGACGGCTGGAGTCAGAAAATCTGACTCGTTGTTTATTCTGTATGCACCCAACAAGCTGGGTGCTCCTGCTTCTAAGCAGACTATTGCTCATTGGATTTGTAGTACAATTCAGCTTGCACATTCTGTGGCAGGCCTGCCACAGCCAAAATCTGTAAAAGCCCATTCCACAATGAAGATGGGCTCATCTTGGGCGGCTGCCCGAGGGGTCTCGGCTTTACAACTTTGCCGAGCAGCTACTTGGTCAGGAGCAAATACATTTGTAAAATTCTACAAATTTGATACCCTGGCTGAGGAGGACCTGGAGTTCTCTCATTTGGTGCTGCAGAGTCATCCGCACTCTCCCGCCCGTTTGGGAGCTTTGGTATAATCCCCATGGTCCTTACGGAGTCCCCAGCATCCACTTAGGACGTTAGAGAAAATAAGAATTTACTTACCGATAATTCTATTTCTCGTAGTCCGTAGTGGATGCTGGGCGCCCATCCCAAGTGCGGATTGTCTGCAATACTGGTACATAGTTATTGTTACCAAAAAATCGGGTTATTGCTGTAGTGAGCCATCTTTTCTAGAGGCTCCTCTGTTATCATGCTGTTAACTGGGTTTAGATCACAAGTTATATGGTGTGGCTGGTATGAGTCTTACCCGGGATTTAAAATCCTTCCTTATTGTGTACGCTCGTCCGGGCACAGTATCCTAACTGAGGCTTGGAGGAGGGTCATAGGGGGAGGAGCCAGTGCACACCAGGTAGTTCTAAAGCTTTACTTTTGTGCCCAGTCTCCTGCGGAGCCGCTATTCCCCATGGTCCTTACGGAGTCCCCAGCATCCACTACGGACTACGAGAAATAGAATTATCGGTAAGTAAATTCTTATTATTTTTTATATCATCATCCAGTCTATACTAGCAGACGCAGTACGGTAGTCCACGGCTGTAGCTACCTCTGTGTCGGCAGTGCTCGTCCATAATTGTATGCCTACCTGTGGTGGGTTTTTTTTTTCTATCTTCTTCATACTAGTAGTTTAGGAGTCTGCTGACAGTGTCCAGCAGGTCCGTCATTATATAATATATACCTGTCCTGCAGTAGTGATATATATATATATTTTTTAAATCATTATCATCCAGTCTACACTAGCAGACGCAGTACGGTAGTCCACGGCTGTAGCTACCTCTGTGTCGGCAGTGCTCGTCCATAATTGTATACCTACCTGTGGTGGGGTTTTTTTTTCTATCTTCTTCATACTAGTAGTTTAGGAGTCTGCTGACAGTGTCCAGCAGGTCCGTCATTATATAATATATACCTGTCCTGCAGTAGTGATATATATATATTTTTTATATCATTATCATCCAGTCTATACTAGCAGACGCAGTACGGTAGTCCACGGCTGTAGCTACCTCTGTGTCGGCAGTGCTCGTCCATAATTGTATACCTACCTCTGGTGGGTTTTTTTTTTTCTATCTTCTTCATACTAGTAGTTTAGGAGTCTGCTGACAGTGTCCAGCAGGTCCGTCATTATATAATATATACCTGTCCTGCAGCAGTGATATATATATATTTTTTATATCATTATCATCAAGTCTATACTAGCAGACGCAGTACGGTAGTCCACGGCTGTAGCTACCTCTGTGTCGGCAGTCACTCGTCATCCATAAGTATACTAGTATCCATCCATCTCCATTGTTTACCTGAGGTGCCTTTTAGTTGTGCCTATTAAAATATGGAGAACAAAAATGTTGAGGTTCCAAAAATAGGGAAAGATCAAGATCGACTTCCACCTCGTGCAGAAGCTGCTGCCACTAGTCATGGCCGAGACGATGAAATGCCATCAACGTCGTCTGCCAAGGCCGATGCCCAATGTCATAGTACAGAGCATGTAAAATCCAAAACACCAAATATCAGTAAAAAAAGGACTCAAAAATCTAAAATAAAATCGTCGGAGGAGAAGCGTAAACTTGCCAATATGCCATTTACCACACGGAGTGGCAAGGAACGGCTGAGGCCCTGGCCTATGTTCATGGCTAGTGGTTCAGCTTCACATGAGGATGGAAGCACTCAGCCTCTCGCTAGAAAAATGAAAAGACTTAAGCTGGCAAAAGCACAGCAAAGAACTGTGCGTTCTTCGAAATCACAAATCCACAAGGAGAGTCCAATTGTGTCGGTTGCGATGCCTGACCTTCCCAACACTGGACGTGAAGAGCATGCGCCTTCCACCATTTGCACGCCCCCTGCAAGTGCTGGAAGGATCACCCGCAGTCCAGTTCCTGATAGTCAGATTGAAGATGTCAGTGTTGAAGTACACCAGGATGAGGAGGATATGGGTGTTGCTGGCGCTGGGGAGGAAATTGACCAGGAGGATTCTGATGGTGAGGTGGTTTGTTTAAGTCAGGCACCCGGGGAGACACCTGTTGTCCGTGGGAGGAATATGGCCATTGACATGCCTGGTGAAAATACCAAAAATATCAGCTCTTCGGTGTGGAAGTATTTCAACAGAAATGCAGACAACATTTGTCAAGCCGTGTGTTGCCTTTGTCAAGCTGTAATAAGTAGGGGTAAGGACGTTAACCACCTCGGAACATCCTCCCTTATACGTCACCTGCAGCGCATTCATCATAAGTCAGTGACAAGTTCAAAAACTTTGGGCGACAGCGGAAGCAGTCCACTGACCAGTAAATCCCTTCCTCTTGTAACCAAGCTCACGCAAACCACCCCACCAACTCCCTCAGTGTCAATTTCCTCCTTCCCCAGGAATGCCAATAGTCCTGCAGGCCATGTCACTGGCAATTCTGACGAGTCCTCTCCTGCCTGGGATTCCTCCGATGCATCCTTGCGTGTAACGCCTACTGCTGCTGGCGCTACTGTTGTTGCTGCTGGGAGTCGATGGTCATCCCAGAGGGGAAGTCATAAGACGACTTTTACTACTTCCACAAAGCAATTGACTGTCCAACAGTCCTTTGCGAGGAAGATGAAATATCACAGCAGTCATCCTGCTGCAAAGCGGATAACTGAGGCCTTGGCATCCTGGGCGGTGAGAAACGTGGTTCCGGTATCCATCATTACTGCAGAGCCAACTATAGACTTGATTGAGGTACTGTGTCCCCGGTACCAAATACCATCTAGGTTCCATTTCTCTAGGCAGGCGATACCGAAAATGTACACAGACCTCAGAAAAAGACTCACCAGTGTCCTAAAAAATGCAGTTGTACCCAATGTCCACTTAACCACGGACATGTGGACAAGTGGAGCAGGGCAGACTCAGGACTATATGACTGTGACAGCCCACTGGGTAGATGTATTGACTCCCGCCGCAAGAACAGCAGCGGCGGCACCAGTAGCAGCTTCTCGCAAACGCCAACTCTTTCCTAGGCAGGCTACGCTTTGTATCACCGCTTTCCAGAATACGCACACAGCTAAAAACCTCTTATGGCAACTGAGGAAGATCATCGCAGAATGGCTTACCCCAATTGGACTCTCCTGTGGATTTGTGGCATCAGACAACGCCAGCAATATTGTGTGTGCATTAAATATGGGCAAATTCCAGCACGTCCCATGTTTTGCACATACCTTGAATTTGGTGGTGCAGAATTATTTAAAAAACGAGAGGGGCGTGCAAGAGATGCTGTCGGTGGCCAGAAGAATTGCGGGACACTTTCGGCGTACAGGCACCACGTACAGAAGACGGGAGCAACACCAAAAACGCCTGAACCTGCCCTGCCATCATCTGAAGCAAGAAGTGGTAACGAGGTGGAATTCAACCCTCTAAATGCTTCAGAGGTTGGAGGAGCAGCAAAAGGCCATTCAAGCCTATACAACTGACCACGATATAGGAGGTGGAATGCACCTGTCTCAAGCGCAGTGGAGAATGATTTCAACGTTGTGCAAGGTTCTGCAACCTTTTGAACTTGCCACACGTGAAGTCAGTTCAGACACTGCCAGCCTGAGTCAGGTCATTCCCCTCATCAGGCTTTTGCAGAAGAAGCTGGAGACATTGAAGGAGGAGCTAACACTGAGCGATTCCGCTAGGCATGTGGGACTTGTGGATGGAGCCCTTAATTCGCTTAACAAGGATTCACGGGTGGTCAATCTGTTGAAATCAGAGCACTACATTTTGGCCACCGTGCTCGATCCTAGATTTAAAACCTACCTTGGATCTCTCTTTCCGGCAGACACAAGTCTGCAGGGGTTCAAAGAACTGCTGGTGAGAAAATTGTCAAGTCAAGCGGAACGCGACCTGTCAACATCTCCTCCTTCACATTCTCCCGCAACTGGGGGTGCGAGGAAAAGGCTCAGAATTCCGAGCCCACCCGCTGGCGGTGATGCAGGGCAGTCTGGAGCGACTGCTGATGCTGACATCTGGTCCGGACTGAAGGACCTGACAACGATTACGGACATGTCGTCTACTGTCACTGCATATGATTCTCTCACCATTGAAAGAATGGTGGAGGATTATATGAGTGACCGCATCCCAGTAGGCACGTCAGACAGTCCGTACGTATACTGGCAGGTAAAAGAGGCAATTTGGAGGCCCTTGCACAAACTGGCTTTATTCTACCTAAGTTGCCCTCCCACAAGTGTGTACTCCGAAAGAGTGTTTAGTGCCGCCGCTCACCTTGTCAGCAATCGGCGTACGAGGTTACTTCCAGAAAATGTGGAGAAGATGATGTTCATTAAAATGAATTATAATCAATTCCTCCATGGAGACATTCACCAGCAGCAATTGCCTCCACAAAGTACACAGGGAGCTGTGATGGTGGATTCCAGTGGGGACGAATTGATAATCTGTGAGGAGGGGGATGTACACGGTGATGAATCGGAGGATGATGATGAGGTGGACATCTTGCCTCTGTAAAGCCAGTTTGTGCAAGGAGAGATTAATTGCTTCTTTTTTGGTGGGGGTCCAAACCAACCCGTCATTTCAGTCACAGTCGTGTGGCAGACCCTGTCACTGAAATGATGGGTTGGTTAAAGTGTGCATGTCCTGTTTATACAACATAAGGGTGGGTGGGAGGGCCCAAGGACAATTCCATCTTGCACCTCTTTTTTCTTTCATTTTTCTTTGCGTCTGTGCTGTTTGGGGAGTGTTTTTTGGAAGGGCCATCCTGCCTGACACTGCAGTGCCACTCCTAGTTGGGCCAGGTGTTTGTGTCGGCCACTTGGGTCGCTGAGCTTAGTCACACAGCTACCTCATTGCGCCTCTTTTTTTCTTTGCGTCATGTGCTGTTTGGGGAGTGTTTTTTGGAAGGGCCATCCTGCGTGACACTGCAGTGCCACTCCTAGATGGGCCAGGTGTTTGTGTCGGCCACTTGGGTCGCTGAGCTTAGTCATCCAGCGACCTCGGTGCAAATTTTAGGACTAAAAATAATATTGTGAGGTGTTCAGAATAGACTGAAAATGAATGGAAATTATGGTTATTGAGGTTAATAATACTTTGGGATCAAAATGACCCCCAAATTCTATGATTTAAGCTGTTTTTTAGGGTTTTTTGAAAAAAACACCCGAATCCAAAACACACCCGAATCCGACAAAAAAAATTTGGTGAGGTTTTGCCAAAACGCGTTCGAACCCAAAACACGGCCGCGGAACCGAACCCAAAACCAAAACACAAAACCCGAAAAATTTCCGGTGCACATCTCTAATGTCTATAGCTAGATGGTAAGCGCAGCGTGACATACCTACATTTCTACTTACATATTGAGAGGGAGTGTGGATCCCTCTCATTGTTTCTCACAGCAGCTACCATTTCTAGCTGGAGATCAAGCGCAGCCCTCAACCACACCTCTTTCTATTAGAGATGAGCGCCTGAAATTTTTCGGGTTTTGTGTTTTGGTTTTGGGTTCGGTTCCGCGGCCGTGTTTTGGGTTCGAACGCGTTTTGGCAAAACCTCACCGAATTTTTTTTGTCGGATTCGGGTGTGTTTTGGATTCGGGTGTTTTTTTCAAAAAACACTAAAAAACAGCTTAAATCATAGAATTTGGGGGTCATTTTGATCCCAAAGTATTATTAACCTCAAAAACCATAATTTACACTCATTTTCAGTCTATTCTGAATACCTCACACCTCACAATATTATTTTTAGTCCTAAAATTTGCACCGAGGTCGCTGTGTGAGTAAGATAAGCGACCCTAGTGGCCGACACAAACACCGGGCCCATCTAGGAGTGGCACTGCAGTGTCACGCAGGATGTCCCTTCCAAAAAACCCTCCCCAAACAGCACATGACACAAAGAAAAAAAGAGGCGCAATGAGGTAGCTGTGTGAGTAAGATTAGCGACCCTAGTGGCCGACACAAACACCGGGCCCATCTAGGAGTGGCACTGCAGTGTCACGCAGGATGTCCCTTCCAAAAAACCCTCCCCAAACAGCACATGACGCAAAGAAAAAAAGAGGCGCAATGAGGTAGCTGACTGTGTGAGTAAGATTAGCGACCCTAGTGGCCGACACAAACACCGGGCCCATCTAGGAGTGGCACTGCAGTGTCACGCAGGATGTCCCTTCCAAAAAACCCTCCCCAATCAGCACATGATGCAAAGAAAAAGAAAAGAAAAAAGAGGTGCAAGATGGAATTGTCCTTGGGCCCTCCCACCCACCCTTATGTTGTATAAACAAAACAGGACATGCACACTTTAACCAACCCATCATTTCAGTGACAGGGTCTGCCACACGACTGTGACTGATATGACGGGTTGGTTTGGACCCCCCCCAAAAAAGAAGCAATTAATCTCTCCTTGCACAAACTGGCTCTACAGAGGCAAGATGTCCACCTCATCTTCACCCTCCGATATATCACCGTGTACATCCCCCTCCTCACAGATTATCAATTCGTCCCCACTGGAATCCACCATCTCAGCTCCCTGTGTACTTTGTGGAGGCAATTGCTGCTGGTTAATGTCTCCGCGGAGGAATTGATTATAATTCATTTTAATGAACATCATCTTCTCCACATTTTCTGGATGTAACCTCGTACGCCGATTGCTGACAAGGTGAGCGGCGGCACTAAACACTCTTTCGGAGTACACACTTGTGGGAGGGCAACTTAGGTAGAATAAAGCCAGTTTGTGCAAGGGCCTCCAAATTGCCTCTTTTTCCTGCCAGTATAAGTACGGACTGTGTGACGTGCCTACTTGGATGCGGTCACTCATATAATCCTCCACCATTCTATCAATGTTGAGAGAATCATATGCAGTGACAGTAGACGACATGTCCGTAATCGTTGTCAGGTCCTTCAGTCCGGACCAGATGTCAGCATCAGCAGTCGCTCCAGACTGCCCTGCATCACCGCCAGCGGGTGGGCTCGGAATTCTGAGCCTTTTCCTCGCACCCCCAGTTGCGGGAGAATGTGAAGGAGGAGATGTTGACAGGTCGCGTTCCGCTTGACTTGACAATTTTGTCACCAGCAGGTCTTTCAACCCCAGCAGACCTGTGTCTGCCGGAAAGAGAGATCCAAGGTAGGCTTTAAATCTAGGATCGAGCACGGTGGCCAAAATGTAGTGCTCTGATTTCAACAAATTGACCACCCGTGAATCCTTGTTAAGCGAATTAAGGGCTGCATCCACAAGTCCCACATGCCTAGCGGAATCGCTCCCTTTTAGCTCCTTCTTCAATGCCTCCAGCTTCTTCTGCAAAAGCCTGATGAGGGGAATGACCTGACTCAGGCTGGCAGTGTCTGAACTGACTTCACGTGTGGCAAGTTCAAAGGGCATCAGAACCTTGCACAACGTTGAAATCATTCTCCACTGCACTTGAGACAGGTGCATTCCACCTACTATATTGTGCTCAATTGTATAGGCTTGAATGGCCTTTTGCTGCTCCTCCAACCTCTGAAGCATATAGAGGGTTGAATTCCACCTCGTTACCACTTCTTGCTTCAGATGATGGCAGGGCAGGTTCAGTAGTTTTTGGTGGTGCTCCAGTCTTCTGTACGTGGTGCCTGTACGCCGAAAGTGTCCCGCAATTTTTCTGGCCACCGACAGCATCTCTTGCACGCCCCTGTCGTTTTTTAAAAAATTCTGCACCACCAAATTCAAGGTATGTGCAAAACATGGGACGTGCTGGAATTTGCCCATATTTAATGCACACACAATATTGCTGGCGTTGTCCGATGCCACAAATCCACAGGAGAGTCCAATTGGGGTAAGCCATTCCGCGATGATCTTCCTCAGTTGCCGTAAGAGGTTTTCAGCTGTGTGCGTATTCTGGAAAGCGGTGATACAAAGCGTAGCCTGCCTAGGAAAGAGTTGGCGTTTGCGAGATGCTGCTACTGGTGCCGCCGCTGCTGTTCTTGCGGCGGGAGTCCATACATCTACCCAGTGGGCTGTCACAGTCATATAGTCCTGACCCTGCCCTGCTCCACTTGTCCACATGTCCGTGGTTAAGTGGACATTGGGTACAACTGCATTTTTTAGGACACTGGTGAGTCTTTTTCTGACGTCCGTGTACATTCTCGGTATCGCCTGCCTAGAGAAGTGGAACCTAGATGGTATTTGGTAACGGGGGCACACTGCCTCAATAAATTGTCTAGTTCCCTGTGAACTAACGGCGGATACCGGACGCACGTCTAACACCAACATAGTTGTCAAGGACTCAGTTATCCGCTTTGCAGTAGGATGACTGCTGTGATATTTCATCTTCCTCGCAAAGGACTGTTGAACAGTCAATTGCTTACTGGAAGTAGTACAAGTGGGCTTACGACTTCCCCTCTGGGATGACCATCGACTCCCAGCAGCAACAACAGCAGCGCCAGCAGCAGTAGGCGTTACACGCAAGGATGCATCGGAGGAATCCCAGGCAGGAGAGGAATCGTCAGAATTGCCAGTGACATGGCCTGCAGGACTATTGGCATTCCTGGGGAAGGAGGAAATTGACACTGAGGGAGTTGGTGGGGTGGTTTGCGTAAGCTTGGTTACAAGAGGAAGGGATTTACTGGTCAGTGGACTGCTTCCGCTGTCACCCAAAGTTTTTGAACTTGTCACTGACTTATTATGAATGCGCTGCAGGTGACGTATAAGGGAGGATGTTCCGAGGTGGTTAACGTCCTTACCCCTACTTATTACAGCTTGACAAAGGGAACACACGGCTTGACACCTGTTGTCCGCATTTCTGGTGAAATACCTCCACACCGAAGAGCTGATTTTTTTGGTATTTTCACCTGGCATTTCAACGGCCATATTCCTCCCACGGACAACAGGTGTCTCCCCGGGTGCCTGACTTAAACAAACCACCTCACCATCAGAATCCTCCTGGTCAATTTCCTCCCCAGCGCCAGCAACACCCATATCCTCCTCATCCTGGTGTACTTCAACACTGACATCTTCAATCTGACTATCAGGAACTGGACTGCGGGTGCTCCTTCCAGCACTTGCAGGGGGCGTGCAAATGGTGGAAGGCGCATGCTCTTCACGTCCAGTGTTGGGAAGGTCAGGCATCGCAACCGACACAATTGGACTCTCCTTGTGGATTTGGGATTTCGAAGAATGCACAGTTCTTTGCTGTGCTGCTTTTGCCAGCTTGAGTCTTTTCATTTTTCTAGCGAGAGGCTGAGTGCTTCCATCCTCATGTGAAGCTGAACCACTAGCCATGAACATAGGCCAGGGCCTCAGCCGTTCCTTGCCACTCCATGTGGTAAATGGCATATTGGCAAGTTTACGCTTCTCCTCCGACAATTTTATTTTAGGTTTTGGAGTCCTTTTTTTACTGATATTTGGTGTTTTGGATTTGACATGCTCTGTACTATGACATTGGGCATCGGCCTTGGCAGACGACGTTGCTGGCATTTCATCGTCTCGGCCATGACTAGTGGCAGCAGCTTCAGCACGAGGTGGAAGTGGATCTTGATCTTTCCCTAATTTTGGAACCTCAACATTTTTGTTCTCCATATTTTAATAGGCACAACTAAAAGGCACCTCAGGTAAACAATGGAGATGGATGGATTGGATACTAGTATACAATTATGGACGGGCTGCCGAGTGCCGACACAGAGGTAGCCACAGCCGTGAACTACCGCACTGTACTGTGTCTGCTGCTAATATATAGACTGGTTGATAAAGAGATAGTATACTCGTAACTAGTATGTATGTATAAAGAAAGAAAAAAAAACCACGGTTAGGTGGTATATACAATTATGGATGGGCTGCCGAGTGCCGACACAGAGGTAGCCACAGCCGTGAACTACCGCACTGTACTGTGTCTGCTGCTAATATATAGACTGGTTGATAAAGAGATAGTATACTCGTAACTAGTATGTATGTATAAAGAAAGAAAAAAAAACCACGGTTAGGTGGTATATACAATTATGGACGGGCTGCCGAGTGCCGACACAGAGGTAGCCACAGCCGTGAACTACCGCACTGTACTGTGTCTGCTGCTAATATAGACTGGTTGATAAAGAGATAGTATACTCGTAACTAGTATGTATGTATAAAGAAAGAAAAAAAAACCACGGTTAGGTGGTATATACAATTATGGACGGGCTGCCGAGTGCCGACACAGAGGTAGCCACAGCCGTGAACTACCGCACTGTACTGTGTCTGCTGCTAATATATAGACTGGTTGATAAAGAGATAGTATACTCGTAACTAGTATGTATGTATAAAGAAAGAAAAAAAAACCACGGTTAGGTGGTATATACAATTATGGACGGGCTGCCGAGTGCCGACACAGAGGTAGCCACAGCCGTGAACTACCGCACTGTACTGTGTCTGCTGCTAATATATAGACTGGTTGATAAAGAGATAGTATACTCGTAACTAGTATGTATGTATAAAGAAAGAAAAAAAAACCACGGTTAGGTGGTATATACAATTATGGACGGGCTGCCGAGTGCCGACACAGAGGTAGCCACAGCCGTGAACTACCGCACTGTACTGTGTCTGCTGCTAATATAGACTGGTTGATAAAGAGATAGTATACTACTAATATTATATATACTGGTGGTCAGGTCACTGGTCACTAGTCACACTGGCAGTGGCACTCCTGCAGCAAAAGTGTGCACTGTTTAATTTTAATATAATATTATGTACTCCTGGCTCCTGCTATAACCTATAACTGGCACTGCAGTAGTGCTCCCCAGTCTCCCCCACAATTATAAGCTGTGTGAGCTGAGCAGTCAGACAGATATATAATATATATAGATGATGCAGCACACTGGCCTGAGCCTGAGCAGTGCACACAGATATGGTATGTGACTGACTGAGTCACTGTGTGTATCGCTTTTTTCAGGCAGAGAACGGATATATTAAATAAACTGCACTGTGTGTCTGGTGGTCACTCACTATATAATATATTATGTACTCCTGGCTCCTGCTATAACCTATAACTGGCACTGCAGTAGTGCTCCCCAGTCTCCCCCACAATTATAAGCTGTGTGAGCTGAGCAGTCAGACAGATATATATAATATTATATATAGATAATAGATGATGCAGCACACTGGCCTGAGCCTGAGCAGTGCACACAGATATGGTATGTGACTGAGTCACTGTGTGCTGTGTATCGCTTTTTTCAGGCAGAGAACGGATTATAAATAAAACTGGTGGTCACTATCAGCAAAACTCTGCACTGTACTGAGTACTCCTAATGCTCCCCAAAATTAGTAAATCAAGTGTCTCTCTAATCTATTCTAAACGGAGAGGACGCCAGCCACGTCCTCTCCCTATCAATCTCAATGCACGTGTGAAAATGGCGGCGACGCGCGGCTCCTTATATAGAATCCGAGTCTCGCGATAGAATCCGAGCCTCGCGAGAATCCGACAGCGTCATGATGACGTTCGGGCGCGCTCGGGTTAACCGAGCAAGGCGGGAAGATCCGAGTCGCTCGGACCCGTGAAAAAAAACATGAAGTTCTGGCGGGTTCGGATTCAGAGAAACCGAACCCGCTCATCTCTACTTTCTATGGGCAACTTCTTCACTGGCTCACTTATCCACTCTTTTCAGTGCTTACTTAGTACATCTCTTTGAGTGTCTAATTCTATATACAAAGTTCTACAATGCAGCTGCTCTGGCTTTTTCCATGCTTTGTATACAGACACAGTCGCACATAGATATACAAGTGTCACATATCAAATTAATCAGCACAGTTTCCTGTCCTGGTGCGTCCTAGCTACAAGATTGATTTTTTGACAAAAAAAGAGTTACTCGCGCAATGCATCTTGCTGTACATGGCATATTTCGGCTAGATGTATGAGGAGACCTCATACATCTGTGTGTTTTTTGCACAGCAGCGATCAGGTCTGAACTGCGCATGCGCCGCATAGTGCGCCGGTGCATGCCAGACAGCCGACGGCTGTCTCAGCCCTGCGATCGCCTCTGCCGGATTGACAGGCCGGCGGCTTTTGGCTGCTGTTTAGAGGGCACTGTCCGGGCAACGCAAGCGTGCCCGGACCATCGGGGGTGCGGGCTGCGGTAGCTGCATGATGTCACACGCAGCCGCTGCGACCCGAGCAGCGACAAGTAGCTCCCTGCCAGCGCACAGGTGCTGCCCTGGCAGGGAGCTACGCTTCCAGTACAAAAGCATCACCACTGTGCGATGCTTTGGTACTTGTGCGGAGGGGTCGAGCCCGACATGCGGGGCGGACTAGCCCAGTACTGGGCGTCCCCCCGCATGTCTGTGTAACTGATCGTAAATGTGATAAATTTAGCACATCTACGATCAGGTCTGAATTAGGCCCCATGTCTTTAGAATGAGTCACTATGCCTACTTTCAAATTCTTACTATTCTGTAACCTTACAGTGTTTGAATTATAATAACTGCCATGTATTTTCTGTTCAGAAGAATTTTACATGCTGGCTACATATGTTCTTAAGAAAAGCATTAGCTAATAACTATATTCTGCCATGTTAAGCAGTGGTGGTGACTTATCAATATGTAGTCACAGGCAGGGGCATATCTAGAGAGGAGAAGGCCCACGTGCAGGCTCCGTCTGTGCCCCCTTCTCTCTAGCCGACAGTGCTGTAGAGCTCTGCACACTTGCGTCCCTAAGGGACCCTAGTGCTGTCCCAGAGCCTAGAGCGCATTCGCAGAGCTACGAGAAAATTGCGCAGTGGCCATTTTCCCAGTGAGTTTCCTGTTGTGCATGCGCGAAACACCGGGAAAATGGTGCTGCACCATTTTCTCAGTGATTCCTGTAGTGCTACTGCTGCGCCGCGGGACTCCGGAGGGTGAGTATTAAAAATGAATATTCCAGTTTTGCAAATAGTGGTATTTTTCCAAAGGTACACTGGGCTCCACTGGGCTCCACAGGGAATGATCAGTGGCACACACAGGGGGGGTTTCTGAGTACCCAGAAATCCCCCCCCCCCCCCCCCCCTGACAGACCAATTTTTTTTCCCCACACAACAGAGCCGCCTTTAAGCTCCGGACCTGAAACATTGGCTCCGCCCCCTATTCAAACACCCGCGAATCGTGGGTTGTGCACTGTGAAGAGAGCATCTCACTCTCACCTTGATGTGCTTCCACGCTGCTGCTGTGATGTGATCTCTCATCACTCAGTCCCTTCTCCAGGAGGAGTCAACGCTACTGCTGTGTGCTCATGCTCCCCCTTCCCAGAGGTACAGTACTTGTAAGGGGTTTATTTAATTCCTCCTTGAGTACAGTTTCAATCTTTAATATGTGTGTGTATATGTATATATATATATATATATATATATATTAGAGATGAGCGGGTTCGGTTTCTCTGAATCCGAACCCGCACGAACTTCATGTTTTTTTCACGGGTCCGAGCAGACTCGGATCCTCCCGCCTTGCTCGGTTAACCCGAGCGCGCCCGAACGTCATCATGACGCTGTCGGATTCTCGCGAGACTCGGATTCTATATAAGGAGCCGCGCGTCGCCGCCATTTTCACACGTGCATTGAGATTGATAGGGAGAGGACGTGGCTGGCGTCCTCTCCATTTAGATTAGGGTTGAGAGAGAGAGAGAGAGAGAGAGATTGACCTGAGGCTGTGATACTGTAGAAGAGAGTGCAGAGTTTAGTGACTGACGACCACAGTGACCACCAGACAGTGCAGTTGTTTGTTTTATTTAATATATCCGTTCTCTGCCTGAAAAAAACGATACACACAGTGACTCAGTCACATACCATATCTGTGTGCACTGCTCAGCCCAGTGTGCTGCATCAATGTATATATATATCTGACTGTGCTCAGCTCACACAGCTTATAATTGTGGGGGAGACTGGGGAGCACTGCAGTGCCAGTTATAGGTTATAGCAGGAGCCAGGAGTACATAATATTATATTAAAATTAAACAGTGCACACTTTTGCTGCAGGAGTGCCACTGCCAGTGTGACTAGTGACCAGTGACCTGACCACCAGTATATATAATATTAGTAGTATACTATCTCTTTATCAACCAGTCTATATTAGCAGCAGACACAGTACAGTGCGGTAGTTCACGGCTGTGGCTACCTCTGTGTCGGCACTCGGCAGCCCATCCATAATTGTATATACCACCTAACCGTGGTTTTTTTTTCTTTCTTTATAGTCATACTAGTTACGAGTATACTATCTCTTTATCAACCTGTCTATATTAGCAGCAGACACAGTACAGTGCGGTAGTTCACGGCTGTGGCTACCTCTGTGTCGGCACTCGGCAGCCCGTCCATAATTGTATATACCACCTAACCGTGGTTTTTTTTTCTTTCTTTATACATACATACTAGTTACGAGTATACTATCTCTTTATCAACCAGTCTATATTAGCAGCAGACACAGTACAGTGCGGTAGTTCACGGCTGTGGCTACCTCTGTGTCGGCACTCGGCAGCCCGTCCATAATTGTATATACCACCTAACCGTGGTTTTTTTTTCTTTCTTTATACATACATGCTAGTTACGAGTATACTATCTCTTTATCAACCAGTCTATATATTAGCAGCAGACACAGTACAGTGCGGTAGTTCACGGCTGTGGCTACCTCTGTGTCGGCACTCGGCAGCCCGTCCATAATTGTATATACCACCTAACCGTGTTTTTTTTTTCTTTCTTTATACATACATACTAGTTACGAGTATACTATCTCTTTATCAACCAGTCTATATATTAGCAGCAGACACAGTACAGTGCGGTAGTTCACGGCTGTGGCTACCTCTGTGTCGGCACTCGGCAGCCCGTCCATAATTGTATATACCACCTAACCGTGGTTTTTTTTTCTTTCTTTATACATACATACTAGTTACGAGTATACTATCTCTTTATCAACCAGTCTATATATTAGCAGCAGACACAGTACAGTGCGGTAGTTCACGGCTGTGGCTACCTCTGTGTCGGCACTCGGCAGCCCGTCCATAATTGTATATACCACCTAACCGTGGTTTTTTTTTCTTTCTTTATACATACATACTAGTTACGAGTATACTATCTCTTTATCAACCAGTCTATATTAGCAGCAGACACAGTACAGTGCGGTAGTTCACGGCTGTGGCTACCTCTGTGTCGGCACTCGGCAGCCCGTCCATAATTGTATATACCACCTAACCGTGGTTTTTTTTTCTTTCTTTATACATACATACTAGTTACGAGTATACTATCTCTTTATCAACCAGTCTATATATTAGCAGCAGACACAGTACAGTACGGTAGTTCACGGCTGTGGCTACCTCTGTGTCGGCACTCGGCAGCCCGTCCATAATTGTATATACCACCTAACTGTGGTTTTTTTTTCTTTCTTTATACATACATACTAGTTACGAGTATACTATCTCTTTATCAACCAGTCTATATTAGCAGCAGACACAGTACAGAACGGTAGTTCACGGCTGTGGCTACCTCTGTGTCTGCACTCGGCAGGCAGTCCGTCCATAATTGTATACCACCTAACCGTGGTTTTTTTTTCTTTCTTCTTTATACATACATAGTTACATAGACATCTCTTTATCAACCAGTCTATATTAGCTGCAGACACAGTACAGTACGGTAGTTCACGGCTGTGGCTACCTCTGTGTCTGCACTCGGCAGGCAGTCCGTCCATAATTGTATACCACCTAACCGTGGTTTTTTTTTCTTTCTTCTTTATACATACATAGTTACATAGACATCTCTTTATCAACCAGTCTATATTAGCAGCAGACACAGTACAGTACGGTAGTTCACGGCTGTGGCTACCTCTGTGTCTGCACTCGGCAGGCAGTCCGTCCATAATTATATACCACCTAACCGTGGTTTTTTTTTATTTCTTCTTTATACATACATAGTTACATAGACATCTCTTTATCAACCAGTCTATATTAGCAGCAGACACAGTACAGTACGGTAGTTCACGGCTGTGGCTACCTCTGTGTCTGCACTCGGCAGGCAGTCCGTCCATAATTGTATACCACCTAACCGTGGTTTTTTTGTCTTTCTTCTTTATACATACATAGTTACATAGACATCTCTTTATCAACCAGTCTATATTAGCAGCAGACACAGTACAGTACGGTAGTTCACGGCTGTGGCTACCTCTGTGTCTGCACTCGGCAGGCAGTCCGTCCATAATTGTATACCACCTAACCGTGGTTTTTTTTTTTTTCTTCTTTATACATACATAGTTACATAGACATCTCTTTATCAACCAGTCTATATTAGCAGCAGACACAGTACAGTACGGTAGTTCACGGCTGTGGCTACCTCTGTGTCTGCACTCGGCAGGCAGTCCATAATTGTATACTAGTATCCATCTCCATTGTTTACCTGAGGTGCCTTTTAGTTGTGCCTATTAAAATATGGAGAACAAAAATGTTGAGGTTCCAAAATTAGGGAAAGATCAAGATCCACTTCCACCTCGTGCTGAAGCTGCTGCCACTAGTCATGGCCGAGACGATGAAATGCCAGCAACGTCGTCTGCCAAGGCCGATGCCCAATGTCATAGTACAGAGCATGTCAAATCCAAAACACCAAATATCAGAAAAAAAAGGACTCCAAAACCTAAAATAAAATTGTCGGAGGAGAAGCGTAAACTTGCCAATATGCCATTTACCACACGGAGTGGCAAGGAACGGCTGAGGCCCTGGCCTATGTTCATGGCTAGTGGTTCAGCTTCACATGAGGATGGAAGCACTCAGCCTCTCGCTAGAAAAATGAAAAGACTCAAGCTGGCAAAAGCAGCACAGCAAAGAACTGTGCATTCTTCGAAATCCCAAATCCACAAGGAGAGTCCAATTGTGTCGGTTGCGATGCCTGACCTTCCCAACACTGGACGTGAAGAGCATGCGCCTTCCACCATTTGCACGCCCCCTGCAAGTGCTGGAAGGAGCACCCGCAGTCCAGTTCCTGATAGTCAGATTGAAGATGTCAGTGTTGAAGTACACCAGGATGAGGAGGATATGGGTGTTGCTGGCGCTGGGGAGGAAATTGACCAGGAGGATTCTGATGGTGAGGTGGTTTGTTTAAGTCAGGCACCCGGGGAGACACCTGTTGTCCGTGGGAGGAATATGGCCGTTGACATGCCAGGTGAAAATACCAAAAAAATCAGCTCTTCGGTGTGGAGGTATTTCACCAGAAATGCGGACAACAGGTGTCAAGCCGTGTGTTCCCTTTGTCAAGCTGTAATAAGTAGGGGTAAGGACGTTAACCACCTCGGAACATCCTCCCTTATACGTCACCTGCAGCGCATTCATAATAAGTCAGTGACAAGTTCAAAAACTTTGGGTGACAGCGGAAGCAGTCCACTGACCAGTAAATCCCTTCCTCTTGTAACCAAGCTTACGCAAACCACCCCACCAACTCCCTCAGTGTCAATTTCCTCCTTCCCCAGGAATGCCAATAGTCCTGCAGGCCATGTCACTGGCAATTCTGACGATTCCTCTCCTGCCTGGGATTCCTCCGATGCATCCTTGCGTGTAACGCCTACTGCTGCTGGCGCTGCTGTTGTTGCTGCTGGGAGTCGATGGTCATCCCAGAGGGGAAGTCGTAAGCCCACTTGTACTACTTCCAGTAAGCAATTGACTGTTCAACAGTCCTTTGCGAGGAAGATGAAATATCACAGCAGTCATCCTGCTGCAAAGCGGATAACTGAGGCCTTGACAACTATGTTGGTGTTAGACGTGCGTCCGGTATCCGCCGTTAGTTCACAGGGAACTAGACAATTTATTGGGGCAGTGTGCCCCCGTTACCAAATACCATCTAGGTTCCACTTCTCTAGGCAGGCGATACCGAGAATGTACACGGACGTCAGAAAAAGACTCACCAGTGTCCTAAAAAATGCAGTTGTACCCAATGTCCACTTAACCACGGACATGTGGACAAGTGGAGCAGGGCAGGGTCAGGACTATATGACTGTGACAGCCCACTGGGTAGATGTATGGACTCCCGCCGCAAGAACAGCAGCGGCGGCACCAGTAGCAGCATCTCGCAAACGCCAACTCTTTCCTAGGCAGGCTACGCTTTGTATTACCGCTTTCCAGAATACGCACACAGCTGAAAACCTCTTACGGCAACTGAGGAAGATCATCGCGGAATGGCTTACCCCAATTGGACTCTCCTGTGGATTTGTGGCATCGGACAACGCCAGCAATATTGTGTGTGCATTAAATATGGGCAAATTCCAGCACGTCCCATGTTTTGCACATACCTTGAATTTGGTGGTGCAGAATTTTTTAAAAAATGACAGGGGCGTGCAAGAGATGCTGTCGGTGGCCAGAAGAATTGCGGGACACTTTCGGCGTACAGGCACCACGTACAGAAGACTGGAGCACCACCAAAAACTACTGAACCTGCCCTGCCATCATCTGAAGCAAGAAGTGGTAACGAGGTGGAATTCAACCCTCTATATGCTTCAGAGGTTGGAGGAGCAGCAAAAGGCCATTCAAGCCTATACAATTGAGCACGATATAGTAGGTGGAATGCACCTGTCTCAGGCGCAGTGGAGAATGATTTCAACGTTGTGCAAGGTTCTGATGCCCTTTGAACTTGCCACACGTGAAGTCAGTTCAGACACTGCCAGCCTGAGTCAGGTCATTCCCCTCATCAGGCTTTTGCAGAAGAAGCTGGAGACATTGAAGGAGGAGCTAACACGGAGCGATTCCGCTAGGCATGTGGGACTTGTGGATGGAGCCCTTAATTCGCTTAACAAGGATTCACGGGTGGTCAATCTGTTGAAATCAGAGCACTACATTTTGGCCACCGTGCTCGATCCTAGATTTAAAGCCTACCTTGGATCTCTCTTTCCGGCAGACACAAGTCTGCTGGGGTTGAAAGACCTGCTGGTGACAAAATTGTCAAGTCAAGCGGAACGCGACCTGTCAACATCTCCTCCTTCACATTCTCCCGCAACTGGGGGTGCGAGGAAAAGGCTCAGAATTCCGAGCCCACCCGCTGGCGGTGATGCAGGGCAGTCTGGAGCGACTGCTGATGCTGACATCTGGTCCGGACTGAAGGACCTGACAACGATTACGGACATGTCGTCTACTGTCACTGCATATGATTCTCTCAACATTGATAGAATGGTGGAGGATTATATGAGTGACCGCATCCAAGTAGGCACGTCACACAGTCCGTACTTATACTGGCAGGAAAAAGAGGCAATTTGGAGGCCCTTGCACAAACTGGCTTTATTCTACCTAAGTTGCCCTCCCACAAGTGTGTACTCCGAAAGAGTGTTTAGTGCCGCCGCTCACCTTGTCAGCAATCGGCGTACGAGGTTACATCCAGAAAATGTGGAGAAGATGATGTTCATTAAAATGAATTATAATCAATTCCTCCGCGGAGACATTGACCAGCAGCAATTGCCTCCACAAAGTACACAGGGAGCTGAGATGGTGGATTCCAGTGGGGACGAATTGATAATCTGTGAGGAGGGGGATGTACACGGTGATGAATCGGAGGATGATGATGAGGTGGACATCTTGCCTCTGTAAAGCCAGTTTGTGCAAGGAGAGATTAATTGCTTCTTTTTTGGTGGGGGTCCAAACCAACCCGTCATATCAGTCACAGTCGTGTGGCAGACCCTGTCACTGAAATGATGGGTTGGTTAAAGTGTGCATGTCCTGTTTTGTTTATACAACATAAGGGTGGGTGGGAGGGCCCAAGGACAATTCCATCTTGCACCTCTTTTTTCTTTTCTTTTTCTTTGCATCATGTGCTGATTGGGGAGGGCTTTTTGGAAGGGACATCCTGCGTGACACTGCAGTGCCACTCCTAAATGGGCCCGGTGTTTGTGTCGGCCACTAGGGTCGCTAATCTTACTCACACAGTCAGCTACCTCATTGCGCCTCTTTTTTTCTTTGCATCATGTGCTGTTTTGGGAGGGTTTTTTGGAAGGGACATCCTGCGTGACACTGCAGTGCCACTCCTAGATGGGCCCGGTGTTTGTGTCGGCCACTAGGGTCGCTAATCTTACTCACACAGCTACCTCATTGCGCCTCTTTTTTTCTTTGCGTCATGTGCTGTTTGGGGAGGGTTTTTTGGAAGGGACATCCTGCGTGACACTGCAGTGCCACTCCTAGATGGGCCCGGTGTTTGTGTCGGCCACTAGGGTCGCTAATCTTACTCACACAGCTACCTCATTGCGCCTCTTTTTTTCTTTGCGTCATGTGCTGTTTGGGGAGGGTTTTTTGGAAGGGACATCCTGCGTGACACTGCAGTGCCACTCCTAGATGGGCCCGGTGTTTGTGTCGGCCACTAGGGTCGCTAATCTTACTCACACAGCTACCTCATTGCGCCTCTTTTTTTCTTTGCGTCATGTGCTGTTTGGGGAGGGTTTTTTGGAAGGGACATCCTGCGTGACACTGCAGTGCCACTCCTAGATGGGCCCGGTGTTTGTGTCTGCCACTAGGGTCGCTTATCTTACTCACACAGCGACCTCGGTGCAAATTTTAGGACTAAAAATAATATTGTGAGGTGTGAGGTATTCAGAATAGACTGAAAATGAGTGTAAATTATGGTTTTTGAGGTTAATAATACTTTGGGATCAAAATGACCCCCAAATTCTATGATTTAAGCTGTTTTTTAGTGTTTTTGGAAAAAAACACCCGAATCCAAAACACACCCGAATCCGACAAAAAAAATTCGGTGAGGTTTTGCCAAAACGCGTTCGAACCCAAAACACGGCCGCGGAACCGAACCCAAAACCAAAACACAAAACCCGAAAAATTTCAGGCGCTCATCTCTAATATATATACACACATATACATACATATACAGTATACACACTATATATATATATATATATATATATATATATATATATACACACACACACACACACACACACATATATGTATATATATATATATATATACATACATATATATATATATATATATACATACACGCACATATATATATATATATATATATATATATACACATACACGCACATATATATATATATATATACTGTTTTGTTTTTTTTTTCAACATTGTCTTCTCAACGAGATTAACAATAGCGACACGCCCATCAAATTAACCATGGAAAGTAGTTCTGAGTCCATTCACTTTTTGGATGTCCAAATAGACATCAGCGATGACATCATTACAACATCTGTGTATCACAAACCGACGGATCGGAACACGTTATTGAGAAATAACAGTTTTCACCCTCCAGCATTGAAAAAGGGCCTACCTAGGTCCCAGATGCTACGGGTAGCTCGTATCACGAGCAACAGAGAACAACTAGACAGTGCTCTTGACCAAGTGGTCCTAAAGTTCATACAGAGGGGATATGACAGACGCCAGTTGGCATGCATCAAGCAAGAGGTTCTACACATCCCGAGGAACCAGTTATTTGGCACCATTAGGCAACAGTCTACTAAAAAAGTTCCGTTCATCACACAGTATACCACGGCCAGTTCGATCACCACGAGAGCAACACGGGCATTGTGGCCCATAGTAAGCACGGATCCGTCATTACCAGTCTTCCATAACACCACCATTATGCCATGCTTCAAAAGAGGACGTAACCTAAGAGATGTACTGGTAAAAACTGATGTCACTCAGAGGAAAAACATAGCGTTCAAAACTGGGTGCCAGAGGTGCCTGACATGCACTACATGCAAGCATATGGACACAGGCCCGAGGTTCATCCATCCTATAAGTAAGAAGGAGTTTAAAATTCGACACCATGTCACATGCATGTCACAATTTGTGATTTATGTCATTTCATGCCCATGTGGCCTACTATATGTGGGCCAAACCATTCGCACATTCAGGGAGAGAATGGCTTTACACAGATCTGCCATCAAGGCAGCCTTGGAGGGCAAACCGAACGATCAACCGGTGGCGCGACATTTTAAACAAGCTCAACACCAGTTACAACATCTTAGACATATGATAGTGGATCACATACCAGCAAATACAAGAGGAGGAGATCGAGCTAAAGCCTTAGCCCAACGGGAGATTGAATGGATATATCGTCTGTCCACATTGACACCACATGGTCTTAATGAACATGTTGCCTGTAGTGTATTATGGCAATGAACATTAATTGAAGTGTAAACACAGCGAGCGGTAGCCTAAATGGTTTTTATCTCTCACTGTTTATTAGCAATAAATATCGTTACTTTAGTTTTAGCTAGATGAACACAATATATCACAAAGCACCTTTTTCGGTTTCTTGCATGAACAGGGTAAAAATGGCATTGTGCACTCTGGTAGCACCTGGAGTAGCAGATAGCATGGCATGGTATATACCAACACTCACTCAATAAGTCTTTAATAGCATATATATCGAATATACCATTTATTTCTGTGTATTTTCTGCATGTTCAATAGCCATACACAATCAAACAGGAGGATAGCTGTGGTTATGGGAGACAATATATTTTATTAAACAGTTTTAGATGAACAGTGCTAGGCATCAACTTGTTGGTCAGTAATTTCAATACTGAGTTTTAATCCAACTTTTTATTTTTATTTTATTTTTCACGTCACACTGTGCACTAACAGCAAGCATTTTATCACTCTTGTTTTTCAGTGGAACTAGGTATTTGCATACTTATTACACTTTGTATATTGCACACATAGTTGTGTCAATTCTGATTTTCTTATTATTCACTGGGTTTCATTCTTTATCACTTTGTGTTTATTCCGCCAGGAGCAGCGGGCTAACAGCGGTGGCAGGGACGCCCGAGGTTACCTAGCAACCAGTGACGTCACTTCCTGGTAATGCGAAGGGAACACCCACCGGAAACCCCGCCGTACGCCAGCTCCCGCAGCTCCGAGATTCGGTCTTCTTATCAGTAGCACATAAAAGGTAAGATTGTACACTGTTTAGGTTTGTTTTGTGTCACCTGCACATAGCCTTGACAAAAGCGCTCTGCGTGGCGCTGAAACGTTGGCGCAATGTGCCACTGATTTGATTTTTTCAATACACTGATTTTTCATGAAGACCCTGTGAGTGCCGCCTGTTCACATATTGGGAGTGGACGGATGCATATCCCTCTCTAGAAGATTAGAACGGTTATATATATATGTATATATATATATATATATATATTTCTATGTATGTACGTACGTATATACTATATACAGTGTGTGTGTGTGTGTGTGTGTGTGTGTGTGTGTGTATATATATATATATATATTTAGTGTACCTATAGATACATATGTTTACAGGGGCATTTCTACAGAGGAGGAGGCCCGTGTGCACCTCCGGGTGGGCCCCTCCTCTGCACCGCGCTGTAGACTCCGGCATTGTGCCGGAGTCTACTGCGCATGCGCAGGTCTCCGTAAACATGTCGCCCGCCATGATCCGGAGATCAATTTGGCTACCGCACATGCGCAGCGGACATTTTGGCTGTGATTTCTGGCGCATTCACAGGTCCCGGCGCTGGACTCCGGAAAGGTAAGTATTAAAATGGGTGCAGTGTGTGCGGTGTGGGGCCCCCTTGGACCCAGGGGCCAGCGTGCACCGCACCCATTGTACCCATTATAGAAACGCCAATGCATGTTTAATGTTTAAAGGACCAGGTACTGTATATACTGGTTCACCTGAGTCTCAACACCCATGCTTGGCTCCACCTCTCTCTGGAAACCCCCCCTTGCAAATCCTGCGTTTGCCCCTGATGACATTGGGGGATGTGGAGTAGGATCTTGATCCGAGGCACCAACAGGCTCAAAGCTTTGACCTTCTTCCCAGAATGCCTAGCACCGCCTCCTCTATAACCCCGCCTACGTGCACAGGAGCTCAGTTTTGTAGTTGGTGCCATGCAGTAAGCAGGCATACAACAGGGGGCTGCTCCAGCAGCCCTGAGATGAAGCTTTTTAAGAAAAATGAAGATTTCAAGGGCTGCAGCAGAGACACTGACTGTGTTAGAGGTCAGTCAGACATCTTCTGCTGCAGCTCCATCACCTCCCACCGCGGCGCTGTACACTCCCGCACTCTGGTTGCCGGGTACCTACAGCGGAGGCTTCGGTTTTCTTCCGATTAGTAACACATACGGCCGCTGTTCTCCTGGATCGCGTGTCCGCACTCAGGGAGGAGGTAAGTGGGTCCCCCCGGCGGGAGCCACTGTGAATCGCAATCCCGCGTGGCCGGTGGGAGGCTGGCCGCGCGCACTGGCGTGGACACTGTGGTAGTACAGGGACCTCACTAGACCACCAGGGCAAGGGCACACGTCGGTTTTCTCTCATAAACCATTTATATAAGCCCATAGTACCCGGTGGTGAAGTCCAGCAGGGGGATAAGGCTTTGACCTGTAGCTCCTCCCCCAGCCCCAGGGCGCCATTTAGAGTAAATGTTTCTGCCCTGGAGCTGCAGCTCTCTCTCTCTCCCTCACTCCCTGTCAGCATTTGGGCGCCATTAGGACAAGCTGAGCTGATCCTGGGACTGTTTGGGCAAATCCTCCTCTGTAAAGCCGCCTGCATGTCAGCGCTGTACATTTTACAGGAAACTTAAGTGTTCTACATGTCTGATGACAGTGTTAGCTAAGAAAGAGTGCATTTAGTCAGGGTTATGTAGAACAAGTACCCTGTGATATGCATCCAGTCTTTACTGTGCATTGTTATATCTATTGAGTGTATAGCTATACATAGTACTACTCTGTATTGCTAGTCCAGTGCAGTTTTATTGCATGTCATAATTTCTGCATTGTACATTGTGACTGTGTGTGTGCATTTAGCTGCTGTGTGACCTCCATTTCGTGTATCTCACTCAGATTGCTATCCCTATATTTTATAACCTGAGGGGGCTAAGTGCGTCAGGTTTATCATTTAATAAAGGTAGTTCATAGAATATACTCAGTGTGTATTTTTCTCTGTGATTTTTAGTCACCATATACCTCTTGAATTCCCTGTTTGTGCTGATACACTGCACAGGGCTTCTTGTCAGGTATTGTGCTGCTGATATTGTACTGTGTTGCCTTGTATTGAGCTTTCGGATATGTCAGCTACACAGGGCAATGGTGCTGGGGCTGATCCCACATTGCGTGATGGTGACGCTGCAGACACATTTGAGGAAAACATAGCAGCTGAGGGTTCAGGTTCTGGGGGATCCTCACCCCCAAGTGGGACTGTAGCAATGGGGGTTCAAAATGACCCACCTTGGGCTACCTTCTCCACGCTATTGAATACGCTGGTAACTAGACTAATGCCCCCTATGGGACCTCCTGTGCCGGTACAACCGCTTATGGTCCCTGCGGTTAACCCGCCATGGGCAGATCAACTGTCCGCTCAGTTACAGCAATTGAACCAATCACTGACTACTCAGAAGTCTAACCCTCGCCCGCCTAAGATCAAGGGGTCCTCTAAGCGGGCCATTACTTCCTCACAATCCACCAAAGTCCCAGACACCTCGTCTGATGAGGATGGCGTTTATACTGACCACACAGATTCTGATCCCGACGCCTCTGATGGGGAAGCTGTTTCACAGGTGGATGTCCCTGACTTGCTGGAGGCTATTAGGCTCATTCTTCAAATTACTGATGACCCGGAGCCAGATGCTGCCCCTACGACACCGGACAGGTTTAAACGTCAGAAAGTGATTAAACAAGTTTTACCTCATTCTGACCATTTAGTTGACATACGTCAGAAGTCCTGGGAATATCCAGGAAAGAAATTCACGCCTCTCAAGAAGATGCTGGCTCGCTACCCCTGTGAAATACCCCCGCCAGTGGATTCGCAGGTGGCGAGGCTGGTGGTATCCTCGGCTCTGCCTGTAACTACCGTCACGTTCCTGAAAGAACCGACGGATAAGCGCGTGGAGGGTTTACACCTAACTGGTGCTGCGGATAGGCCCACCATTGCAGCGACATGGGCTGCAGAGGCTGTTGAAGCGTGGGCTCAGGAGCTGGAGGCGGAGTTGCCTTCCAACGCTTCTGATCATATTAGGCAATGTCTGTCATATATTGTCACAGCGTCTCATTATATTAAGGTGGCGGCTAATGATGCCGGTATTCTGGTGGCCAAGGCTTCTACTACATCCATTTTGGCTCGCCGGAACGGTCCTGTTCTGTGGATTTGGACTCTAATAAAACCCTGGAGGTACTCCCTTTTAAGGGAGACATTCTTTTCGGAGAAGACCTCAACAAGATAGTAGCTGACTTAGCTTCTGCTAAAACAGCATGTCTACCTACAGTACTACTGCTCCTTCGGTGCCGAAGGCTAAGAGTACTCTGTTTCGCTCCTTTCTTCCTTTAGGGAAAGCAAAAGGTCAGGCGTACCTGAAACAGGTTCGCACTTCTAAACCCAATAAACCCAAACGGGCCTGGGCTGCCCGTCAGCCTGCTTCCAAAACTGAAAAGCCTGCAGCATGACTGGGCGGCACTCCCTCTGGGGGATCCCAGGGTGGGGGGCCGACTTCTAGGGTTTACCCAGGTATGGTTGAAGACCACTTCTGATGCCTGGGTACGGGAAGTCGTCATTCGAGGTTAAGCCGTATCTTTCAAGAATCGTCCCCCTCATCGATTTTGCCTGACAGACGTCCCTTTGGATCAGGTGAAGGCAAAAACTCTTCATTCGGTGGTACAGTCCCTCCTGGACACAGGAGTGGTAGTACAGGTGCCTCTGGCTCAGAGAGGCAAGGGGTACTATTCACCGCTGTTCCGAGTCCCGAAACCGAATGGGTCCTCCCGGCCCATTCTCAATCTCAAGTCCATTAACAAATTTGTGAGGGTCTCCAAGTTTCGTATATGGAAACTGTTCGCTCTATTGTTCTGGCATTGGAACCTGGGTATTATATGGTCACCCTGGACATACAGGATGCTTACTTGCATATTCCCATTGCAGTGTCGCATCAGCAGTACCTGAGGTTTGTGGTTGGCAACCTCCATTACCAATTTCGGGCATTACCTTTTGGTTTGACCACGGCTCCGTGAGTTTTCACCAGGGTCATGACGGTAATGACAGCTGTACTCCGCCGTCAAGGGGTCAGGATCTTACCGTACCTGGACGACTTGTTGATCCTGGCAAATTCCCCAGAAATTCTCCTACGCCATCTGGATATGACTATCCAGTTTCTGCAAGCCCACGGGTGGCTTATCAACTGGAAGAAATATTCCCTGGTCCCTGCTCAGAGCATGATGCACCTGGGGGCATTGTTAGACACTCACAACCAGTGGTTGTTCTTTTCTCAGGAGAAAGTCCTGAAGCTTCAGGACAGGATTCAATGCTTTCTATCTTGTCCGCAAGTGTCGATAGATTCGGCAATGCGAGTGCTAGGTCACATGGTGTCGGCTTTCGACATAGTGGAGTATGCTCAATTCCATTCCCGCCCTCTGCAGAAGCTGATTCTTGCCAAGTTGGACGGCCTGCCTCACCGGATCAGGTCTCAAATGATCTCCTTGTCTCCGGAGGTCCGTCTGTCACTGAGCTGGTGGCTTCAGGACCAACGATTGAGCAGGGGTCGTCCCTTCTGGATCTCCAACTGGGTCCTTCCAATGACGGATGCCAGTCTTGGGGCGCGGTGTTGGAGCAACACTCCCTTCAAGGTCGGTGGACCAAAGAGGAGTCTCTCCTCTCGATAAACATTCTTGAATTGTGGGCGGTGTTCAACTCATTGAACTTGGCCCAGCATTTAATACAGAACAGACCTGTTCAAGTACAGTCAGACAATGCCACCACGGTGGCATACATCAATCATCAAGGCGGCACTTGAAGCCGCATGGCAATGAGGGAAGTATCAAGGATTCTTCAATGGGCGGAACGCCATCTGCCAGCCATATCAGCAGTGTTCATTCCGGGGGTCCTAAACTGGCAAGCGGACTTTCTCAGTCATCAGGACGTACACGCCGTAGAGTGGAGCCTCCATCCAGAAGTGTTTCAACTCCTCGTGGACAGGTAAGGCCTTCCAGATGTGGACCTGATGGCGTTCTCAACACAATCACAAGGTTCCGGTCTTCAGAGCAAGGACAAGGGATCCTCAAGCACCGTTCGTGGACGCACTGGCAATTCCATGGAACTTTTAGCTGCCACACGTGTTTCCTCCGGTGTCACTCCTGCCCAGAGTAATAAGGAAGTTCAAGCAAGAAGGAGGAATCCTACTTCTGATCGCTCCAGCGTGGCCCAGATGGCACTGGTACTCAGACTTTCAGGGTCTCTCGATAGAGCATCCCCTTCTACTTCCACAATGCGCAGATCTCCTCGTTCAGAGCCCCTGTGTATATCAGGATTTAGCCCGGTTGGCCTTGACGGCGTGGCTCTTAAAGCTTCTGTCTTGGGGGCCAATGGATTTTCTGAGGCGGTCATTCAAACCATGTTGAAGGCCCGGAAACCGGGCTCAGATCTACCATAGGGTCTGGAATTCTTACTTTGCTTGGTGCGCATCTAACACTCATGACGCTTACAAGTTTAGTACGACCAAACTTTTGGCCTTTCTACAACAAGGCCTGGACTTGGGCCTTCGTCTGGCCTCCATCAAGGTTCATATTTCTGCCTTGTCGGTTTGCTTCCAGAAAAAAATTGCGACTTTATCTGATGTACATACGTTTACTCAGTGTGTTGCGGATTCAACCTCCCTACGTCCCGCCTGTTGCCCCTTGGGACTTGTCAGTGGTTTTGGAGGCGTTGCATGGGTCTCCGTTTGAGCCTATTGAATCTGCAGACCTTAAGTGGCTTCCTCTTAAGGTGTTGTTTCTGCTGGCTATTGCCTCTGCTAGACGGGTGTCGGATTTGGGTGCCTTATCTTGTAGGTCACCATATCTGATTTTTCACCGTGATCGGGCGGTTCTTAGAACACGTCCCGGGTATTTACCTAAGGTGGTGTCTTCTTTCCACCTTAATCAGGAGATTGTGGTTCCAGCCTTTGCCTCTCCTGAATTGTCTTCCAAAGAGCGGTCTTTGGATGTGGTACGGGCTCTCCGTATCTACGTGAAGAGAACTGCCTCCATCAGGAAGTCGGATTCTTTCTTTGTTCTGTTTGGTTTTCACAAACGTGGCTGGCCTGCTCACAAGCAGACCCTAGCCAGATGGATTAGAATGATGATTGCACATGCTTATGTACAGGCTAGCCTTCCAGCTACTGCTAACATAAAGGCCCATTCTACTCGGTCGGTTGGACCTTCTTGGGCGGCTAGCCGTGGTGCGACCCTTGAACAATTGTGCAAGGCAGCTCCTCAGTGAACACGTTCATAAGGTTCTATGCCCTCGATACTTCCGCCTCCCAGGATGCTTCCTTTGGATGCCGGGTTCTTGTGTCCGCTACAGTGCGTCCCTTCCCATGTACTATATCTGTATATGCAAGCTAATTCTGCTAGGTAATTACAACTGACTACAACCACCAACATATTCTGCTGTACTATATCTGTATATGCAAAGCTAATTCTGCTAGGTAATTACAATTGACTACAACCACCAACATATTCTGCTGTACTATATCTGTATATGCAAAGCTAATTCTGCTAGGTAACTAGAATTGAAACATTATTGCATAGTATGTGATAATGAAGTAATTTTTTTTGTTTAGTTTTGAATGATATAGACCCAGTTTAATGTTTGTGGAATGCCTGGTTGTTTTTGTAAGGTAATTTACTGCTTGGCATTTGAGGGGGTGGGGTGTGGCTACAGATTTCAATTATTGGTTTCACTTAAGTTCAATGGTGTAGGCTGTGCAAGCCGTTTGGCTGTGCATTTACTATCTAAGCGTGCATTTTTATCAAAGCGTGATAAAATTGACACATAATAGCAGCGTTCCATCTGCGTTCATTCGAAGTGAAAAAGAAGGAAAACAGAAGCACACCAATCTAACAAAACAAAGAAAACTGAAGAACTAATAACAAATGTGAGTCACTTCTCAGATCACACACCTCCTGATTGTTGCATCTGATTAAATAGCACGGAACTACCTTACTCGGAAAATTCAAAAACCATCCATTTCACCTACACATGCTTGTATCTGTATTATTGTAATTCTGTTTTTTGAAGCACAGCTGCACCAATGCAATTTTACCTGCAAACACTTAAAACATCTAACATAATTACCATCGCTTCTTAAACCTCTCACAATCCTTTCATTTCTTACACTCCAAATACATTTCTGCACCCACTTTATCTACGCTTTTGACTCATTTCATACTAAATCTACACCCCTTTAGCCTACACTGTTTTTCTCACCTGCATTTCTGCAATTCTTCTGCTCGGATTCCCTTACAGCCTCCACTCCTACTTCCACTTTCCCTCAACCCATTTACCTACTTAACACTATGTCAAGGCTTTCTTATACTCCCCACATCACTCAGTGTCTACCTAATAATGTATCTTTATCCTTCCCCCCCTAGTCTCCTGCACCTCCTCCTCTCTCCCCTCCTCTGTCTCCCCTCCATCCCTCTGTTTCCTTCCCCCTCCTTTCCTGTTACCCCACTTTCATTAACCTCTGCCCCATGGTCCTGCTACCCCACAACTCAGCCCTGCTCCCTCTCTCCCTTCCCTGTCACCTCCCCACACCCCCATCCACATCACACTGACCTCCCTCCCTGCCCACCTCCTGCAGTTTCACCTCCTAGCTCAGGCACCCGTACAATCACTACTCTCTCATCATCCCTGCCCTCAAGGTTAATCTCACCTCATCGCTACAGCAACCCTGATAATCTCATTCACATCTCTCCCACAAACTCATACCCCCTATCCTGTGCCCTCTGGAATGCCAGATCTGTTTGTAACAAACTGGTCCCCACTCATGACCTTTTCATTTCCAACTCCCTACACCTACTAGCCATTACTGAAACTTGGATTACGCCCTCTGACACTACTTCTCCTGCTGCTCTCTCTGTTGGGGGCCTCACATTCACACACACACACACACACACCCCGACTTTGGGGTCGCCATGGGGGTGGTGTTGGGGTACTTTTACCTTCTAGTTACTCCTACCAACTCATACCACCAGAACCATCCCATACATTCTCTACATTTGAGGTCCATGCCATACGCCTCTTCCAACCAGTACATCTTAGAGTAGCTGTCGTTTACCGCACCCCTGGCACTGCTTCCAAATTCATCAACCACTTTGCTTCCTGGCTTCCTCACTTCCTCTCTTCTGACATTCCCTCCATTATCCTAGGTGATTTCAACATCCCTATTGACATCCCCACACAATCCCCTGCCTCTAAACTCCTTAACCTCACCTCTTCACTTGGTCTCTCTCAGTGGACCTCCTCACCCTCCCATGTGAATGGGAGCTCACTGGATCTGGTCTTCACTCACCGCTGTGATATTTCTGATTTTTCAAACTCCTCATTTCCCCTCTCTGACCACCACCTGCTCTCCTTTAACCTATCTCTCTCGACTTCCCCATCTCTACCTCCTAAGGCTACCATCACTAAGCGTAACATTGAAGCTATTGACACCAAATTCCTTTCCTCCCTGTTTGACTCACTTCTCTCTCCTATTCTCTCTCACTCATGCCCTGAACAAGCCACTTCCACATACAATGCATCCCTTACTTCTGCTCTTGACTCTGTTGCTCCACCAACCACTATTCACCCACGCAAATTAACACCTCAACCCTGGCACACCAAATGCACCAGATATCTGCAAAGATGCTCACATACTGCTGAGCGACACTGGAGGAAATCACGCTCTAAGGCAGACTTCCTCCATTTCAAACTTATGCTCTCATCCTTCATTGCTGCCCTTTCTCTTGCTAAATAGTCATACTTCAAGAACCTCATCTCCTCCCAGTCTTCCAACCTCCGGCGCCTCTTTGCCACTCTCAACTCACTCCTCTGCCCACCTCCACCTCGTCTCCCTTCCTCACTCTCTGCTCTTGACTTTGCCACGTACTTCACATCCAAAATTGACTCCATACATCAGGACATCACATCACACCAGACCATCAGTAACCAGCCTTCTCCCATCCCTTACCAACCCTCCCCATCCCTCCCACCAACTCTGACATCTTTCTCCCATGCATCTGGAGAGGAAGTCATGGCCCTCATTCGTTCCTGTCCCCTCACCACCTCCCCACTTGACCCTATCCCCTCTCACCTCCTCTGCTACCTCTCTCCTTCTGCTTGTTCCCATCTTTCCCACCTTCTCAATCTCTCCCTCTCATCAGGCACTGTTCCCTCTGCCTTCAAGCATGCACTCATCTCTCCTATTCTTAAAAAACCTTTCCTTGATCCAAACACTCTCTCCAACTACCGACCCATCTCTCTCCTCCCTTTTGCCTCAAAACTCCTTGAGCATATTGTCTACAACCGCCTTACTTCCTTTCTTTCCTCACACTCACTGCTTGACCCATTCCAGTCTGGCTTCCATCCTCTCCACTCCACTGAAACTGCCCTTACAAAAGTATGTAATGACCTCCATGTTGCTAAATCTAAGGGACACTACTCTCTACTTATTCTACTTAATCTCTCTGCTGCTTTTGACACTGTGGACCATCCTCTCCTACTGCAAATCCTTCACTCCATTGGTCTGCATGACACTGCCCTCTCTTGGCTGTCTTTCTACCTTTCTGACCGTTCATTCTCTGTCTCCTCTCATGACTCCACCTCCCCCTCACTTCCACTAACTGTAGGGGTACCCCAAGGTTCTGTCCTTGGTCCTCTTCTCTTCTCTCTCTATACGTCCTCACTAGGTAAGCTCATTAGTTCTTTTGGTTTCCAATATCATCTCTATGCTGATGATACTCAAATCTATCTTTCCTCTCCAGACCTCTCCCCTGCTCTCCTCACTCGTATCTCCAACTGTCTCTCTGCTACCTCTTCCTGGATGTCCCAGCGCTTTCTTAAACTTAACATGTCTAAGACCGAGCTGATCATCTTCCCTCCCTCCTGCATAACCTCACCTCCTACAGTTCCGGTTCCGGCGCCCATGTGAGGAGAAGCTGATTGCTGCAGCTCTCTTGCACCCTCGGTAACCGGAGCACACAGCGCCTGCCGCTCACGGCTTTTCTCCGCACCTGGCGCACACTACCTGTGGGAAAGTGCTGGGGACTGGATGGAAAGGTTTATGTCCTCCCCCATGCCCCCGAAAGCCCAGAGATCGAGGTCTGAAAAATGTCCGGGGGAATCCAATATGACCGCCGCACCTAGCTCACAAACGAGTCTGCAGGCTGCTGCCAGCATTAAACAGTCTTCTGCAAAACACATTTATCCCTCAGGTGAGCCTGACTGTTCCCCTGCCTCTCCAGTGACTTATGCTGATGTAGTGAGAGCTGTTAGGGATGCCATGGAGCCTATCATGGATGCACATGCTGCTAAAATGCAGCAGGCAGTAAAAGACCTAAAATCCCAAATCAAGCAGTTATCTAAGACTGTTCTTACAAATGAACAAAGGCTGGGGGAGACTTTTCAGGATGTTGGGGATCTTAAGCACAGATATGATGAGCTCCAGAAATCTCACTTCCAGCTGCTGAACAAGGTTGACGATCTTGAAAATAGATTGAGGAGATCGAATCTTCGGGTGCTGGGGCTCCCTGAGTCACTGAAAGGTCCTGAATTGACTCTTTTTTTTACAAACGTCCCTCCTTGATTTGTTGCATATCCAAGATGAATGCACTGGCTTAGTTATCGAGAGAGCCCACAGACTGGGTCCCCCACGTTCTTCACCTAATAGCAGACCACGTGTGGTTATATTTAAATGTCTGAACTTTCTCCATAAGGAGGCAATATATACGGCATCCAGGAGGCATAGGAATTTACAATGGAAGGGAGCTCGTTTGGCCATTTTCCAGGACTACTCCGCGGAGGTATCCCGGGCACGTCGGTAATTTACCCCCCTTTGCTCCCGTTTGGTAAAGGCGAATAAAGTATTTGCTCTGCTCTTCCCTGCAATACTACGCCTGTTTGATGGAAATTCTTTCCGGGACTTTACAAATCTTGCAGATGCAGAGGCTTATGTTTCTGAGGCATCCAAGGCAGATGACGACCCCTCTAAGGCGGATGACACCCTGGATCGAGATGGCTGAGTATTGCTCCTGGACTTCTCTGTTTCCGGTTATGTCTGCCAATTTAATTATTGCTGTAGAATCTGCTGCAGGTGTTTTTTCCCCCAAAAGAGACTTTGGTCTTATACAGCGGGCTGAACCTTTTTGCCTTGTTTTCTGTTTTAGATTTTTCTTATTCATCTGTTGTCTTTTTGTGGCTATGTAATCTTTCTAGAATGGTTATATGTGCTTAGCGGAGATATTTCCCCCTACTTCTTATGTGACAGGCTGCGTTTTTCTTTTTCTGTAACATGCTCTGTGTGCTCTGATATTTTCTTGTTATTTTTCCTATGTATATTTTCATATATTATGTTGCCGAGGGTGGGTAAGGGCGCCCCCTCCCTCATTTTTTCCTCAGGTTTTCATCATTCTGGCTGGCTCATTGGCGGTCTATGACGGCCTCTGTGCTTGCTTGAACCGGTTGTTCTCGTTTTCTGAAGTTATGATTGTCCTTAGCAGGACTTTCTTTCACAATGTTAATGTTATATTTTGTGTGTTTTCTATGTTTCTGTCCCTCTTTTCTTCTCCCCCTCCCCTTCTCCTCCTTATGTGTCCACCCCGGTATGATTTGTATCCGTTTTTCGGTGGCTGTAGATATCATGATTACTGCACAGGTTTTCAGGTTTTCCCAGTTCATTTGATGCATGGCTAGTTTGAGTGTCGGCACTTGGAATGTGGGAGGGATCAACTCCCTAGCTAAACGCAGAAAGATTTTGCTCTATCTTCGGAAGGTGGGGATGGATGTTGTTTTCATTCAGGAATCTCACCTTATGCCAAATGGGTTGGTCTGTGGTAGCCTCTTCCTCCTTCTCTTCTAAGGCTAGGGGAGTGATTATTTTAGCACGGCACACGGTCCCTATCTCTGTCCATGCGATTTTAGATGACACTCAGGGTCGGTATGTACTGGCAGATGTCACATTGTATGCATCCAGGTTCCTACTTTGTAATATTTATGCTCCCAATCAGTACTCTAAGCAATTTTATACGAACATGGTCACTAAGCTACTAAGCTACTCTGAAATTCCTATAATCTTGGGTGGAGATTTTAATTTATATTCTTCTCCAACCTAGTATAAATTCCCCCCCCCCCCTCGCGCTCCCCCCTCGTTACCACGTATTGGTATCCCCTATATTTGCTCGCAGTTGTCCTTAGTGGATGTGTGGCGCGCATGCTACCCATTAGAAAGGGAATTTACATGCCTCTCAGCTGCGCACCACACGTTCTCGAGGATTGATTATCTGCTGTTATCTGACTACTTTTTCTCAAAAGTGGCTGACTCTAAAATTGAGGATATCTGTATATCGGACCATGCTTTATGCTGGATGAAATTGATGCTCCTCTCAGAAAAATCCCCTTTTCGCTCCTGGCACTTCCCCTCTTATTTAAGTGACTCTCTGAAATTCCGCTCCTCATTAGATGCAGCGTGGCTGGATTATCATACGCATAATGGAGAAACTCTGAGCGAGGATCCTGCTCTTTTCTGGCAGGCGTCAAAATCAGTTATTCGGGGGCACATTATGTCCTATAGTTAAAAAAGGGATTTAGATTTAAACTCACAATATTTGGAAGCCCAGGCGGCTCTTACTCACTCTTTTCAGGAATTTAAATCCTCCCCCTCCCCTTCTACTAGGGAAAGATACCTTACACAAAAAACACTGTTTGATACCCTCCTTTCTCAAATGGAAGCTAAATATTCATTTTCAAGAGACTGTGGCATTTACAGATATGGCAATAAGTCTGGCAAACTGTTATCCCGTTTGTTAAAAGGCAGACACCCTAAAGTGGTCATTCACTCTCTGCTCACCCAAGGTGGGGACATAGTACGGACCTCGGCCGAGATTGCTGAGGTGCTACATTCTTTTTATACCACTCTTTATGCACGTCCTGTTATTAACCAGACCCACAAGTCTAGCTTTTGGTCTTCTACTGATCTGCCTCAAATGTCAGAGTCGCACTGTACCTCTCTTCTTGCACCTATCACCACTGAGGAAGTTTCTTTAGCAATAGCTGGACTGAAGACTGGGAAGACTCCGGGCCCTGACGGTTTTGCCAATGACTACTATAAAATTCTATCTACTAGACTGTGCGAACCTCTTTCTGTCTTATTTAATTCTTTTATGCAGGGTGCTCCCTTGCCCCAATATTTTAATTCTGCAGTCATAAAGGTTATCCCGAAGCCTGGCCAGGATCCTGAGTCTCCCATTTCTTATCGTCCGATCTCCCTTCTAAACACGGATTATAAATTGTTCACTAAAATCCTCTCGAATAGACTCAAATTCATAGTCCCTGATATAGTTCATACAGACCAGACTGGATTTGTCTGGGGTCGGCAATCAGTGAGCAATATCCGAAAGGTCTTGATTGTTATGCAGGCCCTTCAGCTTTCCAAACCCACTGACACTAATGTATTATTGTCACTTGATGCCGAAAAGGCGTTCGACCTGGTCACCTGGGACCATCTGTATGAAACGCTTCACCGCTTTGGTGCACCTGAAGACTTTGTCTCTCTTATTTCCCGATTATATGAATCTCCCTCCACTCAAGTTTTGGGGAATGGTATCCTCTCATCCCCTTTTCTTATCCAGAGTGGCACACGTCAGGGCTGCCCCTTGTCACCTTTATTATTTGCCTTAGCTTTAGAACCCCTAGCTGTTTCCCTGAGAAATTCTCCCAGATTTACAGGCATAAAAATAATGGACACCATGGTAAAATTATCACTGTATGCTGACGACATGCTTCTATTTATTTCTCATCCTGATACGTCCATCCCTGCAATTGTCTCCCTGATTGAACAATTTGGTTCCTTTGCGGGATACAAAATTAATATATCTAAATCCGAGCTTCTCCTCCTTTCAGGAGACTCTTCCTTCTTTCCATTACACCCGGTCCTGTCCCGATTCCCAGTGGCTCGAGATAGTCTTAGATATTTAGTGGTTCAGATCCCTACTTCCCTCCCGGATCTATATGCGGTTAATTTTGGTCCTATTTTGTCCAAGGTGTCTAAAATCCTTACAGACTGGGCGTCTCTGCCCTTGTCTCTTATGGGTCGCGCAGAAGTGATTAAATCTGTTGTTTTTCCCAAGATTGCTTATTTTCTTCTTATGCTCCCTATTGCCCTTGTTGAGAAAGATGTCCTTTTTCTTAAACAGTGTTTAACTAGATTTCTATGGGCAGGTAAACGACCAAGAGTCCCCTATGCTAGGTTACAGCTATTACGTGAAGAGGGAGGTATGAGAATCTCGGATCCTGTTCTATTTAGTAGAGCAGCGATGTACTGGTATATCACAAACTGGCTTTGGGGCAGATCAGTATTTATGAACTTGCCACTTGAACTGGCCGTATTCCATCCTTTCTCCCCTGCTGTACTCTTACACACCCCAAACTCCCGTCTCCCATCTGAGATAAAACATAATATTTTATTTTGGCATACATATCGAGCATGGCAGGCCACTCACACTAAAGCCCAGAGAAAACCTGACACCTCTCTTCACACTACGTTTTGGGGTAACCCATGTTTCCTTCCTGGCCTTGATAACGCACATTTTTTGAGTTGGAGAGAAAAGGGGATCGCAGCTATTAGAGACATATACGACCCAGGAGGCAACGCAGTGCTTTCTTTCTCTGATATCCAGATAAAATTTGGTATTTCCCACCGGGAATTTTTTATGTACCTGCAGGCTAGACACTTTGCTCAATCCCAGTCTCACCCAATGATTTCTGAGGCTACCACAGACCCGCTGCGCACCTTAATGGTGCTTACTAAAGATTGTCCTTACCATCTTAGTTACTTCAGAAACACCTTTAGGGTCTCATATAGAGACCGGCTCTGGGATTCCGCATTGTCTTCATGGTCCAGAGATATCCCCAATATGGGATCGTGCGCTGAATTGTTAGATAACATTTTACCCACTTTTAGGTTCTTATACTCTGCCTCTTTGCAAGAGGTTTACTTGAAGACGCTCCAAAGGGCATATATAGCGCCTAATCAGAGGGCACACATGGTCCCAGACGACACTGGCTGTTGCATCAAATGTACTGCGCAGAGTGCCACCTTGTACCACAATATGTGGTCTTGCCGGAAAATATCTAAGTTTTGGTACAAGGTGGTCGCTTATCTCAACACAGTATTTAACTTACGGTTAATAAAACGCCTGAGGGCTTGTTTGCTACTTGATTTTAGGGAGTGGTCTCTTGGGCCTGAAGATAGGGACATTGTTCCTTTACACTCTGTTATCCTGACAATTGCCAAGAAACAAATTCTTAATAATTGGATCAAACCGTCTACCCCTTCTTTGATGGCTGTGAAACACATGACCCTCCGGATTATTTATTTTGAGAGGCGTGCTACTCTTCCTGATATTGAATTGGGGGTCAGGCGGTTTGCCAAGAAGTGGGAGAGGTATATTGATACTCTAGACCCGGATGTACAGTCGTTCATCTATAAACTTTTTGAGACCACAACGTGGTATCTATATAGACAAATCGATAGGGCCTCTTGACAACCTAGGCCCATGTACTGTTCCTTTGGGACCCCCTGCTGTTTTCTCAGGAAATGCAATTATATTAATTTTAATACCCCATGCTGTATGTTTAGTCTGATGCCATATGGATACTGAACCTTCTCTTTGGTTAGAATGGCTAACCATGCCTGAATTACTTCTTTAATATTTTTACTTTAGGACTTCTTTGGCCGCTACTCATTCATGATATGATTATACTTGTATTGTTTTCCCCATTTGTTTCTTTCCCCCCCCCCCCCTCCTCAGGATTATTGTAACTATACCGGTTTCTCTACGGTTTTTGGTTTGTCTGTATCATGAAGGTCTTCCCTGTTCTTGTATTTCTATAAAAAAATCTAATTAAAATTGTTGAATTAAAAAAAAGCCTCACCTCCTACAATCTTATAATCTATTGATGGCACTACTATCTCCTCTAGCCCCCAAGTGCGCTGTCTTGGCGTAATCCTTGACTCCTCCCTCTCCTTCAAACCACACATTCAGCACCTCTCACAAACCTGCCGTTTTCATCTAAAAAATATTTCCAGGATCAGACCCTTTCTGACCCAGGATGCTACTAAGACTCTTATCCACTCACTGGTCATCTCCAGACTGGACTACTGTAATCTCCTCCTGACTGGCATTCCTGACAAATACCTCTCTCCACTCCAATCTATCCTCAATGCTGCTGCCCGGCTCATTTTCCTCACCAAACGCACTACGTCCACCTCTCCTCTATTACTGGACCTTCATTGGCTCCCCTTCCCTTTCAGAATCCATTTCAAGCTTCTCACACTTGCTTACAAAGCCCTCACCCACTCCTCTCCCATCTACATCTCTGACCTTATCTCCCTTTACACTCCCACACATCCTCTTCGCTCTGCTAATGCATGCCGACTCTCCTGCCTACGGATTACTTCCTCCCACTCCTACCTCCAAGATTTTTCACGTGATGCACCACTTCTCTGGAATTCCTTACCTCTCCCCCTCAGATTCTCAGCCTCTCTACAAAACTTCAAATGGGCTCCCAAGACCCACTTCTTCACCAAACCCAGCCAAATCTCATCCTAAACCTCTGTTCCATGCTCTCTATGTACCCCATCTGTCTCACCCCTGTCTGTCTACCCCTCCCCTTTAGAATGTAAGCTCTCATGAACAGGGCCCTCTTCCCTCATGTGCTTATCCTTTTCTTACTCTAATAATATTCAACTGCACCAAATCCAGCAATCTTCTGCCACCTGATGCTTATTCCAGTGTCATCTGCTGATGTATCTGTTTATTTACCCTGTACTTGTCCTATATTGTCGTCAACTGTAAGTTGCTGTTTTCCTGCTTGATTATTTGTTTATGTACTCTGTAATTGGGTGCTGCGGAACCCTTGTGGTGCCATATAAATAAAGGATAATTATAATAATAAGGAACTGCTTTAGGACATCCCAAATGTCATTCCCTGTGGAGCCCAGTGTACCCTGCAGCAGAAAACGAGATTTATGGTAAGAACTTACCGTTGTTAAATCTCTTTCTGCGAGGTACACTGGGCTCCACCGGGCGCCCACCCTGACGCACTTAGCTTCTTTGGGTTGGTATGGCATTAGCCGCTGACACTTTCTCCTGTCGTGAGAATTTGGTGTATGTGGCTACTAACAGTTATATTCTCTCTTGCCTGCTACTGCATTGGACTGGTTAACAAAAACTGAACTCCTGTGCACGGAGGCAGGGTTATTATAGAGTAGGCATCGCTAGGCATTCTGGGAAGAAGGTCAAAGCTTTGAGCCTGTTGTTGCCTCGATCAAGATCCTACTCTACACCCCCCCCTTAAGTCATTCCCTGTGGAGCCCAGTGTACCTCGCAGAAAGAGATTTAACAACGGTAAGTTCTTACCACAAATCTCGTTTTCTCTGAGGTCATCAGGGAGATGCTTCTGGGGTCATGGGGTTAGTGAGAGTTGAGTAGTCAGTACTTTATGAGTTAACATTTTAGAGTATATAAACTCCTCTCCTCCAACCCTTTCCTGAACTTACAGAGCATTAAGGATAGGTTGAAGAACTAAGCACATGATAACATCCTTCTTATATGCACAACCACTAATGGAGAGACATAAGTATCCCCCAGATGGGGTTGGAATGGATTTACTGGCGGTCAGGATGCCGGCGGTCAGCATACCAACCACAGAATCCCAACGGGAAGGTAAGTATACTTACCTTTTCCCCCCTGCCCCCTAACCCTAACAATCCTTTTCCATAGCCTAAACCTAACAAACCCCCCACTGATCCCTGCAGCCTGGGATGCCGGTGTAGGCATTCAGAATTGTGTCAGGATTCCAAAGTTGTTATTCTGACTGCCAGGATCCCAACCTCCTAGCTGGATCCCCACAGATTAATTTAGAGGAAGAGATTTAACAGGTTAGTACCAAAAATCTTGTTTTCTCTTTCCATCTCGGAGACACTTCTTGGCAATGGGGATGTACAAAAGCTGCCCATAGGGGAGGTTGTGTTCAGTCTTATCTGAGTGCAGTACTTTATTTCCAAGAAAAGGGCTTCTCTGGACACAAAATCATGAATGTATAAAACCCTGTGAATGTATGGTATGAACCGAGGTCACTTTTCTGTTCTGCATAACTGTCCAGTGGTAACTCCATGCTGTGGTGCCCATAATGCACCAACCAAACAATAGAAAATGAGCTGAAATCCTAACTGGGATAGATCTTTCGCCCTGTCCTACTCTATGTCTACTGAATTTTTTACCTAATCTCCATCTGGCTGTAGTCCTCCTGGAAGCCAACCAATTGGACACTGAATCTACAACATGGACACTGATTTTAATCCGATGTTTTTATGACTTAGCAAAAGTTGTGAATACAGTTTCCTGATTAATGAGAAAATGACACTACTTAAGGATGGACAACAGGTAAAGAATACCACTATCCATGTGCCCTTAGAATAGAGCTTTCTAAGATATGCTTCTAATTCTGACAGTGTTCTATTCAATTATCCACTTCAATTATACCTCGAGCAAGGTACAAAGGTTAGTCACTGAAGTACTGACACATATTCCAATGTTTAAGATAATAATCTGAAGACACTACATGTTTTTATTTACTTCTAGTGTAAACTATGGTATCTGGTAACCTCTAGTTTTTCTATGATCCTAGTGTGAGAGGGGTGCGGCTGCGGTGTGGTGGTGCCTGCTGCCGTGCAGGTGTAGATTCGGTACTCACCAGGCGCCGCTCTCTCTCACCTTCAGGTACCGGAAACTTCAACGGACCTGGAAATCTTCAGTCGGACCCGGACACGGCGATTCCCTCTCGGAGCCGACCGACGACCGAGCTGAGGAGAGAATAGTTTACCTTAAAGGGGGTATCGACCCTTCTTCACTGGAACAGGGGATACCCCAGGGGTGACCGCGAGCTTCACCGGTTGGGTGAAAGGTCATCACTGGCACAAAGCCTCAGCCACCCAGCTTTCACACACTCGCGCTCTCGCACGTAGTGTGATGAAAAGGATTCTCACGTCCGTGAGCAATCCCGACTCCGGCGCTCGGGGACAGACAAGGGACAAACGTACACGGATGCTACTCACCGTCACAAGTCTTGCCCTCCGATCTTCTCCACTTACAGGTCCCTGTAAGGAGGCAAAGAGAAACAGCCGTGCAGGGCCAAGAACTACCCTAGTGTGCGTCCGCTACACTAGCTACATAAACAGAGCCCTCAAACTAGCTCCTGTGGGTGGTGCAACACAACTATGCACAACTTAAACAACGCATACACTTTGCCCTGCACGGTAACAACATACATCACAATATCGGAATACAAGATCACACGGTGCTGTCCCTTAAATCCCTACCTCTGGAAAGGGGGTGGGCGCCGCACGGCCTGCCCACCTAAATACCTCAGGGTGGCCTGGGCCTAGCGCCCAGTGCCACCTGTACTCACCTCGGGGGTCTTAGTCACTGGGCCTAGCGCCCCCTAGCTGCACACAGGCCGGAGGCCTTATGTCACCCACAGGCCTAGCGCCCGCCTAACTTGTTGCCCGTTGGGTGACCTGGGCCTAATGCCCAGGGTCACCTTAGTCTATTCCTGGCGGCCAAAATACACTAGGGCCTAATGCCCTCTAATGTCCCCACAGGCCTATTGCCTGAACTGCCCCCGGGCCTAGTGCCCACCTACTGCGCTGCTTTCAGGTGGCTTGGGCCTAATGCCCAAACCCCTAAACAATGTGGTCGGGTCTGGGTGCTTGGGCCACGGGCCGGGTGGAACCCCGGCTGCACGTGGCCTTGGACCCAGAGAGCCGACCACACTTGTGCCCACGGGCCGGGAGGGCCCGACTGAATGCCCACAGGCCGAGAGGGCCTGACTCTGCCCACGGGCCTAATGCCCGAACACCCGGTGGTCTAGGGAGGAGCGGGTACAGGGGCACCTGAAAAGGGCCTACCTGACCCGCTGGGAGAGGCACCAGGGGGGAGCTTCGCCAGCCCTTTGTTTCCCACCCCTGGTGACCCCTCCGGCGCTCTTCTTTAATCTTCGGCCGTGGCCCGTCCTGGCCAGCGGCGCCGCCGTCGCCTCGCCGCATCCAGCCGCCGCTGGACATCTTCCTGCCGCCGGACGTCTTCAGGCCTCTTCCGCGGCCACCCGAGCTCCGACCGCGACGTCTTCTTCCTCGCGCCGCCGGGATCTTCTGCGCTCCGGCGCGCCGACGACCGTCTCTGCTGCTCCCGCCCGTCTTCTTCTTTCCTCCCCGCGTTCTTCCGCGCGCGCGGCCTCTTCGGCTCCCGCCCGGCGTCTTCTTCTGACTTCGCGCCCCCGCGCGCGGTCTTTTCTTCAGGCTCCCGCCCGGCGTCTAGAGTCAGACGCCGGGGGCGGGGCCTATGACGCGGCGAGCGCCGATTGGCTCGCCGCGTCCCTCTCTGATTGGCTGCCGCTCCGGGAGCCGCGATTGGCTCCCGGAGGGCGCCAACGTTTGAATCGACCCGCAGCCTCCGGTCCGGTGCAGGGAAAAGGGTAATCCCTGCACCGGACACCCACCGCCACACACTGACAGGCGCTGGGGACAGACAAGCTGTCCCAGCGCTGTCAGCGACGTTGTCCCGCAGGGGACACAGGCACCCTGTCTGCTGCTGGAATGTGTCCTGTAAAACAGGACACATTCCCACACTAGCTTCAAGAATCTCGTCAAAAATTTAACCGAAGTACTGAAACAAACTGATCCTGTAAAAATGGAAGTCCACTTCATGGACCATCTGCAATGTTTAGTACCTATGAGTGCCAAACTCTCCTTGGCCATTCTGATGTCACCACAAAAACTGAACTAACATCCCCTATATCTTCCAGGAGCGAGAAAGCTAATGGTGGAAATGTACCAGTTATAGAGCAAGACGCCACCAAGTCTATCTCTGCATTAGATTCTGGATACAGAGACAATTTCTCTGGAAGAATGGGCTGGTGACTGGACAGAATTTCTTCCTATTCTTTTTTCTTAGAATAAAGACTGTAGATCCTGCTGGACTATAAACATCTGCTTTATGAAAGAATCTGCACAGAATGACTCATCACCAGGGTCCTTGTCCTTCCCTGATGAATTATATTCCTGCTACTTGCTGTAGCCTTGCATGAATAGGAAGTTGTGCTTACTGCAATGTTTTTAGAACTCTCTTGGATCTAACACATTAATTAAAAGCCTAATTTACTACCTACAGCACCTGCTATGACCAGGTGGTCTTATTATCCAAGTACTAACTAGACCCAACCGTGCATCTCTTCCAAGATCAGCAATATTGGGCATTTATAGTGTAATGCAGTTTTAGGACTTTTGGACCAGAGTCCAGAATGATGGTTCAGTCTAACAGTCCACCACCCCTATAGACTGGCATTGGTCTCCTAAATGAAGACTCTTGTCTCTTTACAACTACTCTGATCAGGCCTACCATCTGGGAGACTGTATTGTCTCTGGTAAAGAATTATAATTTGAGACAATCACCAATGGTTGACTACAACCAAATTCTTAGCAATTCTCATTTCTCATGCTTTGACTGGGAATCGTCTTGAACTATTGGCAGCTGTAAACCCAGCAATGGGACTATCAGACATCTGTGATACCCGGGCAAATAAAGGTAAATGTTATTGGGTGAGTAGGTGATCTTTTACCTGGTGATTATGTCCGCTTTACAGTATCTGTGTACCGGGATACCAACTTAACATGGAGGTTCGTTCAGGATACTTCGGAGAGGTAAGGTCTGCACAAGGGGGTTATTTAGGGAGCAGTCTCAACTCAACTTCGGTTTATTAAAGGCAGTGGGAAAATCAAACAACTTGAAAAATAGTAATACTTTACAGTAAATTATCAAGTACAGATAATAAGCAGTTGGTCTTCACACCGTAGATTATGCCAAAACTGTCATGGACTGTTTAATTATTCAGGCGTTGCATATCCCATCGCCGTCCTTCTCAGCAGTTATGCACGTTTACCTGAATTGGTTATATTGACTTATTATATTATTCAAACCTTAACTCAAATATTCAAGCCGTTACCATCAAAATATGCATGCATAAGAAAAACAGTTTTCAGTTACCAGTTACAATTATCTGATTACCCTTCTTGAGTATCCCATGTATTCAGAAGTAAGTATTAGTACAACTTATGTTCTTCCGCCTGTGCACAGGTTTGTAACCCCCTTTAGAGTGTGTCCACAAGTGGATATATATGCATATATATTTAGTCTTTCTTAGACATGTCCCTGTAGTGTAAATAAAGGCCTGTCCTCTCTGTGGCCACACTGAGGGAAAACTGATCCACTGCCTTTCCCATTCACTCTGGGTAGTTCTATTCAGGCCTCCTTTGCACTGTAACCTGGCTGTCACAGTTCATCTGACCACAGTTCATCTGACGTACAATGTCACTAGTCTGTAAGGCCCGGCAGATAAGCATTGGTGGCACTAGCACTGTGTGTGCTGTCCTTTCTACAAAGACTTAGGTCATTTAATGTAAGAGGAGGCAGTTTGTGCTATTGCTGGCAACAAGTTATGCTGTGCCACAGACAAGAAGGGTTCTATACTCCTAGAGTAGTGCCAGCTGCAATGTTTGTAGACAGTGTGTGAGCAGGGACCCTGTTTACTTGTACAGAATCCTCCCTGAGGATTGAGTTACCTCTCAGTGCTGTCTCTGGCTGCTGAGTCCACAGCACTGTCTCTGCATGGATAGGGCTTTCTCTGTAGCTGCTACTTCCCCTGTTCTTATATGGGCAGTGAGCTGTTACTGAAGAAACCTCACTGATCTCACTCCCTCTCTCCTCCAGAGGAGTCCCTTGCTGTTGCTGCTGGGACTTGCACAATGATATTAGGGTTGACAGGACACTCTGAAACTGACACACAGGAACTCAGCCTCTGCAACTCACTGCCGTTCTCACTCAGGATCCCACTGCTTGGTCTGCTGTGCTCTCTGCTGTCCCTGCTTACAGCATTCCTCAGTCCTCACACCAATCTCTCCAACACTCCACCCTTCCTCTGGGCTCTCTCTAGGGATTGGCCAATCAGATGACAGGTGTGGGCTGTGTCCTCCATCACACCATCCACTGTTGCTAGGCTCCAAGAAAAAGGGGGGAAAGGGTAAAGCTACAGGGTATGTCTTTGTTTATAGGGCAGCCCAGAGTATACAGCTGTCCTTTTTGGCAAAAAGTCTGGGCTACACAGGTTCTCACAGGGTCCTGCATGGAGCACCTGGTACAATAAGGCAATTTACATGTTAGTTGAAGGGAGCATGAGTCCTGTAAGTTCTGGGGGATACCACACATCCACTGCCCTTAGCGGAACAGCCTGAAAATGATTTCATAGCAGCATGCTTTGAAAAACAAATTGTAAAAATAGGGCTTAATCCTTATTTCCAAAAATATTTAGAGACCTACCATAATTGGCATGACTGCCAAAAGGATACATGAAAATGGGCATTCCTGATGACTATACACCATGCTTCCATTATGACTGTTCTTATAGATTTCAACTTGAATCTGTCTACTGCAGTCCTTTATTAAGGTCCCTGGCCCTTCCAACGTGTCTGTGAATCCCTTTCTGGTAAATGGACTACATAGATTGGAATGATATTCCATTCCTCTTTGACTTTCTGGACCTGGGACAACAAATACCAGACCATAAAAACAGTTACTGCTAGATCTATGCTGAGACATTTCTGTCTGATGTACTGTATCGTAGTAGGCCTCTGAATGACAGAATACAGGCCCAACACACTATAAAATACAGTGCCTTGCTAAAGTATTCACCCCCCTTTGCATTTTTTCATGTTTTGTTGCCTCACAACCTGGAATTAAAATGGATTGTTTGAAGGTTTGCATCATTTCATTCACAGAACATGGCTACAACTTTGAAGATGTTTTCTTTCTTTTATTTTTTTTATATTGTGAAGCAAACAACAAATAGGACAAAATAGCAGAAAACTTCAGTGTGCATATCTATTCACCCCACTAAAGTCAGTACTTTGTAGAGCCACCTTTTGCGGCAATTACAGCTGCACGTTGCTTTGGATAAGTCCCTATGAGCTTGTCACATCTTGCCACTGGGATTTTTGATCATTCCTCAAGGCAAAACTGATCCAGCTCCTTCATGTTGGATGGTTTCCGCTTGTGAACAGCAATCTACAAGTCTGACCACAGATTCTCAATTGGATTGAGATCTGGGCTTTGACTAGGCCATTCCAACACATTTAAATGTTTCCCCTTAAACCACTCGAATGTTGCTTTAGCAGTATGCTTCGGGTCATTGTCCTGCTGGAAGGTGAACCTCTGTCCCAGTCTCAAATCACAGGCAGACTGAAACAGGTTTTGCTCAATAATATCCCAGTATCTCTCACCATCCATCTTTCCCTCGACTCAAAACAGTTTCCCAGTCCCTGCTGTTGAAAAACATTCCCACTGCATGATGCTGCCACCACCGTGTTTCACTGTGGGGATGGTGTTCTTGGGGTGATGGGATGTGTTGGGTTTATGCCAGACATAGCATTTTTCTTGGTGGCCAAAAAAAGTTCCATTTTGGTCTCATCTGACCAGAGCACCTTCCTCTGTACATTTGGGGAGTCCTTAACATGCTTTTTTGGCAAACTCAAAACGTGCCTTCTTATTTTTAACACTAAGTAATGGCCACTCTTCCATAAAGGCCAGCTCTATGGAGTGTACAGCTTATTGTGGTCACATGCACAGATACACCAGTCTCTGCTGTGGAACTCTGCAGCACCTTCAGGGTTACCTTTGGTCTCTGTGCTGCCTCTCTGATTAATGCCCGGTCTGTGAGTTTTGGTGGCTGGCACTCTCTTGGCAGGTTTGTTGTGGTACCATGTTCTTTCCATTTGAAGATGATGGATTTGATGGTGCTCCGGGAGATCATCAAAGATTTGGATATTTTTTTATAACCCAAACCTGACTTGTACTTCTCAACAACTTTGTCCCTGACTTGTTTGGAGAGCTCCTTGGTCTTCATGGTGTGATGCCTCTTGCTTAATGGTGTTGCAGCCTCTGGGGCCTTTCAGAAAAAGTGTGTTTATAAGGACAGATCATGTGACACTTAGATTGCACACAGGTGGACTTCATTTCTCTAATTATGTGACTTCTGAAGGTAAATGGTTGTACCAGAACTTTTGAGGGTCTTCATAGCAAAGGGGGTGAATACATATGCACATGCCAATTTTCAATTTTTTTATATCAATTTTTCTAATTTCACTTAACAAACTTAGACTATTTTGTGCCGCTCCATCACATATAATTCAGAGTAAAAAAAATAAATTCCAGGTTGTAATCTAACAAAATCGGTAAAAATCCAAGGAGGGGTGAACACTTTAGCAAGACACTGTATTACTAAGATTTACAGTATCTATCATATTTATGATCTGAGCGCTCCTTACAAGAAACTTTGTTTGGTATAAGTAAAGTTGCAGGTATAGACAATAAGCTACAGGAACATCCCCACCATGGGGTATATTTTATAAGATCCCGATTTTGTCCGCGTTTGTTTGTTTTTTTCTAAGTGTCATCTCGGGAATTTACTAAACACAAATCTTGGCAGTGTTGGGGATATTCGTATTTTTTCTTTCCGGCTAAGTTCACAAATACTAATGAATAGACCATCGGTCAAACACGTCTGTTATTTGATACAGCTCGGTAATTTACTAAGAATTCATATTCACAATTACTGCTGACAATAGTCAAACACTGCTGGGAAAGCATAGAAATCATTAAAAAAAAAGCAGGTTTATAGACCTGCTTTTTGGTGGCGTGTTCAGATTGGCATGCAATGACATGCATGGCATGCATTGGCATGCATGAGTTCCGTGCATGCTTACCTGTGGAAAGGGGTCTGAAAGTGTTAAAAATCAAAGAAAAAAAATTCATGGGGTCCCCCCTCCTAAGCATAACCAGCCTCGGGTACTTTGAGCCGGCCCTGGTTGTTTAAATACCGGGGATAAAATGAGTGGGGTCCCCCCGTATTTAGCCAACCAGCACCGGGCTCTTGGGCCGGCCCTGGTTCTAAAAATATGGGGGACAAAAGACATAGGGGTCCCCCGTATTTTTAAAACCAGCACCGGCGGGCTCCACTAGCCAGAGAGATAATGCCACAGCCGGGGGACACTTTTATACTGGTTCCTGCAGCCGTGGCTTTACCCCTCTAACTAGTCACCCCTGGCCGAGTTTCCCTGGAGAAGTGGGGACCCAGCGGCTGCATGACATCACACACTGGAGCTGCGACCCAAAACAGCGATGAGTAACTCCCGGCCAGCCGCAGGAGCTGCGCTGGCTAGGTGTTACTCTTCAAGTACAAAGTCATCTCCGCTGTGAGATGCTTTTGTACTTGTGCAGGATGGGGCGTCCTTACATGCGGGGCAGACTAGCCATGTGCTGGGTGTCCCTCCGCATGTCAGTGTAAGTGATCATAGCTGTGCTAAATTTAGCACAGCTACGATCAGGTCAGACACTAAACATGCCCAACACTGCACAGCTTCTGAGTCAGCTACTCCTGCTGAACCACATTATGACCAGGGCCGGCTCTACCATTAGGCAGCTTTAGGCGGCTGCCTAAGGGCGCCGGCAACTGGAGGGCACCACTGAATTCATCTAGCAAAAAACTGAAGGATGTCTCTTTATGCAGGTTAGTAATGTACTTACAGATGGGGGGATGGAACAAAATAAAATGTAATTGTATGTATATACATACACGTGTATATATATGTATGTATTGTATATACATACAGTTATAGGGATGTCGTTTGGCTGACAGATGTTGGCATTCGGAATATGCCAAAATCCCTACACCGACACTGGAATCCTGAATGTTAGTATGCCGGGGAGGGTTAGGGTAAGGTTCATTAATTTCATTCAAAATGTCAGTATTATGGTGGTTGGGATGGTGCTGTCAGTATTCTGAAAGCGGCAACCTGTACCCAACCCCAATTAAATATCCCCACTAGACCCCATATACAGTATTTTACAGTATATACAGAATTGACAGCACTCAAGGACTTTTAAAGGGAAAGTATATTGTGAACAAAGTCGTTTACAACATAATTTATCACTTTAAAAGTCCTTGAGTGTTGTCCCTTTTCTCTGTATATGTATAATGATGAAATTCATTGGAGGTGGTGGTGGCTTTGCAGGTTATGGGGTGCTAGACTGAAGCTTTGCCTAGGGTGCAGAGAGACCTTGCACCGGCCCTGATTATGACACACACCTATGTTGAATCTATGTAAGATTTGTAACTGGATTGCTTCACAGGACTGGCAGGGACCTCCACAACCAGAAGTGGTCTATGGACATCCTCGCAAGCAGCCCCACAATAGGGTGGTGTTCTGTGAGTTAGCCTGACAACCTAAAGAAAGGATGCAAACTAAATTTCCTTCCTCCAGGCTTAGCCTTTGAAGTACTCCTCTCTTCATTTTGGCAAAAATCAGAATGAAGAGAAATGTTACGAAATGTTGTAAACCTTAGCTCAGGAAGAATCAGTTAAATGCTTAAAGGACCACAATCTCTTTATAAGAGAGAATTTGTTTAACCTTTTGTCTATAAGAAAATATATTAGAAGAGCCTCAGCTAGTCCTTTTGTAAAGTTAGCGGGCTCTCTGCATTCAGAAGTGGATTGTGGGCACCCTTCCATATGTCACAGCAGCATGCACCACTCAGTAATTTAGCATAACAATGTGTACAAACTAACTTTTTCCTCCACCTGAAAAATATTCCTTTGTCAAACATTTTAATATCAAAATAAGGAGAAATTTCCTACAATTGCAGTATTATACTAAGTAATTACACAGGCATACATACATGGAAAATCTGTGAATGTCTGAAAAGAAAAAATTAACATTTGTCAGATACTTATAGTATCTCAGGTTTCCAACCCTTGAGAGGAGTGGTAAAAGCAAAGTTTTACAGTAGTCATCAGCAGATCATCTTTTCAGGTGCTGGACTGTACCATGTGCAGAAAATTCTGAGCTGTCTTGATCAGTCTAATACCTTACCCCAGCATATTGGTTAAGAGTTGGCATTGGGAGCATTCACTCTAAGGCCAGGTACACATCAAAATGATGTTTCCTGGCAGAGAGCTCAAAAGACATGATGATATATCTGGCGGCCGTACACACTGAACGATATATAGCATGACCACATTCACCTGCATGCCATCATTTACAGCATCATCCCAATGGGTGTGCAGCACTCCCGATGAGGCGACCCAGCAAACAACCAGCGGGAGAGTGCAATTGAAGATGCACAATAGATGATAAATATACAATATATTGTTCCAATCTGTTTCAGATGATATATTATCTAATGTGTATGTACCCAGCCTCACTCTGCACCCTTTAGCAGTGTGAAAGAAGAAAACGTTGCCATATATACAGTAGCTACCCCCCTTTCACTAGACAGGGTATACTGGTCTGGAGTTTCTGCCGTCTGACATCTCTGTATAGACTGGCAGCTATGTATTTAACAAGATTATCAATCAGGGACAACATACCACCAAAGCACAGTATTATCCGACCCACCTTACTACAAATCAGATTTTCTCTGGCTAGAGACCCAATAAGACTTACCTTCTCCAGGATTAACCTTAGAAGTACTCCATTATCAAACTTTTTCAAGGGAAAATATCACAACAGTTTTATACTGTTATTACATACAGCAAATATACAGAAAAGAAAAAAATATATACATTAAATATCTGAGTAGAAATAAATTGACTTTGTCAGATACTTTTCTAAATTTCAGTCCTTCAAAATGTTGCTTTGGGGCCCAGTGGTGTCGAGACAGGGGGAGAAGGGGCTACAGATTACCCGGGCCAGGCCTGAGCCCGGGTAATCTGTGGTGGGATAATGGTGGAATAATTTCTTTTTCTTTATTATAAATCAGTGGACGGGCTGCCGGGAGGGGGGATGTATGTGTGTGTCACCTGGCTGTTTGTTCCTTATCATGGACGTTGCTCACAACCACTTCCACCTGCCGCACCACTGCAAGGATCTTGCGAGATATCATCATCTCGCGGGGTTACCGTCATTATGTCACAACTTATGTCGACACTCATTAGATTGGCCACTGAAGGTCGACAATGCCATTACGTTGACATGTACTAGTTCGACAGGACAAAAGGTCGACATGAGTTTTTCACATTTTTCTTTTTCATTTTTTTGGATTTTTTCATACTTGACGATCCACGTGGACTACGATTGGAACGGTAATCCTTGAGGGGACACGGTGCACTAATTTAGGTTCTCCGTCACTTTACGGAGAAAACGACAACAAAAAGAGTCAAAAACCTCATGTCGACCTTTTGACCTGTCGACCTAGTACATGTCGACATAATGCCCATGTCGACCTAATGCATGTTAACCTAATGGTAATGTCAAACTTCAGTGGTCGACCTAATGAGTGTCGACCTAAGTTGGGTCGACTCAACGACCCATACCCATCTCGTGAGTTAATCTCTGCAGCCGGCTCTGGATGGCCTCTTCAGAATCAGCAAGCTCCAGGGGGTGGGCAGGCATGCAGCTGGCTGGGCTTGGCCTGTGGTTTTAAGAAGTGGCGCGGCTCAGCTCAGTTGTAAGAATCAGTAGCAGGGCTGGTCATCTTGTCGGGAGCTAGTCTGTTAAGCTTAATGCTATAAACCGAGAACTGTGACTGTGAGTGACAGACATAGCACTGTGTCTTATAAATTCTAAATAAATATTCGATAATACATACATCCATGCATTGCCATTCATATTAAATATATATATATATATATATATACACGTTATGGTAAGAACTTACCGTTGATAACGTGATTTCTCTTATGTCCACAGGTATCCACAGGATAACATTGGGATATTGTCGAGCGACAGCGAAAATGGCACCAACACGGTCACAAGCTTTCTGGCCTCCCAGAATGCATTGGGGCCTTCACCATATAGTCCCGCCCACTGACTCAGTCAGATCAGTTCTTTCCACAGCGATTTTAGGCAGGAGCATCAGACAGAGACCTGTTTAGGCGATAAGAACACACATGCACAACCTTCCATACAAGGAGGAAGAGGTTTAGTGATTGTCTAGATCCTCAAATCAGATGCGTCAGGGTGGGATCCCTGTGGAAACCTGTGGACATAAGAGAAATCACGTTTTCAACGGTAAGTTCTTACCATAACGTATATTTCTCTGGCTGGGTCCACAGGATTATCCACAGGATAACATTGGGATACCCAAAGCCATTTTAGTGGTGGGGACGCTCCTGATTACACAGGAGGACCTTTCACCCGAAGTCTGCGTCATGAGAGGCAAAAGTATCCAAGGCATAATGTCTAATGAATGTGTTTATGGAAGACCATGTGGCTGCCCTACATATCTGTTCTGCTGAAGCACCCTGTTGTGATGCCCAAGAAGGACCTACCTTACGTGTAGAGTGTGCAGAGACATTAGCCGGAATAGGGAGATCTGCATGAGAATAAGCTTCTGATATTACCATTCGGAGCCATCTTGCCAGCGTCTGTTTACTAGCAGGCCATCCTCTTCTATGGAATCCATAGAGGATGAAGAGAGAATCTGTTTTCCTGATGGCACTAGTACGATCTATATAGATTCTTAAAGCCCGGAGCACGTCCAGCGACGCTTCTACCGCAGATACAGTAGTCCCAATACCTGAAAAGCTGGGACTACAATCTCTTCATTCAGGTGAAACTTTGATACCACCTTTGGAAGATAGCTAGATCTCGTTCTGAGAACTGCTCTGTCTGGGAAAAAACTTAGGAAAGGAGACTTACAAGATAATGCTCCTAAATCTGACACTCTTCTGGCTGACGCCATTGCCAGTAAAAAAAGAAATTTAACCGTTAACCACTTAAGATCTGCTCTCTCAAGTGGTTCAAACAGAGGACCCTGGAGAAATGTAAGAACTAAATTCAAATCCCAGGGAGCTGCAGGAGGAACAAATGGAGGTTGAATATGTACTACTCCTTGAAAAAATGTACGTACATCCTGTAAATCAGCAATCTTCTGCTGAAACCATACAGTTAGCGCTGAAACTTGAACCCTCAAGGAAGCAACTTTCAACCCTTTATCCAATCCTGCCTGAAGGAAATCCAAAATCCTAGCTACTTTAAAAGATCTCGGATTGAAATTTTTTCCAGTACACCAATGAATATAGGCTTGCCATATTCTATGATACACGGGCCGAAGAAGGCTTTCTTGCTCTAAGCATAGTTTGGAAACTTTAGCCTCTAAGATAGAGGTTTATACAGCCACGCCGTCAAAGACAGGCGATCCAGATGACTGTGACAACAAGGACCCTGCATTAGCAGATCTAGATGTTGAGGGAGCAGTATCGGTGCTTCCACGGACATTCTCAACAGATCTGTGTACCAATGCCTTCTTGGCCAAGCTGGAGCTATTAGAATGATCGCTCCTTTTGCCTGTTTTATCTTTCTCACTACTCTGGGTAACAGAGATATTGGCTGGAACAGATACACCTGCTGAAACCTCCATTCTACTGACAGTGCGTCTACAAGGACCTCTCCTGGGTCCCTTGTTCTCGATCCATACCTTGGAACTTTGTTGTTTAGACGAGACGCCATAAGGTCTATCTCTGGTAGACCCCATCTGTTCACCAGTGTCTGAAACACTTCTGGGTGTAGTGCCCATTCGGTTTCCTGAATGGTGTGCCAACTGAGAAAATCCGCTTCCCAGTTTAGTACACCCGGGACAAATACTGCTGACAATGCTGGGAGATGGAGTTCTGCCCATTTTAGAATGGGAGTTACTTCCTCCATCAATCTCTTGCTGTGAGTTCCTCCCTGATGATTGAGGTATGCTACTGCCGTCGCATTGTCTGAGCGGATCTGGACTGGTCTTCCTTGTAGATTGTCCTTTGCCTGAACCAGAGCCAAGTAAATGGCCCTTATTTCTAACAGATTTATTGGCAGGCGACTTTCCCTTGCGGTCCACTTTCCTTGGATCCATAGGCTTCCGAGTACCACCCCCCAGCCCTGCAGGCTGGCATCTGTTGTCAGGACTTGCCACCCTTTTATCCAAAAGGGTCTCCCCTTGTTTAAATGGTCTGTCTGTAGCCACCATGCTAGAGACCTTTTTATGTTTACTGGAATCTTTATCATCTGCTTTTTTATCGTCTGATGATTTCCGTTCCATTTGGTCAGAATAAGGTGTTGCAACGGTCTGGAGTGGAATTGCGCATATTGCACCATGTCGAAGGTTGATACCATCAGACCCAACAGTCACATTGCTGCATGGACTGACATTGTCTGGGCTTGCAACACTTCCTGAGCCATGACCTGCACCTTGACTATCTTTTTCTCCGGTAAGAGAACTTTCTGTAGGTCTGAATCCAATATGGCTCCCAAATGAACCATGCGCTGTGATGGATTCAGGGTCGACTTTTCCCAATTTATGAGCCACCCGTGTCTCTGTAAACAAACTATCGTCTGTTGAAGATGGCTCAACAATAAATCTTGCGACTGTGCTAAGATTAACAGGTCATCTAGGTATGGTAATATTCTTATCCCTTGTTTGCGTAGACAAGCTGCCATAACCACCATGATCTTGGTAAACACCCTGGGTGCTGTAGCTAGCCCGAATGGCAGAGCTTGGAACTGGAAATGTTCCTGGCAGATGGCAAACCTGAGGTAACACTGATGTGATAGTGCTATAGGCACATGCAGGTAAGCATCCCGTACATCCAGAGATACCATGTAATGCCCCGGTTCCATAGCCAACATTATGGAGCGTAACGTCTCCATGTGGAACTTCGGGATCCATATGTATTTGTTCAACATTTTCAGATTTAGAATTGGTCGGTATGACCTATTTGGTTTCTGGATTAGAAATAGATTGGAGTAAAACCCCTGTCCCCTTTGTGATGGAGGTACTGGGACAATCACACCTGACTGCAGTAATTTTTGGACTGCTTCTTGCAGGGCATTGGCCTTCGACTCTATACGAGACCGGCTGGTGCAAAAAAATCTTTGAGGAGGCTGCCTCCTGAATGGGAACCCATACCCCTCAGATACTACCTTCTGCACCCAAGCATCTGCTGTTGACTGTTGCCATATGTGTGCAAAAAGAAGGAGTCGACCCCCAGGCCTGGAATCCACCACGCGGAAGCCCGTCTCTTCAGGCTGACGGTTTCATTTCAGGTTTGGAAGCTGGCTTTTTGCTAGCCCACTGATTCCTACCCCTGGATTTAAACTGGGGTTGCTTAGGCTCCTCTTTAGCTTTCGCTTTGCTTTGCCAACGAAATGAGCGAAATTTTAAACCCTTGGACTTAGGGTTATAAGCAGCCGGAAATCTGACCTTTTTCGATTCAGCCTCTGATTCTAGGATATCCGATAAAGGTTTTCCAAATAATATATTACCCACGAAAGGCAATGCTTCCAATTCTTTCTTGGATTCCGCATCTGCCTTCCAGGTACGTAGCCAAACTGCTCTGCGAGCGACTACTGTCAAGGCTGAAGCTTTAGAAGCAATTGTACCTACATCAATTGCTGCTTCTTCCAAATACTGGGCAGATTGTCTTAAACGGCAAGAACGATACACTTGCTCCCTAGTAGGAGAAGGGATGTCATTCTCTAGTTCCTCTATCCATTCGCCCATTGCCTTTGCGACCCAGGCCGAAGCCATAGCAGGTCTTACCACTGCTCCTACTAGAGAAAAAATATTTTTAAACAGGCTCTCTACCCTTCTGTCTGTGACATCATTCAATGAGGTAGATGACAGTGGTAAAGCAGATTTATGCACGAGTCGCAGAACATGTGCATCTACTTTTGGAGGAACTTCTCTTTTCGAACAATCCACAGCAGGAAATGGATAATAAGAATCCCATCTCTTAGGAATCTTATACTATTTACTGGGCGCTGCCCAAGACTCATCCATCATTTCCGTCAGCTCATCTGACGCTGGGAATTCAGCTTTCACTGATCTTGTTAGTTTAAATACAGGTGCTTTAGCTTTTAACACTGTCTTGGCTGGCTCTTCCAACGAGAGAACGGGTGTGGTTCATCAAATCGACAGTGTCTAGGTCGACCACTATAGGTCGACAGTCACTAGGTCGACATGGATGGAAGGTCGACAGGGTTTCTAGGTCGACATGTAGTAGGTCGACAGGTCTAAAGGTCGACATGAGGATTTTTTTTTTTTGTCGTTTTCTTCGTAGAGTGACCGGGATCCCAAATTAGTGCACCGCGTCCCCTCGCATGGCTCGCTTCGCTCGCCATGCTTCGGGCATGGTGCCTTCGCTCCGCTACCACTTCGCTCGGCACACTTTACCGTTCCAATCGTAGTCCACGTGGATCGTTAAGTATGAAAAAATTCAAAAAAAGAAAAAAATTTGAAAAACTCATGTCGACCTTTAGACCTGTCGACCTAGCACATGTCGATCTAGAAACCCTGTCGACCTTCCATCCATGTCGACCTAGTGACTGTCGACCTATAGTGGTCGACCTAAACATTGTCGACCTTGACACTGTCGATCTTCAGACCGGATCCCCGAGAGAGCAGCCTTCACAGCATTAATAAGTTCAGCTACATCTTCTGAACTAAAGCTCTGCGACTGATCACCATACGGAGTTGAATCTATTGTATCATCATCATCCGATGTATCATCTTGTGTAGTCTGCCACACAGACGTATCTGTCTTAGTCTTACCTGTCCCTTGGTTGCTTGTAGAGGCTACTGGAACCAAACCATAGGAAGGGAGCTGCATGTATGGGTTCATGGTGTAACCTAACCCTTGAGGTGGTGCTACCGGAGCTAACCTGTCCGCTATTGAAGACAGAGTCTTTGCGAACATATTCCATGGTGGCTCTGTTGGTGGTTGAACCAACTCCTGTTTTTTACTTAGCTGAAAAGCGAAACAGTTTACACACAAACCCTAATAAGTGACCAATTGGTTCATATCCATTACCCCTGACTTACAAGATAAGCATGTTAGGGCTGTAGGAGTGTTTGATAAATTCTCCTCATCACTTTTGCCGCTCACAGACATGGTATTAACCTGTTATTGACTACACAATTTGTGACTGAAAATTACCCTATATGTCAGTATATAGAGGTGAGATCAATCTGACCACAGTGCTCCTGATTTGAGGGTCAGAACAGGACTGACATTACACAGAAAAGTCAGCACACATACTAGCAGTCAGTCACATGTTAAAGCATTAGCCATTGCCATATGAGAAGACAACCTCCATAACAACTTATACATAAGTAGGAAAATTGTTCTTCTATTTTAAACTGGTTCTTTTTTCAACATAGCATGCAGAAAACACAGTAATATACAGGTCTCATATGCAATAGGTACTAAAAATTAACAATGCATACTAAGAAGTAGAGAGAATTTTTAGTACTGTATACCCTGCCTCCGTAGAGCGGGATACAGGGAGACTCACCACACTTCCATATCCAAGCAAATACGCTTGTAAGACGCTGAGTGGATTCAGACGCTACTGGTGTACACTGCCGCTCTTGATAACTGATAACGGACACGGACGCTCACCAACGGACACGGACGCTGAGCGACTTCCACGTGTATGCAGATGCTAAGGCCTGCGACTCGGTCTGGGCGGGTTTATCTGAGACGGAAGTGAAGTCATTTAGTTCATGAAACGAGAAACACGCGGGAACTGGCCATGAACTCGGAGGAGGGGCGCCCAGGAGAGCGTCTGAATCCCCCTGTTGACTTAAACTCCCAGGATCGCGGCCTCTACCAGACGTAACGTAACCAGTGTGTAGGGCCTATAACTCTTTGGGCAGTATTCAATTCTTTTCACCCTCTTACACACCCGTTCTGTTTATGCTAACGGGCGTTGTATATTTCAGCTCGCAACCCCTGGGGTTGCGAGGGCGCCCGACCCTTTACGCAGCTAAACCTGATTACTATGGATGTGATATGTATGATAACGGGGATTACTTTAGAAATGAGATTGGGCATGATACATTATTTTTAATACTGCCCTTTATCCTCCTGCATGAATATCAAACTGTTTAACTACTGGGTGAACAATTAATATATACTCAATAATTCAAGCTAGGTCTCTAAAAATATATATATAATACAGAAGTCAGTATCTGTGCTATGTGGTTCTTCTAATGTTCCTTCACATTAGGATGAGTATTAAATTCACAAACCTGATTGATATTGGTAATTATTTTCTCCTTGTAATAGGCCCTACACACATGCCGATATTCTGAAAGATATGAACGATCTCGTTCATAAATGAACGAGAACTCGTTCATATCTTTCAGTGTGGAGACTCCAGCGATGAACGATGCGCGGCCCCGCGCTCGTTCATCGCTGATCTCCCGTCGGCTGTGCATGCAGGCCAATATGGACGATCTCGTCCATATTTGCCTGCACTTCAATGCAGCCGGGTGACGGGGGGAGTGAAGAAACTTCACTCCCCCCGTCACTGCCCCCCCGCCGCCGGGTTGCTCGTCGGCCGTATCGGCCGTCGGGCACCTCGGCGGCGCATCGCCGAGTGTGTAGGGCCCCTTACTCAGATGCTGCACACATTTATTTGCATGGAGAGAAGTACTTTTGTTTTACTGATTGCATACTGAGGTGAACAATCCACTAATTAATGAAGATTTGATTTGAACTCTGTAATATCAAGCCTTGTTACCCAATGACTTCTAGATTGTATTTCTTAAAGCTAGTGTCAATGGTGAACTCTTTCTGACAAAGTTAGGCTATAACTATAGACACCAATCTATTCCTCACGGTATACTGAATCCATGGTATAATAGCATACAGATTATATCTGGTGATGTTATAACAGAGAATGAATGGAAGTTTGATGTACTATAGGCTAATTTAAGTTCAGTATATTGTACTGCAGACGACTTCTCACTGTGGGCTGGATGTAATGAAGTCAGAGTTGGCTAAACTCTAATTACCGGTACTATTTTTTTAAAGTAGCAATCATATACAAGGCAAAACCATGCCTTGTAAATAATTACAGCTTTAAAAAAAGTGAGTGTTTGGCCGGGAACCCGCACCTCCTTCCAACTTGGACTTCATTATATCCGGACCAATATTTATATTTCAGCTGCATTTCCACTCTTAATTGCACATTATGCTGCTGCTGAGGCTGGGATTTTGGCAGAAGTTTATATAATTGTAAGTCTCAATCAAAGTGTGGCCTTTTTTTTTTTTCAAAGGCTTGCCTCAAATCAAAGACTTCCCTTTGCTCTGTCAATCACAAAAGTCCTCCATATCTGGTGCAGCCTTCCTGCCCAATTGGCCAATCACTAGCTATTGGTTGAGGAGCAGAACTTGCCTCTGAAGTCTCCTGCTACTGGATAGTCTGTAATGTCACCCCAGACATCACTACTGGAGACTGGGACTCCTCAACCAGTTTCCCCAGCACCATCTGCTTCCTCAGCAACTGACCACTACTCCTCGTGCAACCACTTTTTATCTCCTGCCTCGATGCCGCTAATGTCTTGTGCTCACTGCTGGGTTCCTGTCCAGAGAATCTTCTCCCGGCGTCTCGTGGCTGCAGCTCCTCTGCATTGCATCTGTACCATCGTTCAAACAGCTCTAAGTGCACTCGAGAATACAATACTCTTTAATACCATTAAAAAAAAAAAATCACACATCATTAGCCATGTATACATGTAGCGGGATTACAAATACAGTATATAATTGTATAGTCATTTCAGATGTGCACTTTTGTCTGCTGTGCAATATACACTGTAGCAACCAAACTTATTAAAAACTATATTTTGAAGCACAAAAGCCTTGCCCTAAATAAATAATGTTGTTCTCTTAACAGCAATGGTGCTAAATTGTACTTGCTTATTTTCTATGAAAATCTCTCAGTAAGTTGAAGGATACTTAAGCTGCCAATGAGCCACAACTGGAGGCCTTATTTGTAAGTAAAACTTGATTGTCAGAAAAACCATTAGAAAAATAAGTGAGAGAGCACTAGGGTTCAGTGAGCATCACAGAGCAAATTGATTAAAGACAGGGAGTGTTACATTTTTACAGAACCACTAAAGATACAACCTTGTATGCACTCATCACAAGCTCACTTCTGCGATGAGCATAAAAGATTGCTTTTGTCTTGCCAAGAAAAACCTGAAAAACTGTCTTCAAAGACACAATGCATTTGAAAAGCAGATTGACAGGTTTAATATAAATAGCAAATTGGAAAAAAATGATAACTTATTGTAGTAAATTGTTTTCTTACAGAGTAAATACTGATGTGCAGTGCAGTGTACCCTCTCTCGTATACAACCTGATCAGACAATAAGCCTTTACACAAAGAGCTTATACTTCTGTATGTGGTATTAATCTTATGCCCTTTTGTCACTGTTAGTAAAACATAAAGTGATTGGAAAAAGATTGGCACTGAGATCTCATTACAATAAGCAATTTAAAGGTAGAAGACAGGTGTATCCGGATGACAGAGCAAAACTATTGGTCGACAGCCAATGGATTAACACCATATGATTGACATGCATTAGGTCAATGGGTACAAAAGACCAACATGTCCATAGTTGACACACAAATTGTCGACACCTATTTTTAATGTGTTACACATGTTTTCTCAACATTTGCTTGATTTACTATCCATGTTGAATAGAAACCTGTGGCAAGCGCAGCGTAGTGAGCCACTTTGACCGAAGTATGCAGGCAAGGGTACACCCTTGTACTGATGGTGGTTAGATAACATGAAATATCCCAGATTTGGCAACAAAAAAGTATCAACCATTGCCTTGTCGACCTTTTGTACCTGTCGACCTTAACCAGTGTCAACCACTTGCACCTGTCGAACTAATGCATGTCAACCACTTGTTGGTGACCTATTGACTGTCGACCATAACATTTTGATCTATTAATCCACACCTGGTGACAGGAACAGTGCAACCAGACACAACATGAACTAATGATGTCTAGATTTTGTGGCTTATTTTGGTTTAACCATCAGATTGAACTGAACCAGGCTGGGCTTTCCCCGATCATGGTCAAATCTGATTTCACTGGTCAGAAATGCTCACTGGTTGGCTGCTATACCTCCTGGCCCCTCTGCTACCTTGTTCCCTTCCCCGGTGCCTGCCATACAGCTGATCACTACTGATTGGGTTGCTCAGTGGCACCTTCCACAACTGCAGAGCCATAGCAGCCACCAGGGAAATGTAAATTAAACCACTCTCACCTTCTCTGTGTACACCCGGTGACTGCAGAGAGGAGCAGCCGCCAGGGAAAAACAAAGCCACAATGTTCCGATGATTAGTGGTCACCGATGTTTAAAAATCTAAATTTTGAGAATGTAAAACTTTTTTTTTTTAAATAAACAAAATCATATTGGACAAGTTTTAAATAGATCTTCTTAACCTAATTCAATCGTAAAAAAAAAAAAATTCTGATTTGTTATCCAGTTAAATGGTTAAACAGAAAGTGTCATTGTTAGATTAATGTTCCAAGGTCCATATCAGGGTACTGTATAGTGTACAGGTCAGCAATGGATGGGTGGGTAAGTAAATATAACTAAAGTAAATAAGTAAAGCCCCCTTTAAGGTTTACAATGTGTTATTGTCAGTTTTTGATCCAATTACATTTATGAATTTGTCTCTCTATTTGCCATTGCATAGGGATGGATTAAGAAGAGAATTCCTTGCCCAACTCTCAGAATGTGCCTACCACATGCTATAAGAAAAGCAGTGTCTACCCAGCAAACATGGGTTGCAACAAAGCAAGGTAGGTCCTCTTAATAGGGAATATTTTATGGCTTGCAAAATTAATGTATCAGCTGTTGAAGGCTATTGTTTTAATTTGTCTAGAACTGCTGCTGTACAAAATATGAGGCAGATATGGGGCTTTATAATTGTTTGATCATTAAAAAAGACTTTCATTATTTGTTATTTAGTATTTGTCAATAAATTTCTCTAATTTAAGTGCCAAAACGAGCAGTAGATCCAGTATATTTCAGAGCAGTAGATGCTCTGAAATATACTGGATTTAACCATAATTGTTGAAACGGAAAAGATGTATCTCATAACTCATCTTTCAAAGGAGATGTAGGAAGCGGGCCAGTGGAGTATGATCTAGAAGGAAATTATTTGATTCTTGTCCAAACCACCTTGAATTGGATTGTAAAAGGCAGCCTCGGGGAAGAATCAATCTTTACCATTGACAAGTGTACTATCTAGTGTTCACAGTGGAGAGACTCTAGGTTCATTGTTTTACTTGCTTTTCTATCATCTTGCCAATTCTTATAGTAACCTTTCCTTGCATGCCACTATATAGTAATATTTCTTTGATCTCCCCAGATCCACTCTCCAAGGGGATTTATTTGTGTCCTTACATGTTAATGTCTGCATCTCTTTGTAACATAGTGAGTTTTACGAGATCACAATGAACTGAGCATAAAATGGTAGTGGTGATGCTATTCTGCAGGAGGTATCCACATTTTAAAGCTACAGTATTTACCTATGCACCGTACAATGCTAATTCTGTTGACAGAGGGATAAATTATATGTGGTCCACTGCATCTATGGCTCTCTACAGTAGAGGCTAATTCTCAACAGTAGATTTAGAATTTTAGAATGCCAGAGGCAGCTAGGTATGTTTTAAAAGATTTACCTTAACCCCCCATGATGTCAAAAATCTATGCATGCTGTCACTGTGTGCGTTTTTAGAACATTTATAAAATGTGACAAATCACTGTAAGCCATATTTTATGCTATATTACATTTAGAAATTTGTCTACAAAAGGAAGCTTTTATTGAAAAGAAATGTTTTCCAATTCATAATATATTACATATCACAAATATAAAGCAAACAAATGCTGAATTTAATGGCATAGAACACAAATGTGGTCTAGAACATGTTAAAAAGGACAGTTGGGCCTTATTTCTGTTCATTAGCTGTTTGTAAAACTAGATGGTCACAGTGTAAACTTTGCTATTTTCTTTTGTGTGTGTCACTTCGGATTATTCTAATGTACTGTTATTCTTTGCTGTTCATACTGCAAAACACGGATGTTATACTTAGTGGCATTTTAAGAGCGGATAGGACCCACATCCAGGCTACGTGCGGGCCCCCTCATCTCTGGCAGCAAGTTGACTCTGGGCATGCACAGGTCTCTGGGAACATGGTGCCCACACCTTGTTCCTGAGGACATCTCTATTGCATATGCGCAAATCATCAAGAAAATGCAGGGGCGGACATTTTCCCAATGATTTATGTCTGCAGCGCCAGCCCCGACTCAGGGGGGGAATTATAATTATATGGGTGCAGGGTGTCCGGTGTGGCCCCCCTGAACCCACTAGCCCATGTGTACCACTCACCTTGCACCCATTATAGATACGTATATAGTTATACTGTACTATGCTGTCAAAAATAAAAGGACCGCTGTTCCCAAAAAGTGACTTCTTATTTCATACATGATATACAGCAGTAAAATGTCTTTCACCAAAATTATATTATACTTGCAGTAGCCAATTTTGTTTAGCTTTTAGTGATTGTGTTTTCAAGCTACTAGTTTCCATCTGGTAATTCTGAGTTTGAATACAAATAAGGTTAATTGTCAGCAGGGGCGCATCTACCCATTGTCCAGGATGGCACTTGCCAGGGGCGCCAGCCGAGCAGGGGGCGCTGCCCAATGGTGCCTCCCTTGGCCAATGGGTGGAATCCCTTAAGCCGGAGTGTCTGGCAACACCTACTGTGCAAGACCTGCCTGTGCATTGCCTGGGATGGAGGGCGGAGGATCGCTCAGCAGGCAGGAGCTGGCGCCGGTGTCCGGCACCACAATGCCCTACAGGGGAGAAGCTGAAAATAAACTACAACTCTCAGCAACCCTTGCTGTTGGGAGCTCCCAGCGGCAAGGGTTGCTGCGAGCTGTAGTTTATTTTTAGTTTCTACACGTAGTTTGGTGCGGTGCCGGACACCGGTGCCAGCTCCTGCCTGCTGAGCAATCCTCCGCCTTCCGTCCCAGGAAGCTCGGCACAGCAGGTATTGCCAGACATTACGGCTATCTGCTGGGATGTTGTGAGGTGGGGAGTCGGGGACTAGGGATATGTGCTGTGTGGGGAGACTATGTATGTGCTAAGGGCTGACTACGGCTATGTGCTGGGAGGGGGCCCATCTACGGCTATGTGCTGGGAGGGGGCTGATAACTATGGCTATGTGCTTGGGGAGGTGAGGGGCTATGTGCAGGGAGGGGGACTATGGCTGTGTATGCTGGCAGGAAACTATTGTTATGTGATTGAAGGGGGTAGGGACTACTGTATGACTGTGTTGGGAGAGGTGGAGACTATGGCTATGTGCTGCGGGGACTACGGCTATTGCTTGGAAAGGTGGGAGCTATGGCTATTTACGGGGAGGGATCTATGGCTATGTGCTGGGATGGGGTATATGACTGTGGGGGCTTATCTGGCACTGTGGGGGCATATGTGTATCTGGCACCGTGGGGTCATATCTAGCACTGTGAGGGCATATCTGGCACTGTGAGGGCATATCTGGCACCATAGTGGCATGTGTATATGGCACTGTGGGGGCATATCTAGCACCATGGGGGCATATGTATCTGACACTGTGGGGGCATTTGTGTATCTGGCACTGTGGGGATATATGTGTATCTGGCACTATTGGAGGCATATGTGTATCTGTAACTTCACTATTGGGGTCATATGTGTATCACGCCCCCATTTTCATTGGCCATGCCCATGCACACAGTACCGCTAAGGTTTTTTATCTACTTGCACCACTGAGTAGTGCACTGTACTGCACTTCATTGCACTACTATTTGAGTATACTACCTGGCCTTGGGTGGCATTGCCTTCTCAGCCAGGCCAGGCACTGCTGATGTCTCCTCAGTGTTATAAGAATTACTGTGTGGGCATAATGTGTAAAGGGAACTGCTACTGTGTGGGCATGAGTGTATAAAGGTTACTACTGTGTAGCGCAATTTGAATTGGGGGAACTATTGTATGGTCATGCCCCTTACCCACAAGATCATGTCCCTTTTTTGCACATGTACCTTCCCTGTTTCAAATATGGGTGGCGCCAGTCCCTTACTTTGCCAGGGGCGCCCGGACCCCTAGATACACCCCTGATTGTCAGTAAATGTATAAGAAAATGACATTGGCTTAAAAGGCAACAAACACGTAAGTGTCTATTAAGATGCAGCAATAACCATTATCATGCATTGGAGCAATTTGCCAACAAATTGTCACTTAGGCGTGGTATGCTTGGGGAAATGATCAATCATTGGGCCTGATTCAGATTTGTATGCAACCCCGATGGTTTACATACAGATCCGATGTTTGGAGAACTGCCCATGTGCATGTGCAGAACAGGTTCTGTGTAATCCCATGCAGTCCACCCTTAGCCGCAGCGTGATTGACATGCTAAAAAAACGGGGCTTGTTGCCCCTGTTTTGAAAGGTATGCCGAGCCCAGGTTCTGTGTTGTTGGACGTTTATTTCCTGGACCCAGCTGATCAGTAATGGCAGCCAGTCTGAGTAAGCTTCAGCTTATGCAAACTGTTTGAGGACTGTGACAATAGCGACCGTTAGTGATCCGATGCTGAGTCTTGGATCGCAGATGAATGCAGGAGTCGTCTATTTTCTACAGACACCTCCTGCTGCAATTTCATAGCCGTTACCTTGCGGCTGTGCAATACCGTAAGAATTTTAAACAGGCCCATTGTTCCACCACCTGTACAAAGGTGTCTACTGTAGACAGCTATACACTAGACTAGACTATAATACAGAGGTTCTCAAACTCGGTCCTCGGGGGCACACACAGTGCATGTTTTGCAGGTCTCCTCACAGAATCGCAAGTGAAATAATTAGCTCCACCTGTGGACCTTTTAAAATGTGTCAGTGAGTAATTAATACACCTGTGCACCTGCTGGGTTACCTGCAAAACATGCACTGTGTGTGCCCCCGAGGACCGAGTTTGAGAACCTCTGCTATAATAAATGATATGCATAAATTCTATAAGCTTTTCAGAGCTGTTTATAAGAACAGATTGCAGATATACATTTGCTATTGGCGCTAACAGTAATATACAGCAAATCTGTGTGTATCGAGCACATAAAAGCATGGGGGTTTTGTTCATATTTTGATCAAAACAATTAAGCTAGCAGACCTTGATGACAGGCTGCAAGCTTAAATGTTTTGCTCAAATTATGATAAAATCTCTATGCTTTTATGTGCTAGATATACACAGATTTGTTGCATATTATTGTTGGTGCCAATCGCAAAAGTGATTCTGTTCTGTATATATATATATATATATATATATATATATAAAATATGGGTAAACCAAGCGCAGGCATATGTCTGTTCTATAAGAATAGATCGGTAAAGTGCCAGATAAAGTAGATTGTATAATGTCATTGGAAATCTGGGTTAGGAGTGTATCAATGTGATTTAAGACCTCACTAGTGCAAAATCGTGCCAAGTTTTTGATAACACATAATCCCTGTGGGCATACATGTATATCTTCTCTTGAGGCCCCCAACTGGTTCCTCTGAGCGTACACAGGGAAGGAACTGTGGGGGTTATTCAGGTTTGTTAGCAAACCAAAAAAGCACACTAATGGGCAAAACCATGTTGCACTGCAGGTGGGGCAGATGTAACACGAGCAGAGAGAGTTAGATTTGGGTGGGTTATATTGTTTCTGTGAATGAAATACTGGTTGCTTTATTTTTATGTTGCAATTTAGATTTCAGTACCCCACCCAAATCTAACTCTCTCTGCACGTTACATCGGTTTCAGTATGATTTACTGGCAGGAAGGATGCTGGCTGTCCATATCCCAACAGCGGCATCCCGCCTGACAGAATGGCAGCAGCGGGGTGAGCTGTGGGGCAAGCGCAAAGAGTCACGCTCCTGGCTCGCTGTGCTCGCCAAAGGATCTATTCCCAATCTATGGGTGTCGTGGACACCCACGAGTGGGAATAGTCCTGTTATGCTGGGATTCTGGCTGGAGGCATTGTCGGCTGTCAGGATTCCGGCATCGGTATCCTGACCACTAGGGTCCCGACTCCCGACAGCCAGCAAATTGACCGTATCCCGTTACATCTGCCCCACCTGCAGTGCAACATGGTTTTGCCCATTACTGAGCTTTTTTTGGTTGGCTAACAAACCTGAATAAGGCCCTGTATGCAGTCAATTCATTTTGTAAAAGAAAGCCCTAATGAGGCTGGCATTGATAGGCTCTATAATAGTTATATGTGCTGTTCTGACAGCGCTCTGTATAAGCAGGGAAGGATTATTAGTAGGTTCAAATCTCTGAGGCTAAATTGATATAACAGTATAGATTATAGATAACATTCTGCACTGTAGTACAGAGGATTCCATACATTTGAAAACATGACTGAAAAAATCATGTAAATGTTAGTACATTTATACTTTCTGAAAATAAACTTAAAATGTATTATTTAAGGAACTTTCAATTTTATAGTATTAACTCTAAACCAGAAATATCTATATAACTGACATAAATCAGTTTAATACAGTATTTTGGTAAATACAGTATAGTAATGTGTGTACTGTATTCCCCTCCCCAGCCATCTCTTACAAAAACAGTGCTCTTCCACAATGCAAAGATTTCTTTCCTCTTCTGTCTCTGTGATAAAGATGAGAATCCATTCTCTCTGTCTCCTTGGTGATGTCCAGGGCTTGTCTTCACTGCTGCTAACAGCTACACATTTCCTATGAAAGAATATTGTTCATTTCTGTACAATTGCCTGCAAAGGCTTGGCTCCTTTTATTCCATTTGAAGACTGAGGCATGTGTGTCTGATAACCTTTTTACAAGATGAGAGGTGTAGATAATCAAAGGGAACTGATAACAGCAGTGCAGCCTTGGCAATATCACTTCTCCAGGATTAATACATTTGCCCCATAGTCACTAGGTACAGCTATGGCAGCTGAAATCCTGCAAATGTCTGTGCCCACATCTGTCGGAGCGCTCTCCACTTTGGACACATACTGCTGTTGAGCTTATCCATCTGTGGGACATGGCGATTAAAGGCTGGCTACACCTTTCAAGGTCATTTACATTTCCGAATACTTGCTTGTCTTGTGCATTGCCAAGATATAATAAAATGTAATCTACATACATAGTTTCTTCTATAATATGCTGCAATGGAGGACAGCACTGTGCAAATGTGATTAGAGGGATATTTAGATTTTGTTTAAAAAGAGGAGTTCTCCCTATTCTGACCATTAGCTTCTCTGGTTTAAACACCCATTCTCTTTCAAGGAACATAACACTTAGAATTCTTGCAGAGAAAGCTTCATAAATATCCCAATGGCAATTGAGCTCCTGCGTTGCATATTTGCATGTATATTGCCTCTTACATTTTTAACAGGTGTATCCCTAGAGGGCCTTTAAGCCTTCATTCCCTGGACCAGTTATGGCTGCCTGCACATCAATCAGTGTTTTCTCTGCATGTTTTGTTTTGCGATAACTCACATTGCAGCTCAGCTCTATTCACTGTATAACATTTACTCTACAGTCTACATGCATTATATCAGTGTTGCCATGCAGCCATCACACGGCAACTACTGTACTTGCAAAACCACTCTTTTGTGTGTAGTTTACATCAATCTAAGGCAGTGTTTTTCAACCACTGTGCCGTGGCACACTAGTGTGCCCTGAGCAGTCTCCAGGTGTGCCGCCATAGAAGCACAGCCAGGCCCGTCAGTGTTTTGCAGCTACTGTGACCTTGGAACGATCAAGACTGGTGGGTTTAGTGGTTGCAGAGCCAATTCTAATTTTGGGCCCAGGCAGTGTTGGGCTCTTCTTGCTTTCTCAGATGTGGCTCAGGTGTTACCTATGGAGAAGCTGCAACATGACATCCTAGGACACGCAGCTGCACCATGCATCGCCATTATATTTGAGTGTGCCTTGGCAATATTTAAATCTTGTTCAGTGTGCCGTGAGTTGTAAAAGGTTGAAAATCTATGATCTAAGGAATACTGTACTCCCAGACTGTGCAGGAGACTTCCAACTTTCAGGTGGTTCTTCCAGATACTGCCTATTGCCCAGGTGAAGTGGACATTTAATGGTCCTGGTGATTGAGTTGCATTGAATTGTTTCACAATCTTGTAATATAATGATCACAGGCAGATCCAGGGGGAGGGGGGGCACTAGGGCCCGTGCCCCCTCCCCCCCCCCTGTCGTTTCTGACTTCTTTTTATTCAAAAGGAGAGCAGCAGCAGCACTACTGCTATTTCTGTCAGTCAGAATTGATAAAGGAGCCGGCAGGCACTAGGATCCACTGCGGCTCTAACAGCAAGTCCGTGTGGTAGCCAATGGGGAGGCTGGAACTGCAGCTCCTGCCTCCCCCTGCTCACACCGCAACCTACCTCCCCCACTGCCAGACTGCCAGAGTCCAGCCCAGGCGCGGGGTTCAAATGCCAGCATCGAGTAAGACTGTTTGCCCTTATTGCACCGCACAGTTTCCCTGCGCTTCCTCCTCCACTTCCTTTACCACCATGCTAGGTGCAGTCAAACTCAGCCTCGGCTTTGAGAAGGCGGCCCGTGTGATTGTGACAGGGCTGTCCTGCAGATGTCTTATGCTGCTTGTTGGAAATCCAGCTTGCTGCTTCTGCTAATTAAAGATGGGCAGTTCAGTCTCAGTGCAGTGCCCAAAACAAGGTATGCTGCACCTGCCACCACCAACTAAAAACTTTAATAATTATATTGTGCTGGGGTGGTGCCTTCCAGGCTCCCATAACTAATGGAACAGGTGACCAACATTTCAAGGCCCAATCAGCCTTTTCATCAGGGTGAAACATTGGCAATAAACCAGGATGCGCTCCTATAGCCAATCATTACCTGATGGCGTATACTGTGAGGCCACGCCCCTCTGTGATACCACACTCCTTATCTGGGAGCACGCGTGCCTTAGTTGCATGTAAATATAACTATTACCAATCCCCTATCATGGTGCCCCATCTTTAATTTTCTTCTGGATCCGCCCCTGATGATGCAATTTTTACCAAAGGAATGGAGAATGTACTATTGGAAATACCTTAATGGATCAGTTGATAGGTGTTAAGTAGTGTTTATTTCCTTCCCAACATTAATCTCATATTTATATAGCAATTATACTATTTTTATCATACCTTCTCATAATGTATACCTTATATGGGATGTAGTTGTGTGACCGGCGGTCAGGAGACCGCGAGGTCACAATACCGATGCCTGGATCCCGCCCCCTAACAATCCCGATAGTTAGCATGCTGACTAACAGGGACTATTCCCACTTGTGGCTGTCCACAACACCCATAAAGTGGAAATAGAACCTGTGGCGAGCACAGTGAGCCCGCAAGGGCCTATGTTGTGCTAGCCCTCCCCTGCCGCGCATCTCAAAGCCAGGATGCCAGCGTCTGTGTGGGAGACTGCTGGTCACACATACCAAACCCCCTTATATACCTTTTAATAACTTACTTGCAAGGTTATAATATACCTTTAAATTTATTAGGATAAATAAATGAAATGCAGTGATCATAGAGACTGATTCTTGACTGGGTCAGGACTTACATAACCATTGACCCAGAATGCACTTCTTCGGGTGGTGCGGTCAACCTTCCTTTAACTACATACTTCTCGTGCTGATGTGTACATTCTGACTTTGAGCTGGCTTCCCGTGCAGGCAAACATGCTGTGAGAGGTGGTCATCCCAGTCTCAGATAGGGAGTGGTCAGCGTGTTTTGTTTGTCTGTGTAACAAGAAGCCAAGGTCTTATATATGTTAATGCCCTTAGGTTATCTGGCTTCTCTAAATAGTGAATGCTACAGTATGTACAGATGTGTCCTCATACATATTGCCTCAATACACCACGGAGATGCCTGGCATGAGTGAGCGCTGGGTGTCTTTTTTTTTTTTTTGCTGAAAATGCATCTTGTCCGCATTGTTATTTGAATAAGATGCAAAGCAGACTCTGCTGATTAAAATCATATGTGGCATGCCTATATTCTGTATCTGAATATGAAATGCTACATATGCATATTCGTATGCAGATACAGGCGCAGTTGCACAAAGAATATAGGCATGCAGCATATCATTTTAATCTTGTGCTATGGGGAAATTTGATGAGCATTTGTTACAATTCATCAGCCTTGTATACTAGATTTATTTATATGATGTGCAGATTGCATTTTTTGTTTTGCTTGATCTGTTTGGGAATAATTCCATAATACATTTTAAGAATACGCAATTGTGCAGTTATTCTTCCGTAACAAAGGAACAAACAAGTTTGTTCACCTTAGTCCATCATCACTTTTCTCAGCCTCTCATCGCCTTCCTCAGCCACAGCCCCATCACCTTCCTCAGCCACAGCCCCATCACCTTCCTTAGCCACAGCCCTCATCAACATCCTCAGTCACGGCCCCAGCCCATTCCTTAGCCCCATCATCATCCTAAGCCCCATCGCCATCCTCAGCCCCATCGCCATCCTCAGCCACAGCCCCATCGCCATCCTCAGCCACAGTCCTATCATCTTCCTCAGCCACAGCCCAATCACCTGTCTCGGCCACAGCCCCCATCACCTGTCTCGGCCACAGCCCCCATCACCTGTCTCGGCCACAGCCCCATCACCTGTCTCGGCCACAGCCCCCATCACCTCTCTCAGCCACAGCCCCCATCACCTTCCTCAGTCGCAAGCCCCTATACCATCCTCACCCCCATCACCTTCCTCAGCTAACAGCCCCCTCCTGAGACCCATCACCATCCTCAGCCCCATCACCATTTTCAGCCCACAGCCTCTTTCTCAGCCCCCATCTCCATCCTCAACCCAATCACTATCCTCAGCCTCCCGCCCCATCACCTTCCAACTCAGTCCGCAGCCTGCCTTAGTGCAGATGGGAAGAATGTGTAAGTGGCGACGCGACCTATGATGTCACGCTGCTGCGCCACTGACTGTAGGGTCACACCGGGATCAGGCCGCATCTGGGAAGAGTCCAGCGCTGCCCGGGTCAGGCTGCAAGGGAGCTTTGCCATGGGTAAGGGTCCTGGTAGTGGCCGCATGGTGCCCTTTGACATTTTTGGTGCCTGGAGCTCACGCACCACTTGAACCACTCTCCCTACACATCTGGAGGTCTCTCCTCTCTCCCTTCAGCTATAGCTGCTGTTATTGTTCACACTCACCAGCTAAGCAGGATGGGTGAGCAGAACAATCAGTTTAATGATAGTGGCAGTGCAGTTAAATCCTGTTCCAACCTTAGCCCATGTATTGTATGTTTGTTGCCAGAGCTGGCTACCAATTCTCAGTTCTGGCTGTGCATCTCACCCCTTGGACCTAACACTAGAGAGAAAACATTGATGGTGTGGGTGGCAGTTAACAAGGAGTGCACTGCACCACTGTGTTAGATCATCAGATATAATCACTTGGTTATGTAGCGTCAGTTTAATAAACATTGTAAATGTATATCTGCTTAGAGGGCAAGAGAAGCACATTTTACAGAGAAATGGTCATTTAATGGGCTTGCTGCTTTGAAATGGAAATATGATTTAGCCCAGCCTTTGGCAGAATGAGGAATTGCGGTAATCAGTCACAGATGTATGAGCTCCTTAAACTGCAACGTTTGTGAACTACTGTACAATGTGTCCATTTTAAGGATATCCATGTATAAGCACAGGTGACCTAATTAGTACATTTAAAATTATTGTATTTTAGAAACAGCGCAAATTATAGTGTTAGATAGATTTAAACATAACTTCATCCAGGTCATTATAGTTACACTATAGTTGTATACAGAATAGTGTACGATTTATACTACAGGTTGAACTCTGTGGACAATTTGTCTTTTTTCGACCTCGTTAACTATGTAACTATGGTGTCTATGTACTAAGCCTTGAATGGAGATAACGTTGATGGAGATAAAGTACCAGCCAATCAGCTCCTAACTGTCATGTCACAGGCTGTGTTTGAAAAATGACAGGAGCTGATTGGCTGGTACTTTATCTCCGTCCACTTTACCTCCATCCATGGCTTAGTAAATAGACCCCACAGTAACCTCAGTCAATTTGATTTAACCATGTGTGCTCAGCCATCGATATCCTTAAAACCTATACTGTTAGGGTGCCTTGAGGACAGAGTTAGGAAGCACCTGAAATAGGCAATGTTCAGTGGCATGTACTGTACCCACCTGCAAGCTCTGCAAACTTGTACAACAGCACTAATATGCTTGTTCTCACATGTACTTTTTGCACCAAGTATAAAATGAAGCAAGCATGCACAGATGATAAGTAGTATATAGATAAGAGGGCAGGCGCACCATAAGATGTGTACCTCTGCATATGGACAAATGTATGCAATATTTCTGTGCAAGCAATGCAGGAACACATGCCCGATTTTTCATTCAATTGGCATCAAGACCATTATAATTTACATGACCGTTGTTATCCTGGTGGTATGACTACAACCGATGATGCAGCATCACTAGGATGTATGAGTGTTGAAGTGTTAATGTTTAAGACATAGCATCAGGGATGAACTAGACATTTGTGGGGCACAGAATTTTTTTTGGAAAGTGTGAAAAAATATATAAATATGTAGGTTTTATCAGGGCTGATTGTTCCCTCGCAGCTATGGATGACGTAACCGTTACACCTCCCGCTGTTCTGATAGTTACAGTTTTTCTGAGGATGGTACCTGTAACAGTAATAGTTTTTTTCTTGAAAATGAAGGTAGTAAACTATCCTGCGTAGTGGAAGGGATCATTCACGTAGCTCATTCCATGTACAGACATATTCAGTTGGCTTATATCTATATAATAAAAATACTCCTCAGTACGAATAGCGTAAAAGCATTAAGACACAGATTTATCAAGCCTCGGAGAGTGATAGATTGCACGGTGATAAAGGGATCTATTCATGAAGCAGTGCGAAGTGAGCCTGTGGAGAAGTTGCCCATGGCAACCAATCAGCTACTCCATACAATTGTATAGTATGCAAATTACAAATGTTACTTCAATGCTGATTGGTTGCCATGGCCAACTTCTCCACTGGCTCACTTCTTCACACTTTCACTGCTTCATGAATACACTCCAAAGTACCAACCAATCAGCTCCTGTCATTTTTCAAACACAGCCTGTAACATGGCAGTTAGGAGCTGATTGGCTGGTACTTTATCACCATTCACCATGCAATTTGTCACTCTCCAAGGCTTGATTAATCTGGGTCTAAGTGCTTGTATTTTATTAAACTATAACAGTTTTTATATCAGAACAGGATTAATGCTGCCACAATTATTTTATATGAATCAGAGTAAAATCTTTTGTTAAACATTGGGATAAAGTAAGGTATTAAAATGCACAGGTCCACTAAGTTGCCATCTTAAAAAAAACTATTGTACAGTATGTATTGCTCAGAGTTTAAATAAATCCTCAGCTAATGTATTACACTCAACTATGGGGTTTTGCTTACAAGTGTCATATAATTAGATAACATCTGTGACTGTACTGCAATATTCAGTGCAGTTTTATGGAAGACAGATTACTATAGGAAAGGTACAGGCTGAACAAATTACATATTACATGTTGTGTTGTGATAAAGAATGTATTCTTGGGAAAAGTCAATAATTTTACTTTCTTGCATTCTAATCACGCTGTCTTACAGCTGCCAGGATTCAACCATTTTAAACTCTCAGCGTATCTGTTCACTTCTTTCAAAGTCATTACGGTGCTAATCCTCAGAAAACTGAGTTAAGGGCAGGTTTCTTAAGGTTTTGTAGAATTAAACATTATCACACTTTAATTTTACACCATGTAAGCAGGATTGAATTGGAAGACATCCATTCCGAACCAAGCAATTGGGTACTGCAGTAATAAGTCATTGCACTTGCTAGGCTTCTTTCCAGACACAAATGTATTTGCATGCAGACACAATTTTGAAGGAAATTGCTTTTAAACATTTGAGCTATTGTGTACATTTCTAATGCAGTTTATGTAATAGAGTTATTGTATAATATTTGTATCTACCATCAGTGCCGTAACTAGACATTTTAGCTAGAGATGAGCGGGTTCGGTTTCTCTGAATCCGAACCCGCCCGAACTTCATGTTTTTTTTCACGGGTCCGAGCGACTCGGATCTTCCCGCCTTGCTCGGTTAACCCGAGCGCGCCCGAACGTTATCATGACGCTGTCGGATTCTCGCGAGGCTCGGATTCTATCGCGAGACTCGGATTCTATATAAGGAGCCGCGCGTCGCCGCCATTTTCACACGTGCATTGAGATTGATAGGGAGAGGACGTGGCTGGCGTCCTCTCCATTTAGATTAGGGTTGAGAGAGAGAGAGAGAGATTGACCTGAGGCTGTGATACTGTAGAAGAGAGTGCAGAGTTTAGTGACTGACGACCACAGTGACCACCAGACAGTGCAGTTGTTTGTTTTATTTAATATATCCGTTCTCTGCCTGAAAAAAACGATACACACAGTGACTCAGTCACATACCATATCTGTGTGCACTGCTCAGCCCAGTGTGCTGCATCAATGTATATATATATCTGACTGTGCTCAGCTCACACAGCTTATAATTGTGGGGGAGACTGGGGAGCACTGCAGTGCCAGTTATAGCAGGAGCCAGGAGTACATAATATTATATTAAAATTAAACAGTGCACACTTTTGCTGCAGGAGTGCCACTGCCAGTGTGACTAGTGACCAGTGACCTGACCACCAGTATATATAATATTAGTAGTATACTATCTCTTTATCAACCAGTCTATATTAGCAGCAGACACAGTACAGTGCGGTAGTTCACGGCTGTGGCTACCTCTGTGTCGGCACTCGGCAGCCCGTCCATAATTGTATATACCACCTAACCGTGGTTTTTTTTTCTTTCTTTATACATACATACTAGTTACGAGTATACTATCTCTTTATCAACCAGTCTATATTAGCAGCAGACACCGTACAGTGCGGTAGTTCACGGCTGTGGCTACCTCTGTGTCGGCACTCGGCAGCCCGTCCATAATTGTATATACCACCTAACCGTGGTTTTTTTTTCTTTCTTTATACATACATACTAGTTACGAGTATACTATCTCTTTATCAACCAGTCTATATATTAGCAGCAGACACAGTACAGTGCGGTAGTTCACGGCTGTGGCTACCTCTGTGTCGGCACTCGGCAGCCCGTCCATAATTGTATATACCACCTAACCGTGGTTTTTTTTTCTTTCTTTATACATACATACTAGTTACGAGTATACTATCTCTTTATCAACCAGTCTATATATTAGCAGCAGACACAGTACAGTGCGGTAGTTCACGGCTGTGGCTACCTCTGTGTCGGCACTCGGCAGCCCGTCCATAATTGTATATACCACCTAACCGTGGTTTTTTTTTCTTTCTTTATACATACATACTAGTTACGAGTATACTATCTCTTTATCAACCAGTCTATATTAGCAGCAGACACAGTACAGTGCGGTAGTTCACGGCTGTGGCTACCTCTGTGTCGGCACTCGGCAGCCCGTCCATAATTGTATATACCACCTAACCGTGGTTTTTTTTTCTTTCTTTATACATACATACTAGTTACGAGTATACTATCTCTTTATCAACCAGTCTATATATTAGCAGCAGACACAGTACAGTGCGGTAGTTCACGGCTGTGGCTACCTCTGTGTCGGCACTCGGCAGCCCGTCCATAATTGTATATACCACCTAACCGTGGTTTTTTTTTCTTTCTTTATAGTCATACTAGTTACGAGTATACTATCTCTTTATCAACCAGTCTATATTAGCAGCAGACACAGTACAGTGCGGTAGTTCACGGCTGTGGCTACCTCTGTGTCGGCACTCGGCAGCCCGTCCATAATTGTATATACCACCTAACCGTGGTTTTTTTTTCTTTCTTTATACATACATACTAGTTACGAGTATACTATCTCTTTATCAACCAGTCTATATATTAGCAGCAGACACAGTACAGTGCGGTAGTTCACGGCTGTGGCTACCTCTGTGTCGGCACTCGGCAGCCCGTCCATAATTGTATACTAGTATCCAATCCATCCATCTCCATTGTTTACCTGAGGTGCCTTTTAGTTGTGCCTATTAAAATATGGAGAACAAAAATGTTGAGGTTCCAAAATTAGGGAAAGATCAAGATCCACTTCCACCTCGTGCTGAAGCTGCTGCCGCTAGTCATGGCCGAGACGATGAAATGCCAGCAACGTCGTCTGCCAAGGCCGATGCCCAATGTCATAGTACAGAGCATGTCAAATTCAAAACACCAAATATCAGTAAAAAAAGGACTCCAAAACCTAAAATAAAATTGTCGGAGGAGAAGCGTAAACTTGCCAATATGCCATTTACCACACGGAGTGGCAAGGAACGGCTGAGGCCCTGGCCTATGTTCATGGCTAGTGGTTCAGCTTCACATGAGGATGGAAGCACTCAGCCTCTCGCTAGAAAAATGAAAAGACTAAAGCTGGCAAAAGCAGTAGCACCGCAAAGAACTGTGCGTTCTTCGAAATCCCAAATCCACAAGGAGAGTCCGACTCCAATTGTGTCGGTTGCGATGCCTGACCTTCCCAACACTGGACGTGAAGAGCATGCGCCTTCCACCATTTGCACGCCCCCTGCAAGTGATGGAAGGAGCACCCGCAGTCCAGTTCCTGATAGTCAGATTGAAGATGTCAGTGTTGAAGTACACCAGGATGAGGAGGATATGGGTGTTGCTGGCGCTGGGGAGGAAATTGACCAGGAGGATTCTGATGGTGAGGTGGTTTGTTTAAGTCAGGCACCCGGGGAGACACCTGTTGTCCGTGGTAGGAATATGGCCGTTGACATGCCTGGTGAAAATACCAAAAAAATCAGCTCTTCGGTGTGGAAGTATTTCACCAGAAATGCGGACAACAGGTGTCAAGCCGTGTGTTCCCTTTGTCAAGCTGTAATAAGTAGGGGTAAGGACGTTAACCACCTCGGAACATCCTCCCTTATACGTCACCTGCAGCGCATTCATAATAAGTCAGTGACAAGTTCAAAAACTTTGGGTGACAGCGGAAGCAGTCCACTGACCAGTAAATCCCTTCCTCTTGTAACCAAGCTCACGCAAACCACCCCACCAACTCCCTCAGTGTCAATTTCCTCCTTCCCCAGGAATGCCAATAGTCCTGCAGGCAATGTCACTGGCAATTCTGACGAGCCCTCTCCTGCCTGGGATTCCTCCGATGCATCCTTGCGTGTAATGCCTACTGCTGCTGGCGCTGCTGTTGTTGCTGCTGGGAGTCGATGGTCATCCCAGAGGGGAAGTCGTAAGCCCACTTGTACTACTTCCAGTAAGCAATTGACTGTTCAACAGTCCTTTGCGAGGAAGATGAAATATCACAGCAGTCATCCTGCTGCAAAGCGGATAACTGAGGCCTTGACAACTATGTTGGTGTTAGACGTGCGTCCGGTATCCGCCGTTAGTTCACAGGGAACTAGACAATTTATTGAGGCAGTGTGCCCCCGTTACCAAATACCATCTAGGTTCCACTTCTCTAGGCAGGCGATACCGAGAATGTACACGGACGTCAGAAAAAGACTCACCAGTGTCCTAAAAAATGCAGTTGTACCCAATGTCCACTTAACCACGGACATGTGGACAAGTGGAGCAGGGCAGGGTCAGGACTGTATGACTGTGACAGCCCACTGGGTAGATGTATGGACTCCCGCCGCAAGAACAGCAGCGGCGGCACCAGTAGCAGCATCTCGCAAACGCCAACTCTTTCCTAGGCAGGCTACGCTTTGTATCACCGCTTTCCAGAATACGCACACAGCTGAAAACCTCTTACGGCAACTGAGGAAGATCATCGCGGAATGGCTTACCCCAATTGGACTCTCCTGTGGATTTGTGGCATCGGACAACGCCAGCAATATTGTGTGTGCATTAAATATGGGCAAATTCCAGCACGTCCCATGTTTTGCACATACCTTGAATTTGGTGGTGCAGAATTTTTTAAAAAACGACAGGGGCGTGCAAGAGATGCTGTCGGTGGCCAGAAGAATTGCGGGACACTTTCGGCGTACAGGCACCACGTACAGAAGACTGGAGCACCACCAAAAACTACTGAACCTGCCCTGCCATCATCTGAAGCAAGAAGTGGTAACGAGGTGGAATTCAACCCTCTATATGCTTCAGAGGTTGGAGGAGCAGCAAAAGGCCATTCAAGCCTATACAATTGAGCACGATATAGTAGGTGGAATGCACCTGTCTCAAGCGCAGTGGAGAATGATTTCAACGTTGTGCAAGGTTCTGATGCCCTTTGAACTTGCCACACGTGAAGTCAGTTCAGACACTGCCAGCCTGAGTCAGGTCATTCCCCTCATCAGGCTTTTGCAGAAGAAGCTGGAGACATTGAAGGAGGAGCTAACACGGAGCGATTCCGCTAGGCATGTGGGACTTGTGGATGGAGCCCTTAATTCGCTTAACAAGGATTCACGGGTGGTCAATCTGTTGAAATCAGAGCACTACATTTTGGCCACCGTGCTCGATCCTAGATTTAAAGCCTACCTTGGATCTCTCTTTCCGGCAGACACAAGTCTGCTGGGGTTGAAAGACCTGCTGGTGACAAAATTGTCAAGTCAAGCGGAACGCGACCTGTCAACATCTCCTCCTTCACATTCTCCCGCAACTGGGGGTGCGAGGAAAAGGCTCAGAATTCCGAGCCCACCCGCTGGCGGTGATGCAGGGCAGTCTGGAGCGACTGCTGATGCTGACATCTGGTCCGGACTGAAGGACCTGACAACGATTACGGACATGTCGTCTACTGTCACTGCATATGATTCTCTCAACATTGATAGAATGGTGGAGGATTATATGAGTGACCGCATCCAAGTAGGCACGTCACACAGTCCGTACTTATACTGGCAGGAAAAAGAGGCAATTTGGAGGCCCTTGCACAAACTGGCTTTATTCTACCTAAGTTGCCCTCCCACAAGTGTGTACTCCGAAAGAGTGTTTAGTGCCGCCGCTCACCTTGTCAGCAATCGGCGTACGAGGTTACATCCAGAAAATGTGGAGAAGATGATGTTCATTAAAATGAATTATAATCAATTCCTCCGCGGAGACATTGACCAGCAGCAATTGCCTCCACAAAGTACACAGGGAGCTGAGATGGTGGATTCCAGTGGGGACGAATTGATAATCTGTGAGGAGGGGGATGTACACGGTGATATATCGGAGGGTGATGATGAGGTGGACATCTTGCCTCTGTAGAGCCAGTTTGTGCAAGGAGAGATTAATTGCTTCTTTTTTGGGGGGGGGTCCAAACCAACCCGTCATATCAGTCACAGTCGTGTGGCAGACCCTGTCACTGAAATGATGGGTTGGTTAAAGTGTGCATGTCCTGTTTTGTTTATACAACATAAGGGTGGGTGGGAGGGCCCAAGGACAATTCCATCTTGCACCTCTTTTTTCTTTTCTTTTTCTTTGCGTCATGTGCTGTTTGGGGAGGGTTTTTTGGAAGGGACATCCTGCGTGACACTGCAGTGCCACTCCTAGATGGGCCCGGTGTTTGTGTCGGCCACTAGGGTCGCTTGTCTTACTCACACAGCTACCTCATTGCGCCTCTTTTTTTCTTTGCGTCATGTGCTGTTTGGGGAGGGTTTTTTGGAAGGGACATCCTGCGTGACACTGCAGTGACACTCCTAGATGGGCCCGGTGTTTGTGTCGGCCACTAGGGTCGCTTATCTTACTCACACAGCTACCTCATTGCGCCTCTTTTTTTCTTTGCGTCATGTGCTGTTTGGGGAGGGTTTTTTGGAAGGGACATCCTGCGTGACACTGCAGTGCCACTCCTAGATGGGCCCGGTGTTTGTGTCGGCCACTAGGGTCGCTAATCTTACTCACACAGCTACCTCATTGCGCCTCTTTTTTTCTTTGCGTCATGTGCTGTTTGGGGAGGGTTTTTTGGAAGGGCCATCCTGCGTGACACTGCAGTGCCACTCCTAGATGGGCCCGGTGTTTGTGTCGGCCACTAGGGTCGCTTATCTTACTCACACAGCGACCTCGGTGCAAATTTTAGGACTAAAAATAATATTGTGAGGTGTGAGGTATTCAGAATAGACTGAAAATGAGTGGAAATTATGGTTTTTGAGGTTAATAATACTTTGGGATCAAAATGACCGCCAAATTCTATGATTTAAGCTGTTTTTTAGGTTTTTTGGAAAAAAACACCCGAATCCAAAACACACCCGAATCCGACAAAAAAAATTCGGTGAGGTTTTGCCAAAACGCGGTCGAACCCAAAACACGGCCGCGGAACCGAACCCAAAACCAAAACACAAAACCCGAAAAATTTCCGGCGCTCATCTCTAATTTTAGCGCTGTGTGCAAGAAACTGCATCGGCGCCCACCCCTTATTTAAAATAGGGCCAGTACATGCCAAAAATATAAGGAGCGTGGCTTCATGGGGAAGGAGTGTGGCCACAGAATAATACCAATTCATATTACGCTGCACAGTAGTCTTCATTATTCAAATTACGCAGCACAGTAGCGCCACTACACGAGGTAGAGCCCCTTTTACACATTACGGCAGGTAGAGTCCCCTTTTTACACATTATAGCAGGCAGAGTCCCCTTTTTACACAGTAAGGCAGGTACATACAGTACAGCAAGAGATTAAGTCTGACTGACCTGGCTCAATTAATCCTATTAAAGGCCAAGATAAACATGGACCCATCAGTGGAGTCCCTTTTTACACATTACAGCAGGGAGAGTCCCCATTTTTACACATTATGGCAGGTAGAGTCCTTTTTTTACACATTACGGCAAGCAGAGTCCCCCTTTTTACACATTACAGCAGGCAGAGTCCCCTTTTTACACATTACAGCAGGCAGAGTCCCCATTTTACACATTACGACAGGTATTGTCACCTTTAAACACATTACGGCAGGCAGGGGCGGATCCAGAAGAAAATTAAAAATGATAGGGGAACGGTAAGTTATATTTACATGCACCTAAGGCACACGTGCTCCCAGATAAGGGGTGTGGTATCACAGGGGGCGTGGCCTCACAAAATACGCCATCAGGTAATGATTGGCTGTAGGAGCGCATCTGGTTTATTGCCAATGTTTCACCCTGATGAAAAGGCTGATTGGGCCTTGAAATGTTGGTCACCTGTTCCATTAGTTATGGGAGCCTGGAAGGCACCCAGGCACAATATAATCATTAGTTGGTGGTGGCAGATGCAGCATACCTTGTTTTGGGCACTGCACTGAGACTCAGACTGCAGGACACGAACGTCCCATCTTTGATCAGCAGAAGCAGCCAGCTGGATCTCCAACAAGCAGCATTAGACATCTGCAGGACAGCCCTGTCACAATCACAAAGGCCGCCTTCTCAAAGACGAGCCTGAGTGTGACTGCACATAGCATGGTGGTAAAGGAAGTGGAGGAGGAAGCACTAGGATACTGTGTGGTGCAGTGAGGGCTAATGAAGCCTTCTGTGCCGTCATAAGTAACAGTCTTACTCAATGCTGGCATTTGAACCCCACGCCTGGGCTTGACTCTGGCCGGCTGGCAGTGGGGGAGGTAGGTTGCGGTGTGAGCAGGGGATGGCTGGCGCTGCAGCTTCAACCTCTCCATTGTTTACCACACGGACTTGCTGTTAGAGTCCTAGTGCCTGCCAGCTCTTTTATCAAATCTGACTGACGGAAATAGCAGTAGCTGCTGCTGTTCTCCCTTTGAAAAAAAGAAGAAATCCGAAACGACAGGGGGAACACGGGCCTGGGTGCCTCCCCCCCCCCCCCCCCCCCCCTCCAGATCTGCTTATGACGGCAGGTATTGCCACCTTTAAACACATTACGGCAGGTATTGTCCCCTTTTTCCCTTTTTACACATTACACCATGTATTGTCCCCTATACACACATTACGGCAGACCAGAGTTGTCACCAGTGAGAGGAAGCAGAGTAGCAGAGTGTGCAGAATGACACACATGCTACCAGCCACTGACTTGACAAAGTTTTATTACAGTTACTAATCTGCAAACATGGGCACCCAGCAGCAGAGGTACAAGACTTATGTTAACAGATACCCCGGCACCTCTCACCTGCCCTTTACCTGCCTACCCTGCAGGTGAGAGGTGCTGGGGTATCTGTTAACATAAGTCTTGTACCTCTGCTGCTGCTGGGTTGTGTATGCCTATGTTTGCAGCGTACACCTATACATGTGGAAGTGACAGAGGAAACACGCCAGCGGCTCGCTATACATGTGGAAGTGACAGAGAAAATGAGATTTATGGTTAGAACTTACCGTTGTTAAATCTCTTTCTGCGAGGTACACTAGGCTCTACGGGGAATGACATTGGGGTGTAGAGTAGGATCTTGATCCGAGGCACCAACAGGCTCAAAGCTTTGACCTTTTTTCCAGAATGCATAGCACCGCCTCCTCTATAACCCCGCCTCCATGCACAGGAACTCAGTTTTTGTTAACCAGTCTAATGCAGTAGCAGGCAAAAGAGACGACAACTGTTAGTAGCCACATACACCACACTCTCATGACAGGAGAAAGTGTCAGCGGCTAATGCCATACCAACCCAAAGAAGCTAAGTGCGTCATGGTGGGCACCCTGTGGAGCCCAGTGTACCTCGCAGAAAGAGATTTAACAATGGTAAGTTCTTACCATAAATCTCGTTTTCTGCTGCGGGGTACACTGGGCTCCACAGGGAATGACATTAGGGATGTCCTAATGCAGTTCCTTATGGGAGGGGACGCACTGTAGCGGGCACAAGAACCCGGCGTCCAAAGGAAGCATCCTGGGAGGCGTAAGTATCGAAGGCATAGAACCTTATGAACATGTTCACTGAGGACCACATAGCCACCTTGCACAATTGTTCAAGGGTCGCACCACGGCAAACCGTCCAAAAAGGTCCAACAGACCAAGTAGAATGGGCCTTTATAGAAACAGGAACTGGATGACCAGCCTGTACATAAGCATGTGCAATCACCATTCTAATCCATCTGGCCAAGGTCTGCTTGTGAGCAGGCCAGCCACGTTTGTGAAAACCAAATAGTACAAAGAGAGAATCAGACTTCCTGAAAGGAGCGGTCCTCTTCACATAGATACGGAGAGCCCGTACCACATCCAAAGACCGCTCTTTGGAAGACAATTCAGGAGAGGTAAAGTCCGGAATCACAATCTCCTGAATAAGGTGGAAAGAAGACATCACCTTAGGTAGGTACCCGGGACGTGTACTAAGAACCACCCGGTCACGGTGAAAAATCAGATATGGTGACTTACAGGACAAGGCACCCAAATCCGACACCCGTCTGGCAGAGGCAATATCCAGCAGAAACAACACCTTAAGAGAAAGCCACTTAAGGTCTGCTGATTCAAGAGGCTCAAATGGAGACCCTGCAACGCCTCCAGAACCACCGACAAGTCCCAAGGAGCCACAGGCGGGATGTAAGGAGGTTGAATCCGCAGCACACCATGAGTGAATGTATGAACATCAGGTAAAGTTGCAATTTTTCTCTGGAACCAAACCGACAAGGCAGAAATATGAACCTTGATGGAGGCCAGACGAAGGCCCAAGTCCAGGCCCTGTTGTAGAAAGGCCAAAAGTTTGGCCGTACTAAACTTGTAAGTAGAGATGAGCGCCTGAAATTTTTCGGGTTTTGTGTTTTGGTTTTGGGTTCGGTTCCGCGGCCGTGTTTTGGGTTCGAACGCGTTTTGGCAAAACCTCACCGAATTTTTTTTGTCGGATTCGGGTGTGTTTTGGATTCGGGTGTTTTTTTCAAAAAACACTAAAAAACAGCTTAAATCATAGAATTTGGGGGTCATTTTGATCCCAAAGTATTATTAACCTCAAAAACCATAATTTATACTCATTTTCAGTCTATTCTGAATACCTCACACCTCACAATATTATTTTTAGTCCTAAAATTTGCACCGAGGTCGCTGTGTGAGTAAGATAAGCGACCCTAGTGGCCGACACAAACACCGGGCCCATCTAGGAGTGGCACTGCAGTGTCACGCAGGATGTCCCTTCCAAAAAACCCTCCCCAAACAGCACATGACGCAAAGAAAAAAAGAGGCGCAATGAGGTAGCTGTGTGAGTAAGATTAGCGACCCTAGTGGCCGACACAAACACCGGGCCCATCTAGGAGTGGCACTGCAGTGTCACGCAGGATGTCCCTTCCAAAAAACCCTCCCCAAACAGCACATGACGCAAAGAAAAAAAGAGGCGCAATGAGGTAGCTGTGTGAGTAAGATTAGCGACCCTAGTGGCCGACACAAACACCGGGCCCATCTAGGAGTGGCACTGCAGTGTCACGCAGGATGTCCCTTCCAAAAAACCCTCCCCAAACAGCACATGACGCAAAGAAAAAAAGAGGCGCAATGAGGTAGCTGACTGTGTGAGTAAGATTAGCGACCCTAGTGGCCGACACAAACACCGGGCCCATCTAGGAGTGGCACTGCAGTGTCACGCAGGATGTCCCTTCCAAAAAACCCTCCCCAATCAGCACATGATGCAAAGAAAAAGAAAAGAAAAAAGAGGTGCAAGATGGAATTGTCCTTGGGCCCTCCCACCCACCCTTATGTTGTATAAACAAAACAGGACATGCACACTTTAACCAACCCATCATTTCAGTGACAGGGTCTGCCACACGACTGTGACTGATATGACGGGTTGGTTTGGACCCCCCCAAAAAAGAAGCAATTAATCTCTCCTTGCACAAACTGGCTCTACAGAGGCAAGATGTCCACCTCATCTTCACCCTCCGATATATCACCGTGTACATCCCCCTCCTCACAGATTATCAATTCGTCCCCACTGGAATCCACCATCTCAGCTCCCTGTGTACTTTGTGGAGGCAATTGCTGCTGGTCAATGTCTCCGCGGAGGAATTGATTATAATTCATTTTAATGAACATCATCTTCTCCACATTTTCTGGATGTAACCTCGTACGCCGATTGCTGACAAGGTGAGCGGCGGCACTAAACACTCTTTCGGAGTACACACTTGTGGGAGGGCAACTTAGGTAGAATAAAGCCAGTTTGTGCAAGGGCCTCCAAATTGCCTCTTTTTCCTGCCAGTATAAGTACGGACTGTGTGACGTGCCTACTTGGATGCGGTCACTCATATAATCCTCCACCATTCTATCAATGTTGAGAGAATCATATGCAGTGACAGTAGACGACATGTCCGTAATCGTTGTCAGGTCCTTCAGTCCGGACCAGATGTCAGCATCAGCAGTCGCTCCAGACTGCCCTGCATCACCGCCAGCGGGTGGGCTCGGAATTCTGAGCCTTTTCCTCGCACCCCCAGTTGCGGGAGAATGTGAAGGAGGAGATGTTGACAGGTCGCGTTCCGCTTGACTTGACAATTTTGTCACCAGCAGGTCTTTGCACCCCAGCAGACTTGTGTCTGCCGGAAAGAGAGATCCAAGGAGGCTTTAAATCTAGGATCGAGCACGGTGGCCAAAATGTAGTGCTCTGATTTCAACAGATTGACCCACCCGTGAATCCTTGTTAAGCGAATTAAGGGCTGCATCCACAAGTCCCACATGCCTAGCGGAATTGCTCCCTTTTAGCTCCTTCTTCAATGCCTCCAGCTTCTTCTGCAAAAGCCTGATGAGGGGAATGACCTGACTCAGGCTGGCAGTGTCTGAACTGACTTCACGTGTGGCAAGTTCAAAGGGCATCAGAACCTTGCACAACGTTGAAATCATTCTCCACTGCACTTGAGACAGGTGCATTCCACCTCCTATATCGTGCTCAATTGTATAGGCTTGAATGGCCTTTTGCTGCTCCTCCAACCTCTGAAGCATATAGAGGGTTGAATTCCACCTCGTTACCACTTCTTGCTTCAGATGATGGCAGGGCAGGTTCAGTAGTTTTTTGGTGGTGCTCCAGTCTTCTGTACGTGGTGCCTGTACGCCGAAAGTGTCCCGCAATTTTTCTGGCCACCGACAGCATCTCTTGCACGCCCCTGTCGTTTTTTAAAAAATTCTGCACCACCAAATTCAAGGTATGTGCAAAACATGGGGACGTGCTGGAATTTGCCCATATTTAATGCACACACAATATTGCTGGCGTTGTCCGATGCCACAAATCCACAGGAGAGTCCAATTGGGGGTAAGCCATTCCGCGATGATCTTCCTCAGTTGCCGTAAGAGGTTTTTCAGCTGTGTGCGTATTCTGGAAACCGGTGATACAAAGCGTAGCCTGCCTAGGAAAGAGTTGGCGTTTTGCGAGATGCTGCTGCTGGTGCCGCCGCTGCTGTTCTTGCGGCGGGAGTCCATACATCTACCCAGTGGGCTGTCAGTCATATAGTCCTGACCCTGCCCTGCTCCACTTGTCCACATGTCCGTGGTTAAGTGGACATTGGGTACAACTGCATTTTTTAGGACACTGGTGAGTCTTTTTCTGACGTCCGTGTACATTCTCGTATCGCCTGCCTAGAGAAGTGGAACCTAGATGGTATTTGGTAATGGGGGGCACACTGCCTCAATAAATTGTCTAGTTCCCTGTGAACTAACGGCGGATACCGGACGCACGTCTAACACCAACATAGTTGTCAAGGCTTCAGTTATCCGCTTCAGTCATATAGTCCTGACCCTGCCCTGCTCCACTTGTCCACATGTCCGTGGTTAAGTGGACATTGGGTACAGCTGCATTTTTTAGGACACTGGTGACTCTTTTTCTGAGGTCTGTGTACATTTTCGGTATCGCCTGCCTAGAGAAATGGAACCTAGATGGTATTTGGTACCGGGGACACAGTACCTCCAACAAGTCTCTAGTTGGCTCTGCAGTAATGATGGATACCGGAACCACGTTTCTCACCACCCAGGATGCCAAGGCCTCAGTTATCCGCTTTGCAGTAGGATGACTGCTGTGATATTTCATCTTCCTCGCAAAGGACTGTTGAACAGTCAATTGCTTACTGGAAGTAGTACAAGTGGGCTTACGACTTCCCCTCTGGGATGACCATCGACTCCCAGCGGCAACAACAGCAGCGCCAGCAGCAGTAGGCGTTACACGCAAGGATGCATCGGAGGAATCCCAGGCAGGAGAGGACTCGTCAGAATTGCCAGTGACATGGCCTGCAGGACTATTGGCATTCCTGGGGAAGGAGGAAATTGACACTGAGGGAGTTGGTGGGGTGGTTTGCGTGAGCTTGGTTACAAGAGGAAGGGATTTACTGGTCAGTGGACTGCTTCCGCTGTCACCCAAAGTTTTTGAACTTGTCACTGACTTATTATGAATGCGCTGCAGGTGACGTATAAGGGAGGATGTTCCGAGGTGGTTAACGTCCTTACCCCTACTTATTACAGCTTGACAAAGGGAACACACGGCTTGACACCTGTTGTCCGCATTTCTGGTGAAATACCTCCACACCGAAGAGCTGATTTTTTTGGTATTTTCACCTGGCATGTCAACGGCCATATTCCTCCCACGGACAACAGGTGTCTCCCCGGGTGCCTGACTTAAACAAACCACCTCACCATCAGAATCCTCCTGGTCAATTTCCTCCCCAGCGCCAGCAACACCCATATCCTCCTCATCCTGGTGTACTTCAACACTGACATCTTCAATCTGACTATCAGGAACTGGACTGCGGGTGCTCCTTCCAGCACTTGCAGGGGGCGTGCAAATGGTGGAAGGCGCATGCTCTTCACGTCCAGTGTTGGGAAGGTCAGGCATCGCAACCGACACAATTGGACTCTCCTTGTGGATTTGGGATTTCGAAGAATGCACAGTTCTTTGCTGTGCTGCTTTTGCCAGCTTGAGTCTTTTCATTTTTCTAGCGAGAGGCTGAGTGCTTCCATCCTCATGTGAAGCTGAACCACTAGCCATGAACATAGGCAAGGGCCTCAGCCGTTCCTTGCCACTCCGTGTGGTAAATGGCATATTGGCAAGTTTACGCTTCTCCTCCGACAATTTTATTTTAGGTTTTGGAGTCCTTTTTTTTCTGATATTTGGTGTTTTGGATTTGACATGCTCTGTACTATGACATTGGGCATCGGCCTTGGCAGACGACGTTGCTGGCATTTCATCGTCTCGGCCATGACTAGTGGCAGCAGCTTCAGCACGAGGTGGAAGTGGATCTTGATCTTTCCCTAATTTTGGAACCTCAACATTTTTGTTCTCCATATTTTAATAGGCACAACTAAAAGGCACCTCAGGTAAACAATGGAGATGGATACTAGTATACAATTATGGACTGCCTGCCGACTGCAGACACAGAGGTAGCCACAGCCGTGAACTACCGTACTGTACTGTGTCTGCAGCTAATATAGACTGGTTGATAAAGAGAAGATGTCTATGTAACTATGTATGTATAAAGAAGACTGAAAAAAATCCACGGTTAGGTGGTATACAATTATGGACGGACTGCCTGCCGAGTGCAGACACAGAGGTAGCCACAGCCGTGAACTACCGTACTGTACTGTGTCTGCAGCTAATATAGACTGGTTGATAAAGAGAAGATGTCTATGTAACTATGTATGTATAAAGAAGAATGAAAAAAAACCACGGTTAGGTGGTATACAATTATGGACGGACTGCCTGCCGAGTGCAGACAGAGGTAGCCACAGCCGTGAACTACCGTACTGTACTGTGTCTGCAGCTAATATAGACTGGTTGATAAAGAGAAGATGTCTATGTAACTATGTATGTATAAAGAAGAATGAAAAAAATCCACGGTTAGGTGGTATTACAATTATGGACGGACTGCCTGCCGAGTGCAGAGACACAGAGGTAGCCACAGCCGTGAACTACCGTACTGTGTCTGCTGCGACTGGATGATAAATGATATAAAAAATATATATATATCACTACTGCAGCCGGACAGGTATATATTATATATTATATAATGACGGACCTGCAGGACACTGTCTGTCAGCAGAATGAGTTTTATTTTTATAGAATAAAAAAAAAAAAACACACAAGTGAAGTCACACGACGAGTGTTTAACTTTTTCAGGCAATCACAATATAAGTATACTACTAACTATACTGGTGGTCAGTGTGGTCAGGTCACTGGTCAGTCACACTGGCAGTGGCACTCCTGCAGCAAAAGTGTGCACTGTTTAATTTTAATATAATATGTACTCCTGGCTCCTGCTATAACCTATAACTGGCACTGCAGTAGTGCTCCCCAGTCTCCCCCACAATTATAAGCTGTGTGAGCTGAGCAGTCAGACAGATATATATAATATTATATATAGATAATAGATGATGCAGCACACTGGCCTGAGCCTGAGCAGTGCACACAGATATGGTATGTGACTGACTGAGTCACTGTGTGTATCGCTTTTTTCAGGCAGAGAACGGATATATTAAATAAACTGCACTGTGTGTCTGGTGGTCACTCACTATATAATATATTATGTACTCCTGGCTCCTGCTATAACCTATAACTGGCACTGCAGTAGTGCTCCCCAGTCTCCCCCACAATTATAAGCTGTGTGAGCTGAGCAGTCAGACAGATATATATAATATTATATATAGATAATAGATGATGCAGCACACTGGCCTGAGCCTGAGCAGTGCACACAGATATGGTATGTGACTGACTGAGTCACTGTGTGTATCGCTTTTTTCAGGCAGAGAACGGATATATTAAATAAACTGCACTGTGTGTCTGGTGGTCACTCACTATATAATATATTATGTACTCCTGGCTCCTGCTATAACCTATAACTGGCACTGCAGTAGTGCTCCCCAGTCTCCCCCACAATTATAAGCTGTGTGAGCTGAGCAGTCAGACAGATATATATAATATTATATATAGATAATAGATGATGCAGCACACTGGCCTGAGCCTGAGCAGTGCACACAGATATGGTATGTGACTGACTGAGTCACTGTGTGTATCGCTTTTTTCAGGCAGAGAACGGATATATTAAATAAACTGCACTGTGTGTCTGGTGGTCACTCACTATATAATATATTATGTACTCCTGGCTCCTGCTATAACCTATAACTGGCACTGCAGTAGTGCTCCCCAGTCTCCCCCACAATTATAAGCTGTGTGAGCTGAGCAGTCAGACAGATATATATAATATTATATATAGATAATAGATGATGCAGCACACTGGCCTGAGCCTGAGCAGTGCACACAGATATGGTATGTGACTGACTGAGTCACTGTGTGTATCGCTTTTTTCAGGCAGAGAACGGATATATTAAATAAACTGCACTGTGTGTCTGGTGGTCACTCACTATATAATATATTATGTACTCCTGGCTCCTGCTATAACCTATAACTGGCACTGCAGTAGTGCTCCCCAGTCTCCCCCACAATTATAAGCTGTGTGAGCTGAGCAGTCAGACAGATATATATAATATTATATATAGATAATAGATGATGCAGCACACTGGCCTGAGCCTGAGCAGTGCACACAGATATGGTATGTGACTGACTGAGTCACTGTGTGTATCGCTTTTTTCAGGCAGAGAACGGATATATTAAATAAACTGCACTGTGTGTCTGGTGGTCACTCACTATATAATATATTATGTACTCCTGGCTCCTGCTATAACCTATAACTGGCACTGCAGTAGTGCTCCCCAGTCTCCCCCACAATTATAAGCTGTGTGAGCTGAGCAGTCAGACAGATATATATAATATTATATATAGATAATAGATGATGCAGCACACTGGCCTGAGCCTGAGCAGTGCACACAGATATGGTATGTGACTGAGTCACTGTGTGCTGTGTATCGCTTTTTTCAGGCAGAGAACGGATTATAAAGTAAACTGCACTGTCCTCACTAGTAAACTCTCTCCACTCAGTCTCTACACTTCTACAGTAACAGTACTCCTCCTAGTCAGCTCCAGTAAATCTCTCTCAGTCTCTTATAATCTAAATGGAGAGGACGCCAGCCACGTCCTCTCCCTATCAATCTCAATGCACGTGTGAAAATGGCGGCGACGCGCGGCTCCTTATATAGAATCCGAGTCTCGCGATAGAATCCGAGCCTCGCGAGAATCCGACAGCGTCATGATGACGTTCGGGCGCGCTCGGGTTAACCGAGCAAGGCGGGAAGATCCGAGTCGCTCGGACCCGTGAAAAAAAACATGAAGTTCTGGCGGGTTCGGATTCAGAGAAACCGAACCCGCTCATCTCTACTTGTAAGCATCATGATTGTTAGATGCGCACCAAGCAAAGTAAGAATTCCAGACCCTATGATAAATCCGAGCAGGCACCGGTTTACAGGCCTTCCTTTGGCCTTCAAGACGGAAGCTTCAAGAGCCATGCCGTCAAAGCTAACTGGGCTAAATCCTGATATACAAAGGGGCCCTGAACAAGGAGATCTGGGTGCTGTGGAAGTAGAAGGGGGACGCTCTATCGAGAGACCCTGAAGGTCTGAGAACCAATGCCACCTGGGCCACGCTGGAGCGATCAGAAGTAGGATTCCTCCTCCTTGCTTGAACTTTCTTATTACTCTGGGCATGAGAGACACCGGAGGGAACACATATGGCAGCTGAAAGTTCCATGGAATTGCCAGTGCGTCCACAAACGTTGCTTGAGGATCCCTTGTCCTTGCTCCGAAGACCGGAACCTTGTGATTGTGTTGAGGCTCCACTCTCCGGCGTGTATGTCCTGACGACTGAGAAAGTCCGCTTCCCAGTTTAGGACCCCCGGAATGAACACTGCTGATATGGCTGGCAGATGGCGTTCCGCCCACTGAAGAATCCATGATACTTCCTTAATTGCCATGCGGCTTTGAGTGCTGCCTTGATGATTGATGTACGCCACAGTGGTGGCATTGTCTGACTGTATTAAATGCTGGGCCAAGTTCAATGAGTTTAACACCACCCGCAATTCCAGAATGTTTATCGGGAGGAGAGACTCCTCCTTGGTCCACCGACCCTGAAGGGAGTGTTGCTCCAACACCGCGCCCCAACCTCTCAGACTGGCATCCATCATCAGAAGGACCCAGTTGGCAATCCAGAAGGGATGACCCCTGCTCAATCGTTGGTCCTGAAGCCACCAGCTCAGTGACAGACGGACCTCAGGAGACAAGGCGATCATTTGAGACCTGATCCGGTGAGGCAGGCCATCCCACTTGGCAATAATCAGCTTCTGTAGAGGGCGGGAATGGAATTGAGCGTACTCCACCACGTCATTTGAATTGCCGAATGTATCAACACTTGCGGACGAGATAGGAAGCATCGAATCCTGTCCTGAAGCTTCAGGACTTTCTCCTGAGACAAGTACAACCTCTGGTTGTGAGTGTCCAACAACGCCCCCAGGTGCACCATGCTCTGAGCAGGGACCAGGGAAGATATCTTCCAGTTGATGAGCCACCCATGGGCTTGCAGAAACTGGATAGTCAGATCCAGATGGTGTAGGAGAATTTCTGGGCAATTTGCCAGGATCAACAAGTTGTCCAGGTACAGTAGGATCCTGACCCCTTGACGGCGGAGTACAGCCGTCATTATCGCCATGACCTTGGTGAAGACTCGCGGAGCCGTGGTCAAACCAAAAGGCAACGCCCGAAATTGGTAATGGAGGTTGCCAACCACAAACCCCAGGTACTGCTAGTGCGACACTGCAATGGGAATATGCAGGTAAGCATCCTGTATGTCCAGGGAGACCATATAATCGCCGGGTTCCAAGGTCAGAACAATAGAGCGAAGATTTTCCATACAAAACTTGGAGACCCTCACATATTTGTTCAAGGACTTGAGGTTGAGAATGGGCCGGGAGGACCCATTCGGTTTCGGGACTAGGAACAACGGTGAATAGTACCCCCTGCCTCTCTGAGCCAGAGGCACCTGTACTACCACTCTTGTGTCCAGGAGGGACTGTACCACCGAACGAAGAGTTTTTGCCTTCACCTGATCCGAAGGAACGTCTGTCAGGCAAAATCGATGAGGGGGGACGATTCTTGAAGGATACGGCGTAACCTCAAGTGACGACTTCCCGTACCCCGGCATCAGAAGTGTAACTGAGCGGACAGTTGATCTGCCCATGGCGGGTTAACCATGGGGACTATGGCCCTCATTCCGAGTTGATCGCTCGGTAGCTGCTTTTAGCAGCATTGCACACGCTATACCGCCGCCCTCTGGGAGTGTATCTTAGCTTAGCAGAATAGCGAACGAAAGATTAGCAGAACTGCTAATAAATAATTCTTTGCAGTTTCTGAGTAGCTCCAGACCTACTCACAGATTGCGATCAGCTCAGTCCGTTTAGTTCCTGGTTTGACGTCACAAGCACGCCCTGCGTTGGGCCAGCCAATCCCCCGTTCCTCCAGACACTCCCGCGTTTTTCCCTGACACGCCTGCGTTTTTTAGCACACTCCCGGAAAACGCTCAGTTACCACCCAGAAACGCCCCTTTCCTGTCAATCACCTCACCGATCAGCAGTGCGACTGAAAAGCGCCGCAGAATCCACAGCAAATCTACTAAGTTTTTAGTTAAAAAACTAAGCGAATGCGCCCTGCATGCCTTGCGCATGCGCATTTTGCAACAAATCGCAGCATAGGGAAAATCGGCAACGAGCAAACAACTCGGAATGAGGGCCTATAAGCGGTTGTACCAGCACAGGCGATCCCATAGGGGGCGTTAGTCTAGTTACCAGTATATTCAATAGCGTGGAGAAGGTAGCCCAAGGTGGGTCATTTTGAACCCCCGTTGCTACAGTCCCACTTGGGGGTAAGGATCCCCCAGAACCTGAACCCTCAGCTGCTATGTTTTCTCCAAATGTGTCTGCAGCGTCACCACCACGCAATGTGGGATCAGCCCCAGCACCATTGCCCTGTGTAGCTGACATATCCGAAAGCTCAATGCAAGGCAACACAGTACAATATCAGCAGCACAATACCTGACAAGAACCCCCTGTGCAGTGTATCAGCACAAACAGGGAATTCAAGAGGTATATGGTGACTAAAAATCACAGAGAAAAATACGCACTGAGTATATCCTGCGAACTACCTATATTAAATGATAAACCTGACGCACTTAGCCCCCTCAGGTTATAGAATATAGGGATAGCAATCTGAGTGAGATACACGAAATGGAGGTCACACAGCAGCTACTGTTTATGCACACACACATAGTCCCATTGGGCCTAATTCTGAGTTGATTGCAGCAGCAATTTTGTTAGCAGTTGGGCAAAACCATGTGCACTACCGGAGGGGAAGATATAACATGTGCAGAGAGAGTTAGATTTGGGTGGGGTGTATTCAAACTGAAATCTAAATTGCAGTGTAAAAATAAAGCAACCAGTATTTACCCTGCACAGAAACAAAATAACCTACCCAAATCTAACTCTCTGTGCAAATGTTATATCTGCTCCCCCTGCAGTGCACATGGTTTTGCCCAATTGCTAACAAACTTGCTGCTGCGATCAACTCAGAATTAGGCCCATTGTACAATGCAGAAATTATGGCATGCAATAAAACTGCACTGGACTAGCAATACAGAGTAGACTCAATAGATATAACAATGCAGTGGCGAACGCAGGATTTTGAAAGGGGGGTTTCCAAATAGTTGGTTACAGGCCTATGAAAAAAAGCTCAGCCACCATCAGCCCCCCTGAACCCCCCTCCATAAACAGAAAGCACATCCACCATCATTCTCCCCCAGCACCCCCCTCCATAAGCAGAAAGCATAGCCACCATAATTCTCTTACATTCCCCCCCCCCCCCCCCCAACTTATGCTGGTCACACAAACAACTGCTGCGGATATCAGGACACTGAGTGCGGTGACCAAGCCGGCATAATTTATTATAGACTACGGAATATCGGCTCCCCCTACCCCCTGGCACATGTGACACAGATACATCCTCGCTGCTGCAGAGTTAGAGAGGGTGAATCTGAAGACACTATGGGCGGGATTCAATTCTTTTCACCCCTTTCCACACTCGTTCTGTTTCTGCCCTCGGGGGCATGGTATCATTATTTCAGCTTGCTACCCTTGGAGTAGCAAGGCACCCAACCCTTTACACAGTAAACCCTGATTACTATGGGCGCAATATGTGCAATAACGGAGATCATTTTAGAAAGGAAATTGGGCGTGATATATCATTTGAATCTCACCCTATGTCTCCTTTGCCGGTTACCATGCGCCGAGGAGCGTAAGTTCATAACAGGTGCCTGGAGGTGATACAGATGGTAGTGCTTCCCTCCATCCCATTCGGCATCTGGCAGCACCTTCTCAGTGATCACCAGAACAGGCTCCTATTGGAGCCCCTGTCCCTGTCAATCACTTATACGTCTAGGCAAATAAGGATTCCTTATTGCTGCAAATTGCGGCTAAAAGGAATCTTTATTTTAAGGGGATGGCCAGAAATGTTAATAGAGATTTTCTTTTAACAATTAGTGCACACAGGACATAAATAAAAACACAAACCCCCAGTAAAAAAATTAAACCGATGCTAAACAGAGCAACCAGATGCTGGATACAGGTGGGAAGGGGGGGGCGGGCGCAGACAGATGCTGGGCAGAGAGAGTGGGTGGCAGTCATATTTCGGACAGAGAGAGGAGACAGACAGATGCAGGGCAAAGGTTAGGGCAGCAAAATGCCGTGCAGAAGGGGGGGCAGCTCCTGTGAGGAGAGAGGGGGGAGATTCTGGGCAGAGAGAGGTGACACAGGTGGGGGGGGGGGGGGGTGCAGATGCTAGGCAGAGAGAGGAGGGCAACCAGATTCTGGCCAGAGAGAGATGGGGGACAAACGGTGGGCAGAGAGAGGGGTGGCACATGGTGAGTAGAGAGAGGGATAGCAGATGGTGGAGAGAGGGATGGCAGATGGTGGGCAGAGAGAGAGGGGAGAAAAATGGTGGGCACAGAGTGAGGGGGAGACAGCTGATGGGCAGAGAAAGGGGGTGACAGCTGACAGCTGGTGGGCAGAAAGAGGGAGAGACAGCTGGTGGGCAGAGAGAGAGAGGGGAGACAGCTGGTGGGCAGAGAGAGAGGGAGAGAGAGAGAGGGGGAGACAGCTGGTGGGCAGAGAGAGGGGGGGAGACAGCTGGTGGGCAGAGAAAGGGGGAGACAGCTGGTGGGCAGAGTGAGAGAGAGGGGGAGACAGCTGATGGCCAGAAAGAGGGAGAGACAGGAGGTGGACAGAGAGAGAAGGAGAGACAGCTGGTGGGCAAAGAGAGAGAGGGAGAGACAGCTGGTGGGCAGAGAGAGGGAGGGACAGCTGGTGGGCAGAGAGAGAGGGGAGACAGCTGGTGGGCAGAGAGAGAGAGAGGGGAGACAGCTGGTGGGCAGAGAGAGAGAGGGGGGGAGACAGCTGGTGGGCAGAGAAAGGCGGAGACAGCTGGTGGGCAGAGTGAGAGAGAGGGGGAGACAGCTGGTGGCCAGAAAGAGGGAGAGACAGCAGGTGGGCAAAGAGAGAGGGATAGACAGCTGGTGGGCAGAGAGAGAGCGAGGGAGAGACAGCTGGTGGGCAGAGAGGGAGGGAGAGACAGCTGGTGGGCAGAGAGAGAGAGGGGGAGACAGCTGGTGGGCAGAGAGAGGGAGAGACAGCAGGTGTGCAGAGAGAGAGGGGGGGGCAGCTGGTGGGCAGAGAGAGAGCTGGTGGGCAGAGAGAGGGGGAGACAGCTGGTGGGCAGAAAGAGGGGGAGATAGTTGGTGGGCAGAGAAAGGGGGAGACAGCTGGTGGGCAGACAGAGTGAGAGAGAAGGGGAGACAGCTGGTGGTCAGAAAGAGGGAGAGACAGCAGGTGGGCAGAGAGAGATGGAGAGAGCTGGTCGGCAGAGAGAGAGGGGTAGAGAGCTGGTGGGCAGAGAGGGGGAGAGAGCTGGTAGGCAGAAAGAGGGGGAGATAGCTGGTGGGCAGAAAGAGAAGGAGATAGCTGGTGGGCAGAGAGAGGGGGAGACAGCTGGTGGCCAGAAAGAGAGAGAGAGAGCAGGTGGCCAGGAAGAGAGAGAGAGACAGCAGGTGGGCAGATAGAGAGGGAGAGACAGCTGGTGGGCAGAGAGAGAGGGGGAGACAGCTGGTGGGCAGAGAGAGAGGGAGAGACATCTGGTGGGCAGAGAGAGAGGGGGAGAGAGCTGGTGGGCAGAAAGAGGGGGAGATAGCTGGTGGGCAGAGAGATGGGGAGAGAGCTGGTGGGCAGAAAGAGGGGGAGATAGCTGGTGGGCAGAAAGAGAAGGAGATAGCTGGTGGGCAGAGAGAGGGGGAGACAGCTGGTGGCCAGAAAGAGAGAGAGAGAGCAGGTGGCCAGAAAGAGAGAGAGAGACAGCAGGTGGGCAGAGAGAGAGGGAGAGACAGCTGGTGGGCAGAGAGAGAGGGGGAGACAGCTGGTGGGCAGAGAGAGAGGGAGAGACATCTGGTGGGCAGAGAGAGAGAGGGGGAGAGAGCTGGTGGGCAGAAAGAGGGGGAGATAGCTGGTGGGCAGAGAGATGGGGAGAGAGCTGGTGGGCAGAAAGAGGGGGAGATAGCTGGTGGGCAGAAAGAGGGGGACATAGCTGGTGGGCAGAGAGAGGGGAGACAGCTGGTGGGCAGAGAAAGGGGGAGACAGCTGGTGGGCAGACAGAGAGAGGGGGAGACAGCTGGTGGCCAGAAAGAGAGACAGCAGGTGGGCAGAGAGAGAGGGAGAGACAGCTGTTGGGCAGAGAGAGAGAGGGAGACAGCTGGTGGGCAGAGAGAGAGGGGGAGACAGCTGGTGCGCAGAGAGAGAGAGGGGAGACAGCTGGTGGGCAGAGAGAGAGGGGGGAGACAGCTGGCGGGCAGAAAGAGGGGGAGATAGCTGGTGGGCAGAGAGATGGGGGGAGAGCTGGTGGGCAGAAAGAGGGGGAGATAGCTGGTGGGCAGAGAGATTGGAGACAGCTGGTGGGCAGAGAAAGGGGGAGACAGCTGGTGGGCAGACAGAGTGAGAGAGAGGGGGAGACAGCTGGTGGGCAGAGAAAGGGGGAGACAGCTGGTGGGCAGACAGAGTGAGAGAGAGGGGGAGACAGCTGGTGGCCAGAAAGAGAGAGAGAGACAGCAGGTGGGCAGAGAGAGAGGGAGAGACAGCTGGTGGGCAGAGAGAGAGGGGGGGACAGCTGGTGGGCAGAGAGAGAGGGGGAGACAGCTGGTGGATACAGAATATAGAGAGACAGATACATGCAGAGAGACAAAAGCAGTGGGTGGTAGAGATAAGCAGGAGCTATGGGAACAGGAGCATAACCCGTGGAGCCAGGCTGATTACTCACAGATGGGGGCCATGCTGAGAGATCCTCGACGTCCCAGGGGTCAGGGAAGCAGGTGTCAGTCTCCAGTCGGGTGCTCTTCTTATCAGCATGTGCCGAGCTCCTCCAATCAGAGCTCAGCACATACTCTTCTGACCCTTGTGCTGATATAATGGGTGGTGAGAGATGCATTTGGAAGGATTCCCCTCTCCCGCCCCGCACAGTTTATAAAGTCTGCTTTAAGAAAAGAAAACAAAAAAACGGCCCTAAACTGCATGCAAACAGTCCCCTGGATGGTCCTCTATATAGCCGTCAGTAATCGTGCACTGGTCCCAGCGTGCATTCTCCCTCCCACCGGCCCTGTTCATCTATGCCCCTTTAACAACTGGCGCTTGGAGACAAATCCTTCTTTTGCCTCCAGCATTTACGCCACTGCATGCTCATGCTGCTGCTCCTCCTCAAATCCCCATGCTGAGACCTTAACTTCCTGAGGAGCTGCGCGCTCCCGCTTCAGCGCCCTCTACATGCAGCCAGTCGCCTTCCTTCCTTTGTGTATGTAAGGATGGAGGCAGCTGCCGCTCCTGAGCCTCGCACTGCATAAAAAAAAACACAACAACAATCGGTTACATGTGCGCTATATATCGGTGGCCAGGGGGGTTTCTAGGTACTCGGAAACCCCCCCTGCGTGCGCGTATGCAATGCACAACAAAGACTGGATGTATATCACATGGTACATGTACTATAACCCTGACTAAATGCACTATTTCTTAACTAACACTGTCAGCAGACATGTAGAATACTTAAGTATTCTACATGCAAGCCGCTTTACAGAGGAAAATTTGCCCAAACAGTCCCAGGACCAGCTCAGCTTGTCCTAATGGCACCCAAATGCTGACGGGGAGTGAGGGAGAGAGAGATATGCAGCTCCAGGGCAGGAACACTTACTCTAAATGGCGCCCTGGGGCTAGGGGAGGGGCTACAGGTCAAAGCCTTATCCCCCTGCTGGACTTCACCACCGGGTACTGTTTGCTTATATAAATGGTTTATGAGAGAAAACCGACCTGTGCCCTTGCCCTGGTGGTCTAGTGGGGTCTCTGTACTACCACAGTGTCCACCCCAACGCGCGCGGCCCGCCTCCAACCGGCCGCGTGGGTTGCGATTTACAGCGGGTACCACCAGGGGGACCCACTTACCTCCTCCCTGAGTGCAGCCAAACGATCCAGGAGAACAGCGGTCGTGTGTGTGACTAATTGGAAGAAAACCGGAGCCTCCGCTGTAAGTACCCGGCAACCAGGGCGCGGGTGTATACAGCGCCGCTGGGGGAGGTGATGGAGCTGCAGCAGGAGATGTCTGACTGACATCTAATACAGACAGTGCCTCTGCTGCAGCCCTTGAAGCCTTCATTTTTCTTTTAAAAGCTTCTTCTCAGGGCTGCTGGAGCAGCCCCCTGTTGTATGCCTGTTTACTGCATGGCACCAACTACAAAACTGAGTTCTTGTGCATGGAGGTGGGGTTATAGAGGAGGCGCTATGCATTCTGGGAAGAAGGTCAAAGCTTTGAGCCTGTTGGTGCCTCTGATCAAGATCCTACTCTACACCCCAATGTCATCCCCTGTGGAGCCCAGTGTACCCCGCAGCAGAAAACATGCCAGTGTCTCTCTCACCAACCCACCACATGTATAGAGTACGTTGTACGGGTAGCGGAGAGGTCGCCTGCAGGAGGTACAGGGCGGGCAGGTAAAGGGTGTCGCATCCCCGCACCGACCCTTCCCTATGGAGAGCACAGCACCACCGCAAGAGAGGGCACTACCTGTGACGGGAGGAAAGTGAGGGACTCACACAGCCAGTGAGGGGGGGCACAGGGTCTCTGGATAGGCGGAAGAGGTGCTGCCGCTGCTGGGTGGGATGTCTCCTCTCTCCCGGCTTCCGGCAGTGGCCAGCCAATGTGGAAGGAGAGGGACAGCTGCAGCGGTGCCGCCACCAATTACAGTGCGCTGCTGCAGCTACCTCCTCCCCCTCCCTCCCTCCTCCTCCTCCCTCCTCCTCCTCTACTGCCCCCAAAGTTGCTCCTCTCCTCGCTCTGGAGGCAACACACACAGGCGGCTTGTAGTTGTAATGAGTCAGTTTGACACATTACAATGCCACTGACAGTTGCACACACGTAGTTACGGCCCTGTCTACTATTTAGGCTTTTGCTAGCTAGGATATAGTGAGTGGAAGTAAAGTTTGTGATGAAAGAGAAGTAATCTGAGGCACTATTTACTTAATAAGTTTATAAAACCTCTCTGGAAATAATTTGCAATTTTGTTGGAACATTCAGAATTACAGTACTGTAAGTGTTTCTTAAATTGTTGAACCAATGTGATTCTTAGCCATAACTTTCAATTGCATCATGGCATGCTGTGTATTATACATGTTCTAGGCTAAAGCTACTCAGGTCATTGCAGTATGGGGGTAATTCCAAGTTGATCGCAGCAGGAAATTTTTTAGCATTTGGGCAAAACCATGTGCACTGCAGGGGGGGCAGATATAACATGTGCAGAGAGAGATAGATTTGGGTGTGGTGAGTTCAATCTGTAATCTAAATTGCAGTATAAAAATAAAGCAGCCAGTATTTACCCTGCACAGAAACAAAATAACCAAATCAAAAATGTTGAGAGGTATGCTTTATAAATATAGTATTAGAATGCAGCACACTTTTTTTTTTTATTACTATTATTATTATTATGTTTGACAAAGAAATGGAATATTCAGCATTATATGGCAGAGAGATAAGAACAGGCATGAGCAAAGCTTGAGGGAGTGTGGTCAGGAGATAATAGATACATTTTAGTAGTGATGAGCGGGTTCGGTCTCTCGGAAACCGAACCCCCACGAACTTCACCCTTTTTACACGGGTCCGAGGCATACTCGGATTCTCCCGTATGGCTCGGTTAACCCGAGCGCGCCCGAACGTCATCATCCCGCAGTCGGATTCTCGCGAGATTCGGATTCTATATAAGCAGCTGCGCGTCGCCGCCATTTTCACTAGTGCATTGGAAATGTTAGGGAGAGGACGTGGCTGGCGTCCTCTCCGTGTATTGTTGATGCAAATATTTGTGCTTGCTTTACTTATTGCTTAATTGTGGGGACTGGGGAGCAGCTGTATATTAATATAGGTGGAGTACAGTGCAGAGTTTTGCTGATCAGTGACCACCAGTTTTATCCGTTCTCTGCATGAAAAAAATGCTCCTTATCTGTGCTCAGTGTGCTGCATATATCTGTGCTCACACTGCTTAATTGTGGGGACTGGGGAGCAGCTGTATTATATAGCAGGAGTACAGTGCAGAGTTTTGCTGACAGTGACCACCAGTATACGTTGTCTGCCTGAAAAACACTCCATATCTGTGCTCAGTGTGCTGCTTTATTGTGGAGACTGGGGACCACCAGTATAATATTATATAGGAGGAGTACAGTGCAGAGTTTTGCTGACCAGAGACCACCAGTATACGTTGTCTGCCTGAAAAACACTCCATATCTGTGCTGCATTGTAGACAGTATATAGTAGGAGTACAGTGCATAATTTTGCTGACCACCAGTATATAATATATAGGAGTACGGTACAGAAGGCCACTGCTGTACCTACCTCTGTGTCGTCAAGTATACTATCCATCCATACCTGTGGTGCATTTCAGTTTTGCACAGTTTGCTGACCACCAGTATATAATATTTAGCATTACGGTACAGTAGGCCACTGCTGTACCTACCTCTGTGTCGTCAAGTATACTATCCATCTAGATTCTATACCTGTGGTGCATTTCAGTTGTGCAGTTTGCTGACACAGTGACCACCAGTATATATAGCAGTACGGTACGGAAGGCCACTGCTGTACCTACCTCTGTGTCGTCAAGTATACTATCCATCTACATTCTATACCTGTGGTGCAGTTTAGTTGTGCGCAGTATATATAGTAGTAGGCCATTGCTATTGATACTGGCATATAATTCCACACATTAAAAAATGGAGAACAAAAATTTGGAGGTTTAAATAGGGAAAGATCAAGATCCACTTCCACCTCGTGCTGAAGCTGCTGCCACTAGTCATGGCCGAGACGATGAAATGCCATCAACGTCGTCTGCCAAGGCCGATACCCAATGTCATAGTAGAGAGCATGTAAAAATCCAAAAAACAAAAGTTCAGTAAAATGACCCAAAAATCAAAATTGAAAGCGTCTGATGAGAAGCGTAAACTTGCCAATATGCCATTTACGACACGGAGTGGCAAGGAACGGCTGAGGCCCTGGCCTATGTTCATGGCTAGTGGTTCAGATTCACATGAGGATGGAAGCACTCATCCTCTCGCTAGAAAAATGAAAAGACTTAAGCTGGCAAAAGCACAGCAAAGAACTGTGCGTTCTTCTAAATCACAAATCCCCAAGGAGAGTCCAATTGTGTCGGTTGCGATGCCTGACCTTCCCAACACTGGACGGGAAGAGATTGCGCCTTCCACCATTTGCACGCCCCCTGCAAGTGCTGGAAGGAGCACCCGCAGTCCAGTTCCTGATAGTCAAATTGAAGATGTCACTGTTGAAGTACACCAGGATGAGGATATGGGTGTTGCTGGCGCTGGGGAGGAAATTGACAAGGAGGATTCTGATGGTGAGGTGGTTTGTTTAAGTCAGGCACCCGGGGAGACACCTGTTGTCCGTGGGACGAATATGGCCATTGACATGCCTGGTCAAAATACAAAAAAAATCAGCTCTTCGGTGTGGAATTATTTCAACACAAATGCAGACAACAGGTGTCAAGCCGTGTGTTGCCTTTGTCAAGCTGTAATAAGTAGGGTTAAGGAGGTTAACCACCTCGGAAAATCCTCCCTTATACGTCACCTGCAGCGCATTCATCATAAGTCAGTGACAAGTTCAAAAACTTTGGATGACAGCGGAAGCAGTCCACTGACCACTAAATCCCTTCCTCTTGTAACCAAGCTCCTGCAAACCACACCACCAACTCCCTCAGTGTCAATTTCCTCCTTACCCAGGAAAGCCAATAGTCCTGCAGGCCATGTCACTGGCAAGTCTGACGAGTCCTCTCCTGCCTGGGATTCCTCCGATGCATCCTTGAGTGTAACGCCTACTGCTGCTGGCGCTGCTGTTGTTGCTGCTGGGAGTCGATCGTCATCCCAGAGGGGAAGTCGGAAGACCACTTGCACTACTTCCAGTAAGCAATTGACTGTCCAACAGTCCTTTGCGAGGAAGATGAAATATCACAGCAGTCATCCTGCTGTAAAGCAGATAACTCAGGCCTTGGCAGCCTGGGCAGTGAGAAACGTGGTTCCGGTATCCATCGTTAATTCAGAGGCAACTAGAGACTTGATTGAGGTACTGTGTCCCCGGTACCAATTACCATCTAGGTTCCATTTCTCTAGGCAGGCGATACCGAAAATGTACACAGACCTCAGAAAAAGAGTCACCAGTGTCCTAAAAAATGCAGTTGTACCCAATGTCCACTTAACCACGAACATGTGGACAAGTGGAGCAGGGCAGACTCAGGACTATATGACTGTGACTGCCCACTGGGTAGATGTATTGCCTCCCGCAGCAAGAACAGCAGCGGCGGCACCAGTAGCAGCATCTCGCAAACGCCAACTCGTTCCTAGGCAGGCTACGCTTTGTATCATCGCTTTCCAGAAGAGGCACACAGCTGAAAACCTCTTACGGAAACTGAGGAAGATCATCGCAGAATGGCTTACCCCAATTGGACTCTCCTGGGGATTTGTGACATTGGACAACGCCACCAATATTGTGCGTGCATTACATCTGGGCAAATTCCAGCACGTCCCATGTTTTACACATACATTGAATTTGGTGGTGCAGAATTATTTTAAAAATGACAGGGGCATGCAAGAGATGCTGTCGGTGGCCCGAAGAATTGCGTGCCACTTTCGGCATTCAGCCACTGCGTGCCGAAGACTGGAGCACCACCAAACATTCCTGAACCTGCCCTGCCATCATCTGAAGCAAGAGTTGGTAACAAGGTGGAATTCAACCCTCTATATGCTTCAGAGGATGGAGGAGCAGCAAAAGGCCATTCAAGCCTATACATCTGCCCACGATATAGGCAATGGAGGGGGAATGCACCTGACTCAAGCGCAGTGGAGAATGATTTCAACGTTGTGCAAGGTTCTGCAACCCTTTGAACTTGCCACACGTGAAGTCAGTTCAGACACTGCCAGGTCATTCCCCTCATCAGGCTTTTGCAGAAGAAGCTGGAGACATTGAAGGAGGAGCTAAAACAGAGCGATTCCGCTAGGCATGTGGGACTTGTGGATGGAGCCCTTAATTCGCTTAACCAGGATTCACGGGTGGTCAATATGTTGAAATCAGAGCACTACATTTTGGCCACCGTGCTCGATCCTAGATTTAAAACCTACGTTGTATCTCTCTTTCCGGCAGACACAAGTCTGCAGATGTTCAAAGACCTGCTGGTGAGAAAATTGTCAAGTCAAGCGGAACGTGACCCGTCAACATCTCCTCCTTCACATTCTCCCGCAACTGGGGGTGCGAGGAAAAGGCTAAGAATTCCAAGCCCTCCCGCTGGCGGTGATGCAGGGCAGTCTGGAGCGAGTGCTGACATCTGGTCCGGACTGAAGGACCTGCCAACGATTACTGACATGTCGTCTACTGTCACTGCATATGATTCTCTCACCATTGAAAGAATGGTGGAGGATTATATGAGTGACCACATCCAAGTAGGCACGTCAGACAGTCCGTACGTATACTGGCAGGAAAAAGAGGCAATTTGGAGGCCCTTGCACAAACTGGCTTTATTCTACCTAAGTTGCCCTCCCTCCAGTGTGTACTCCGAAAGAGTGTTTAGTGCAGCCGCTCACCTTGTCAGCAATCGGCGTACGAGGTTACTTCCAGAAAATGTGGAGAAGATGATGTTCATCATAATGAATTATAATCAATTACTCCGTGGAGACATTCACCTGCAGCAATTGCCTCCAGAAAGTACACAGGGACCTGAGATGGTGGACTCCAGTGGGGACAAATTAATAATCTGTGAGGAGGGGGGATGTACACAGTGAAAGGGGTGAGGAATCGGAGGATGATGATGAGGTGGACATCTTGCCTCTGTAGAGCCAATTTGTGCAAGGAGAGATTGATTGCTTCTTTTTTTGGTGGGGGCCCAAACTAACCAGTCATTTCAGTCACAGTCGTGTGGCAGACCCTGTCGCTGAAATGATGGGTTTGTTAAAGTGTGCATGTCCTGTTTATACAACATAAGGGTGGGTGGGAGGGCCCAAGGACAATTCCATCTTGCACCTCTTTTTTTCTTTCATTTTTCTTTGCATCATGTGCTGTTTGGGGACAATTTTTTTGAAGTGCCATCCTGCCTGACACTGCAGTGCCACTCCTAGATGGGCCAGGTGTTTGTGTCGGCCACTTGTGTCGCTTAGCTTAGTCACACAGCGACCTTGGTGCGCCTCTTTTTTCTTTGCATCATGTGCTGTTTGGGGACAATTTTTTTGAAGTGCCATCCTGCCTGACACTACAGTGACACTCCTAGATGGGCCAGGTGTTTGTGTCGGCCACTTGGGTCGCTTAGCTTAGTCACACAGCGACCTTGGTGCGCCTCTTTTTTTCTTTGCATCATGTGCTGTTTGGGGACTATTTTTTTGAAGTGCCATCATGTCTGACACTGCAGTGCCACTCCTAGATGGGCCAGGTGTTTGTGTCGGCCACTTGGGTCGCTTAGCTTAGTCACACAGCTACCTCATTGCGCCTCTTTTTTTCTTTGCATCATGTGCTGTTTTGGGACAATTTTTTTAATCTGCCATCCTGTCTGACCCTGCAGTGCCACTCCTAGATGGGCCAGGTGTTTGTGTCGGCCACTTGGGTCGCTTAGCTTAGTCACACAGCGACCTTGGTGCGCCTCTTTTTTTCTTTGCATCATGTGCTGTTTGGGGACAATTTTTTTGAAGTGCCATCCTGCCTGACACTGCAGTGCCACTCCTAGATGGGCCAGGTGTTTGTGTCGGCCACTTGTGTCGCTTAGCTTAGCCATCCAGCGACCTCGGTGCAAATTTTCGGACTAAAAATAATATTGTGAGGTGTGAGGTGTTCAGAATAGACTGAAAATGAGTGTAAATTATGGTTATTGAGGTTAATAATACTATGGGATCAAAATGACCCCCAAATTCTATGATTTAAGCTGTTTTTTAGGGTTTTTTGTAAAAAAAAAAAAAAACCGAATCCAAAACACACCCGAATCCGACAAAAAAATTTCAGGGAGGTTTTGCCAAAACGCGTCCGAATCCGAATTACGGCCGCGGAACCGAATCCAAAACCAAAACACAAAACCCGAAAAATGTCCGGTGCACATCACTACATTTTAGTGCTATCAGCACAAAGCAGTATTAAAAACTGAAGGAGCTTACAATTATTTCCAAAGGAGCATGTGACAAGAGAGAAGAAAAGCGGTCAAGGAGCATAGACATACCCAGGATGGGGGAAGGGGGGGAAATCTATTTTCCCAGAACCCCCTTTTCCCACAGCCTCGCCTGCGGCCACTACATGCAGTATAAAGGGCAGAATGGAGCTGCAGTACATGCCCAGTGGCAGCTGAATTTCCTACCAAGTCTGCTGTGTGTGTCTGTGGATCTGAGTGTTCGCAGGATTTACTGGGAGGGTGGGGGTTTCCGTAGGAGTGTGTGTGTGTGTGTGTGTGTGTGTGTGTGTGTGTACATATATATATATATATATATACATATATATATATATATATATATATATATATATAAAATTTTATATATATACAGTGGGGCAAAAAAGTATCCGGACAGCCACCGATTGTGCAAGTTGACCCACTTAAAAAGATGAGAGAGGTCTGTAATTTCCATCATAGGTACACTTCAACTGTGAGAGACAGAATCTGAAAAAAAAAAACAGGAAATCACATTGTATGATTTTTAAACAATTTACTTGTATATTATTGTGGAAAATAAATATTTGGACACCTACTGTACCAAGCAGCAAGATTTCTGGCTCTCACAGACCTGTTACTACTTCTTTAAGAAGCTCTTCTATCCTCCACTCGTTACCTGTATTAATGGCACCTGTTTGAACTGGTTATCTGTATAAAAGACACCTGTCCACACCCTCAAACAGTCAGACTGCTACCTCTGCACCATGGCCAAGACCAGAGAGCTGTCTAAGGACACCTGGGACAAAATTGTAGAACTGCACAAGGCTGGGATGAGCTACTCGACAATAGGCAAGCAGCTTGGTGAGAAGAGATCAACTGTTGGCGCAATTATTAAAAAATGGAAGAAATACAAGATCACTGACAATCTACCTCGGCCTGGGGCTCCATGCAAGATCTCACCTCATGGGGTATCAATGATCCTGAGAACGGTGAGGAATCAGCCCAGAACTACACGGGGGAACCTGGTCCATGACCTCAAGAGAGCTGGGACCACAGTCACAAAGGTTACCATTAGTAACACACTACGTCGTCATGGATTGAAATCCTGCTGCGCCCGAAAGGTCCCCCTGCTTAAGCCAGCACATGCCCAGGCCCGTCTAAAGTTTGCCAGTGACCATCTGGATGATCCAGATTCTCTGGACAGTCTATGCCAGTGATTTTTAACCTTTTTAAAGTTGTATGGGTTTTTTATAAATCAAATATATCAACAGAAATAAAACAAATACATGCACCCCCACAGTAATAAAACATAAAAATAGTAATTCCACACACTGTCCCCCACAGTAAATACACCACACGATCCCCTAAAGTAATTCCACACACTGTCCCCCACAGTAAATACACCACACTATCCCCTAAAGTAATTCCACACATTGTACCCCCTCCCCCCACAGTAATTCCACACACTGTGTCCACATAGTAATGCCACACATTGTACCCCCCTACAGTAATTCCACACAGTAATTCCACACACTGTGCCCACATTGGTTTTCCACACATTGTAAACACACACAACAATAATTCCAAAACTATCAATCAATCAAATAAAAATAAAATAAAAAAAAACCACTGGCTCCAACCTCAGTCTACAGATCAGGTTTCCATCTCAGTATTACAGCAGTGAAGAGCAGCACAGAGGCAGAGCATTCCCTACCAGCATCTTAGCAGAGCCTAGCACCAACCCCAATGAAGCAGGACTGGCTGGGCGGTCTAGCTGGCAGGCGACGTAGTTTGCGTGACCTGTGAGTCACATCCACATCACCATACAAGAGGTCACGGCTGGCCGCTGCGGTGCCCTAGCCCAATAGCAATGACTGCGGCAGCTGGCGTCTCTGGTGGGCGGGTGTGCGTGCAGCCGGTGGCTCATCTGACAGCACTGCTCTATGCAGAGATCTCTGCCAACTAGAGCTCCCTGCAGCAGCTGCGATCGCGGTTTGTAGTGAGATGGAGACACAGCTGTCTCCATCTCTTAAAAGAATATGGTCGATCAGGGTTTTTTTTTTTGGTACTTGGAAACCCCCCTGCGTGTGCCACTGACCATGATGATAGAGCCTTCATACTGTATGTCTGCAGTACTGTATTACATATAGATGTAGCCATTCTCATCTTACTGCGAAGCGGGATGTTACATCACGGCATGCTTTGTGGCATCACAGGCTGCAACTATTTGCAGCTGGTGATCAAAGGAATTAATTAAGCGATTGCTGGCGCAGCTCGACACTGCATAGCAGCAAAGCGGAGAATGGCTAATCTAGAAATTTTGCATTTGTCCCTGCCAAGGAGGAATACTTGGGGATAATCGTCAGGTAGAGGAAGGAAGAGTTGAGTCAGAGGTACAGTAGTGTCAGATAAGAAATGGTAGATGGGTAACAACCATAGAACCATGAGAGGACAAGTGACCAACAGTGACATCTAATGCTCTGCTACAATTGCTTCTTTGCATCTTATAATGTACTCTGCCTGGCGCAAAGTGTATACCGTGCTCTAACTGGGGCAAAGTGTAGAACTTGCTCTATCTGGTAGAATATGTATAATGTGCTCTACCTGGCGCAGTGTGTATAGGAGGTTCTACCTGGTGCAATGTGTATAAGCGGCACTACTGTGTGGTGTAATGTGATTCGGCGCTATTATGTTGCCACGCCCCTTCCACACTAAGCCATGCCCCTAAAAATTCAACGCACCTGCGATGCGCACTTTCCATACGTGCATATCAGCTGTTCTTCTGGGCAGTAATCCCTCCCACTTGACAGACTCCACCCCTTCAACAGACCCCCACCCCTATTAGGGCTGCTTCCATAAATTTCCCGGGCTGGTTTTCGATCCCAATCCTCTCCTGCCTGGAGATATGCCTCACACAAGTTCAACTGAATATAACTTCAGTTTCTAAGGTTTCCCAAAATGCCATTGTTTGTTTTCTCCAATAATGCAACATGTATATTTTCTTTAATAAAATTGCCAACCCATCCCTTTTTCATCCCATTATGTCCTTCTAGAGTAGAGTAGATCTGGCTATAGCTATGTTCTAGTAATGATTTTCATTTCATCATCACTCTGTAACGTAGTTACATAGCTAGACCATCCCTCAATATTTCTGAAGGTCCATTTTCATCAAAATAAAATTTGTTGCACTACACATGCACACAACTTGACTCCGTATATTGAGTTGCACATAGTATACATTTGTGGCCCTTTGTACTTAAAGAGATGAGTATGGGGTGATCACTTGTAAGTTTAGTACAATATGGGTGTGGAGATGTAATTCAGCCATGCCGCTTGGTGAAGTTTATCGGTTTTGACTTGGACTGTCACTGCTCAAAAAAATAAAGGGAACACTAAAATAACACATCCTAGATCTGAATGAATGAAATATTCTTATTAAATACTTTGTTCTTTACATAGTTGAATGTGCTGACAACAAAATCACACAAAAATTATCAATGGAAATCAAATTTATTAACCCATGGAGGTCTGGATTTGGAGTCACCCTCAAAATTAAAGTGGAAAAACACACTACAGGCTGATCCTACTTTGATGTAATGTCCTTAAAACGAGTCAAAATGAGGCTCAGTAGTGTCTGTGGCCTCCACGTGCCTGTATGACCTCCCTACAACCCACACAAGTGGCTCAGGTAGTGCAGCTCATCCAGGATGGCACATCAATGCGAGCTGTGGCAAGAAGGTTTGCTGCGTCTGTCAGCGTAGTGTCCAGAGCATGGAGGTGCTACCAGGAGACAGGCCAGTACATCAGGAGACGTGGAGGAGGCCATAGGAGGGCAACAACCCAGCAGCAGGACCGCTACCTCCGCCTTTGTACAAGGAGGAACACTGCCAGAGCCCTGCAAAATGACCTCCAGCAAGCCACAAATGTGCATGTCTACTCAAATGATCAGAAACAGACTCCATGAGGGTGGTATGAGGGCCCGACGCCCACAGGTGGGGGTTGTGCTTACAGCCCAACACTGTGCAGGACGTTTGGCATTTGCCAGAGAACACCAAAATTGGCAAATTCGCCACTGGCGCCCTGTGCTCTTCACAGATGAAAGCAGGTTCTCACTGAGCACATGTGACAGACGTGACAGAGTCTGGAAACGCCAAGGAGAACGTTCTGCTGCCTGCAACATCCTCCAGCATGACCGGTTTGGCAGTGGGTCAGTAATGGTGTGGGGTGGCATTTCTTTGGGGGGCCGCACAGCCCACCATGTGCTCGCCAGAGGTAGCCTGACTGCCATTAGGTACCGAGATGAGATCCTCAGACCCCTTGTGAGACCATATGCTGGTGCGGTTGGCCCTGGGTTCCTCCTAATGCAAGACAATGCTATACCTCATGTGGCTGGAATGTGTCAGCTGTTCCTGCAAGACGAAGACATTGATGCTATGGACTGGCCCGCCCATTCCCCAGACCTGAATCCAACTGAGCACATCTGGGACATCATGTCTCGCTCCATTTACCAATGCCACGTTGCACCACAGACTGTCCAGGAGTTGGCAGATGCTTTAGTCCAGGTCTGGGAGGAGATCCCTCAGGAGACCATCCGCCACCTCATCAGGAGCATGCCCAGGCGTTGTAGGGAGGTCATACAGGCACGAGGAGGCCACAGACACTACTGAGCCTCATTTTGACTTGTTTTAAGGACATTACATCAAAGTTGGATCAGCCTGTAGTGTGTTTTTCCACTTTAATTTTGAGGGTGACTCCAAATCCAGACCTCCATGGGTTAATAAATTTGATTTCCATTGATAATTTGTGTGTGATTTTGTTGTCAGCACATTCAACTATGTAAAGAACAAAGTATTTAATAAGAATATTTCATTCATTCAGATCTAGGATGTGTTATTTTAGTGTTCCCTTTATTTTTTTGAGCGGTGTATGTTTAATATATGCCTGTTGAGAGGCACATCTTTGCTTGCCCTGTAGACCTTGTGCAAATTTGCGAGCTGATGATGACAACAGTTTGCTATGAATACCTCTGTGCCGTAGAATTACAGTTGAAATGGATGTTCAGAAACCTGTGACTCAAATACAACTGCAGAAATCTAAAGTTATGGCTACATTTTTGTTGATTAGGTATTTTTATTGAATGATTTTGTATGACAAAAATGTGTATGACCAGCAACATAACATAAAACATAATAAAACATAATTCCAATTTTGCATGACGAGTGACATAAGACAGCATTGGTATGAAACTTGAGACAGTATATACAGTGCTAGATTAAGGTCCACATGGGCCTGGATCTAAAAATCAGGAAGGGCCTATTGTGGGACGCTGCAGGGGGTATGACTAGTGATGTGTGGGTGTGGTCTATATAGGGGGTGTGGCCTTTGTTGTACTTTCTCCATATTTCTATTAGTGTTCATCCTGCATACCTAACCACTGCAGTAAATTATGTTAATTATGCAGAGATCATTACAGTGACTGCCATAATACAGAGAGCAGTGAAGTGGCAGCCATATAATACAGAGAACATTGACGTGAATGCCTTATAATACAGAGCACATTACAGTGACTGCTAGATAATACAGAGAGCAGAGCATCAGTGGCCGTTGATAAACTAGAGAGCACTGTAGTGCCCGTCATGTTATACACCAAGCATCCAAGTGACCCCTAATACAATACAAAAAAACATGTAATAAATCCAATATAAAATAGAGAAATCCAACTACCACTTTAGAATACAGAAGACATCACAGTCACACATCATGGCCTATGGAATGAAATAAATCAGACAAGAAGTATATCTATGGTATCTAACTATAATCATTACTTATTGAAATTCACACTTTTTAGTGTTGGGCTCTGGCAGAGGCTATGGTCAGGCACTTTACTGGAAGAATGTCTGGGTAAACACCACAAAAGGCACAGCCCCACCACCAGACTCCCTTCTCTGTTCTTTACTCCCGCCTATGGCCGCCTGCTCCCTTTATGCTGTGTGAACCAGAGACAGTGGGGAAGATGTAACAATCATGGCACAGCTGAAAAGTGATGATTATTGATCATCATCACCCTTCATTAATCACGATGCTGCAGTTCACTTCTAGCCACTCTATCCTCCATCACTCAGGTTACATGCTCCAGCCATCCCCTGCATTCTAGCACAGTGCCGTAACTAGACATTTTTGTGCCCTGAGAGAAATAAAGAATGGAAACTCCTATCAAAACGGCGCCTACAAGCTGCCCTGAGCTGCGTCCCCTCTTGGAGTATCACCACACTCCCACACAAACGGTAAGTACAAGAAATAGAAGGGATACAATCCTTGGCGCTATACTGTAACACTCTAAGTGTACATGTATCAACAAATACACAATACGTCCCTTTCAGTAGATCCTCCAGATATTTAATCTCTTATCCTCTTCTTATATTCATCCAATATTATATTCCAGTGATGTGAGTAATATGTAAAAAACAAAAATAGTACATGTGTAGAACAGTCTATGTCTCCATACAACACACTGTGTAACAAGTCCTTTAAATAGATGATCAAGGGCGTGGTCTAGGCGTACCCCAACTCACACTATTCAACGTAAAACTGTATGTATAAAGGTATCTTTTTCTCTCCTTCTTTCCACCACCAGATCACCAATTTTACTGTGTTTCTAAATTGGCGTACCCCACTCACTAGGTTTATAAGGTGAAGAAAACGCATAAAGGTATCTTTATCTTCAGATGCGTACCCTACTTACAGGGTTTCAAGGTTTCAAGATGACCACAAGCGTATCAAGGTTTCTTTTCCCCTTTGATTTTCCACTGGCAGCAGTTTTATGCTTCTCCACAGTCTCTCTCGGTGTCAGGTTTGTGGGAAAAAATTTAAAAAGACCAATGTGTGGACTGAACCAGTGAATTAGTGCAAAAAATGTGTAAAGAAAAAATTTCTCCTATTTTAAGATGAATCTACCATAAAAATATACCTGTATATAAAGGTATCTATGTGTGTATATATAAAAATATAGTGATCCTCACACAAAAATTATTCTTATTTCTTTCTAGTGTATTTAATTTTTTATAAAATACACCCCAGTGGTATGAAGTGATATAGATATATAGTGAACGTACCCCACTTACACAAAGTGGGGGAAGTGATATACGTATAACGGTTTCTTTAGAGGAAGAGAAGAGGTTCTAGCAGGCGTACCCCACTCACAGTCTAGCTGGTTCTTGCCATGCACATCAGGGTTTCTTTATATCCTCTCTCATACAGTTCTTCTGGAAAACTTCCAGCCAAACGCATGCAATTCCATAAATTTAAAAATCCACGTGAAGATAAAAAAATTCTTATATTTTATTCAACGCCACTCGCCACATGAGTGGATAAAAACAACAATGTCCAGAAACAGTACAGTACATACAAAGGTATGAAGGCAGAAAAAAGTTGGAATTTTCTTCTACATCAAAAACATGAAAAATTAAAAACACAATTTTTTTTTTACCTTACAGAGTCTTTTTTAAAAGGTAAAACTAGAAAAAATGGCTGTCCACACTCCTCCTGTCGACGCGTTTCGGTCTATGTTTGGACCTTTATCAAGACATCAGATGTCTTGATAAAGGTCCAAACACATGTTTAAGGAAAAGAAGCAAGTAGTAACCTTTTCCCCATCTCATGAACTTAACGAGTTGTTTGAAAAAGCTTGGGAAACTCCAGATAAGAAACTGCAGATTCCCAAAAGGGTTCTTATGACATACCCTTTCCCTACGCAGGACAGGGTACGTTTGGAATCCTCTCCCAGCATGGACAAGGCTTTAACACACCTGTCCAAGAAGGTGGCGCTGCCGTCTCCTGACACGGCGGCCCTCAAGGATCCTGCGGACCGCAGGCAGGAGACTACGTTAATGTCTATTTATACACATACTGGTACCTTGCTCAGACCGGCAATTGCGTCGGCATGGGTATGTAGCGCAGTTGCAGCTTGGACAAATACCCTGTCAGCTGACCTTGATACCCTAGATAGGAATACCATTTTGTTAACTTTAGCCCATATTAAGGACGCAGTCTTATATATGAGAGACGCTCAAAGAGACATTGGATTGCTGGGTTCCAGAGCCAATGCCATAGCTATTTCTGCAAGACGATCCTTATGGACCAGACAATGGACGGGTGATGCGGACTCAAAAAAGCATATGGAGGTTATACCTTACAAGGGTGACGTGTTGTTTGGGGACGGTCTCGCAGACCTGGTTTCCACAGCTACAGCGGGTAAATCTACCTTTTTACCTTTTGTTCCCCAACAGTCCAGAAGAGGTCGGGGCTCCTCTTTCCTTGCCAGAGGTAAGGGTAGAGGAAAGAGAACGCCTGCTTCGGCTAGTTCCCAGGAGCAGAAGTCCTCCCCGGCTTCTACTAAGTCCACCGCATGACGCGGGCTCCCCTACGGGAGTCTGCACCGGTGGGGTGCGCCTTCGACTCCTCAGCCAAGTCTGGGTTTGGTCAGATGTGGATCCTTGGGCGATGGATATTGTTTCCCAGGGCCACAAGCTGGAATTCGAGGAGGTGCCCCCGCGCCGGTTTTTCAAGTCGGCCTTACCAGGGACGTGCAGTCAGGGGAGGCAGGGGAGGCAGTGCCTCCCCTGCCATTAATGATTAAAATATTATAAAGAAGATACTTATGACACATATTCTGTGTCATGAGTATCTGCTTTATATTATCCTAATCATTACTAGTGTGTAAAATGGGGTTGGGAGGCACCGATCGTGGTGCCTCCCTGTCAGATAGGGAAAGGTATGGAGAGCGGGGGTCGGGCACTGGCGGGGCCTAGCAATGGGCATTAAAAGCCCATTAAAATAACATGGAAAAGCGGCACCATCAGTGGTGCCGCTTTCACACAGGGACGTGCTTTCAACCTATGGAAGCACGTCCCATGTCAGTCAGGCCACAGTGATTGGCCAGCGGATCCGTCACTGGATCCGCTGTCAATCACTGTTGTGGGCGCGGCGGAGGTGCGGGTGTCGGAGGAGGTGCTGGCGGCGGAGGTGCTGGCGGCGATAGGCGGCGGAGGTGCGGGTGACGGAGGTGCAGGCGGCCGGGCGCGGGCGGCGGTGCAGAGTTTGGGCAGCGGAGCGGTACCAATTTCAAAAATGGCGCCATAGCGTCATTTTTTAAATTCAAGATGGCCGCCGCGAGCCAATCACGGCTCGCCGCGTCATCGCCCCGCCCCCTCCGGCTGACTTATATAAGTCAGCGCGAGGGAGCGGCTGTCAGTCCGACGGCGGAGGAGGAGCGGAGAAGAGCTCCTGATGGCAGAAGACGTCGGAAGTCCTGGATGGGCGGCGGCTATGCAAAAGAGCTTAGCAGCCGCCGCCCTCCAGGTGAAGATGCTGAAAGCCCTGGGGAAGGCGGCGGCCATGCAAAAGAGCTTAATGGCCGCCGCCTCCCAGGTGAAGACGCCGGAGGAAGACGATGGAAGCCCTGGGGAGGTGGCGCCCCCCCAGGTGAAGACGCCGGAAGCCCTGGGGAGGCGGCGGCCATGCAAAAGAGCTTAAAGGCCGCCGCCCCCAGGTGAAGACGCTGTCAAATAAACTATTTTTTTTTTAAAGAGGCTGGTGTTTTTATTTTAATATTTTCTTTACAGGTGGAGAACAGGTGCCAGTAGGCCATTTATGTCCGGGCATGCTGGCACTTGTGGTTCTCCATGTGCCAGCATGCTGGGGCAGGCTTGCTGGGACCTGTTGGCCACCTGTAAAGAACAATATTACTGTTCTTTACAGGTGGCCCACAGGTGCCAGCGGGCCATTTATGTCCGGGCATGCTGGCACTTGTGGTTCTCCAAGTGCCAGCATGCTGGGGCAGGCTTGCTGGGACCTGTAGGCCACCTGTCAAGAACAATATTAACAATGAACCCCGCACCCACCGCCACCAGGGGTGCGGGGCATAGCACTGGGCTATCAGCCCAGTGCTGGTTGTTGCTCGGGAGAGGGACCCCATTTTCATTTTTTGGGGTCCCCACTTCCGAGGAATTCCAGCCCTGGGCTGACTGGTTTGGGGGGGGCAGATTAATGTTATGGCAGGGGGACCCCATACCGAGTGTCTCCCCTGCTATGGCATTACCCCCCCTGGCTGGTTCTGCCCGGTGCTGGTTTCACGAATGTGGGGGGGGGGGCTACACTTTTTTTTTTTTACCCCACTCTATGGGGAGGGGGGTGGGGGTGGCTGCTTGTGCCTCCCCAGCCACCGACCTCACCGCACGCCACTGGGCCTTACCAGGTTCTTCCCTAGAGAGGGAAGTAGTGTTAGCTGCAATTCAAATGCTGTGTCAACAGCAAGTGATTGTCAGGGTTCCCCTGGTCCAACAGGGAAAAGGGTATTATTCGACCCTGTTTGTGGTCCCGAAGCCGGATGGTTCGGTCAGACACATTTTAAATCCATTTAAATCTGTAATATCCAGCCTGGAAGGGGGGGATTTTATGGTGTCGCTAGACATAAAGGATGCTTACCTTCATGTCCCCATATATCCCTCTCATCAGGAGTACCTGAGATTCGCTGTACAGGATTGTCATTACCAGTTTCAGACGTTGCCGTTTGGGCTTTCCACGGCCCCGAGGATTTTCACCAAGGTAATGGCGGAAATTATGGTGATCCTGCGCAGGCAGGGAGTCACAATTATCCCATACTTGGACGATCTTCTGATAAAGGCGCGATGAAGAGATCAATTGTTGAAGAACGTGTCGCTCTCCCTGAGAGTGCTCCAGCAGCATGGTTGGATTCTCAATCTGCCAAAGTCACAGTTGGTTCCAACCAACTCAACTATCGTTCCTAGGCATGATACTGGACACGGAACGAAAGAAGGTTTTCTCCTGTTGGAAAAAGCCCAGGACCTCCAGAACATGGTCAGAGACTTGCTAAAGCCAAAAAGAGTGTCCGTTCATCAATGCACTCGAGTTCTGGGAAAAATGGTGGCCTCCTACGAGGCCATTCCCTTCGGAAGGTTTCATGCCAGGACATTTCAGTGGGACCTTCTGGACAAGTGGTCCGGGTCACATCTACTAATGGGTGGTCTTCTGTATGCCGGCGGTCGGGCTCCCGGCGCTCAGTATACCGGCGCCGGGAGCCCGACCGCCGGCATACCGACACTTATTTTCCCTCGTGGGGGTCCACGACCCCCATAGAGGGAGAATAAAATAGTGTGGCGCGCCACCGTGCCCGTAGCGTGGCGAGCGCAGCGAGCCCGCAAGGGGCTCATTTGCGCTCGCCACGCTGTCGGTAAGCCGGCGGTCGGGCTCCCGGCGTCGGGATGCTGGTCGCCGGGAGCCCGACCGCCGGCCAGCCGTAGTGAACCCCTACTAATACATCAGAAAATAACACTGTCCCCCAGGGCCAGGGTGTCTCTCCTATGATGGCTGCAATGTGCTCACCTCCTAGAGGGTCGCAAGTTCGGGATTCAGGACTGGTTTCTGGTAAACACGGACGCGAGCCTCCGAGGTGACAATGCTAAATTCCTTTGTCGTATAACAACCCTTTATGAAGCTAAGAACACTGTACGCTGTTTACTTAAGAAGTACCGTAATGGTACGCTAGTTGCGTAACGATCGCTCAGCCGTAGGCGAGACGCTCAAGCGTCACGTTCGCTCACGGCCCAGCGATCACAGGACACGTTATTGGTTATGTCTAGGGTAATGATTCGCTATGGCGTTGCTTACGCTCGAGACCACGAGGAGGTCACCAGCGATGCAGACGCTCACAACACTATACCTTTATGATAAAACCTTATACCAATGAAATACACTGAATACCTTAATGTGAGTACAGGGTGTAAGTGCAACCTTGTGTAACCTGACTAACTACAAAGCTGCTTGAGCGTCACCGACGCTCAAGTGAACACTTAACACTATAGGAAATACACAGATGCTGGTTTAGGTTCCAAGGCCTATTAACTGTATTATATCTAATATACTTGTAAAAGGGGATAACAGTACAAATGATACACTACAATATAACAGAGACTTCCTAACCACAGAACTAAACAATAAATACAAAAAAGACAATACTACACTGACCTACATGCAATACAATACAATACTAGCCTAGTCTAGGGGAGATATGAGAGAACAGAACAGAGAGAGAGAGAGAGAGAGAGATGAGATGAGAGAAATTGGCTCACAGAAAGACAATGATAACGGAGAGAAACTTACGCACAAAGGGTATGATCGCCTGCGCCTCGATATCCAGCTCCCGGCTATCAGCAGATAACCGTTGATGAGAGAGTGAGAGCTGGATGTGGTCGGCCTGCCTATTTATGCCCCACACACAATGCAATCTCCTGGTCCTACAATCCCATTGTCCATTGGCCGAAGGAATTCGGCCCTGCATCATAACAAAAGGTCATAGGGCGATTCATACAGGTGGGCTGTGACGATTTCCAACAGCTCAGGTGGGTGGGAAACTGGGTTTCCCGCCGCATACCTGAGTATGTGTAAATAATAGAAATGGACATAAACTTCTTATGTCCATAACTATTCGCACGAGCGATTAATACGCTCCAAACCAACACCGGAATATTGCTAATTAAATACTCTTCCGATGGGTACCAAACACTGCTGTATGATTCCTGTTAGACCCTTCGTACGATATAAAGAGGGATTCCTCAGCTCTGGGACATTGTATTTTAACCAAACTTTCAGAATCTATCAAAGGGACCATGATCTATAAACTACATTAATTGTGAACATTTGTAACGAATGAGTCGCACGCTACGACTACATAAACTCTACCGTAAATACGCATACCGCGCCTGCGAGTGCACGTTATTGCGGGTATGCACATCCACGGGAGAGCGCACGCACGCGCAGCGCGGACCAGTGTGCGGTGCAAATATGGCAACGTGCATTGAGACATTTTTCTGACTTTGACAGTCCACCCTTTGGCAGTCAATAATAACTGCCACAAAACGTTTAAGGAGAAAAATGTAAGTCAGGGGTTAATTGATTTCCATGGTTGGGTAGGGGAGGAGAGAGGAGAAGGTGTGAAGAGGGTATGACCTAGTGAGATAGCAGAAGCATGTGTGTATGAATCCATGTTTGGGGGGTCATGTATCATCGTGCCGTACGTGTTGTAAATCAAGCTTCGAGGTATTGCGAAGTATACATTTGAATTCCTTCTTATCCTGTGGTACAGGTCTGTGGATGGGCTGTCAAACTTTACCGAGCTCATTTCGGCTGTGGTTGTAACAAAATGGGGATGCACATTTTAGTTGATGATACATGAATGGGGGAGGTATGTGGTTGCTGATATCTGTGCCTGTATTCCCTATCGTCTATGTGTGTCGTTACCTGAGGGTTGTAGAGATGAAGATAAAGAACACTTACGAAAAATGCAATGATATTCTATGTCAGGGAAATGTACATCTGTCGTCGAAGTTGTGTTCGGTATCTGTTGAGAGTCGTCTTCTTTGCGCTGTTTTGCTCCTTAGGCATGAGCAACAAGCTTTGTCAGTGCCATCAGATTTACAAAAATGTTGGGCTAGCGTGAGTTTAAAAATACTAGGGAAACTGGGGATCCATGGCAAAGTTCATCAAGTGTCCATATTTAAAGTTGTCAAATCTTCTTTGGTCAATCCGTTGTCTGTATACATCTCGTCTCGTCAGCTTCCTCGTCCAAGGGGGTCTTTGTATCTTGGAGAAAAGCAGAAAAACAGGTGAAAGAAACGGACCGTATAATCGCATTTTCATCACATCCTGGTTTCTATCATTGGGTCATAAATCAAATCCAGGTTAATTACGGTTTCCTCACTCCTCAAGCTCATCACTTTTGTACTTTGTTTGCACCTCATTAAAGCCTGCCCGCATCTAAATATCAATCCAATCGATATAACGACACCTAAGATACATAGTAGAAACTTTCCAACATCCATTATGACTCCTTGAGCCCAGTCTCCCAAACCGGAGAACCAATTTCGCGGGTTCAACCATGACACCCAACTAGTCAGCTCATTACCTACAGCAGCAAGGGTGAGATTGTGTTTTCGACGAAATTCCCACTTCAATTGGAGAATATCGTCCATCTTTTGGTCTATGACCTCTACCGGATCCTCGGTGCTATTTGTGATATACGTGCAACACTTTATGCCGTACTGTGTTGCCAATGTAACACAATATCCGCCTGTTACTGCTGTAAGATAATTAAGAACCATCCTATGCTGAACTAGTTCTGTTTTATAAGCTTGAAGTTCTCTTCCAGTGTATCTGAACGTGTCATCATACATTTCAGTGATATTATCTAACAAATTGGCGAGTGCGGAAATGTATCTATAATTCATCACTCCCCGAGCGGTGCGAGTGAAATCTAACGCTATCAGAACCTGAATCCCGGTGGATTCATGGATAAGATCAGAGGCCGGATGCTCTAACCTTTCTGACAGTTGTCTTTTAACTCGGTGCTCGTAATGAGTGTGAGTATAAGGAGCTTGGGCACCACGGTGTATGTCCTTCATTTTGTCATGTGTAACAGTCATCACTTCAGGCAATACTTTTCCAATATAACACAATCCTTCAGAGTTTGGGGCAAGCCACTTGTACGCCTTTCTCCCGCATATGAAATATGCATCATCGGGGAGAACATAAGGGACGGAGAAGGACATGACCATGTTACAAACCTTCCAGGTGAAATCTCCTGACCCTAATTCTTCCATCTGCTTAATGCACGTATCGGTTTGTACGATATGTGCACAGTATCCTGGTGATACCTCTCCAACTCTAGTAATCCTATTTCCTAAGGTATATCGATACCGGAAAGATTTTCCTCTACTGGCTATGTGGCGTACCAGCTCTGTATCTGTAGGCATTCTATCTGCTCTGTGTGAAAAGGTCATGGTAAGGTTGCTCCATGACACTTCCCAATTTCCCGGTTTTCTGGGATTGGAGATGTTAAAACATATGAGGGACCTATCCACATGGTATTGGTGGAGCTTCAAACTAGGAGGGCTGGAGATATTAAACCTCCGGTCCACCGGTCTCCCACCACTTAGCTCAAGTACCTCCCCTAACGTTAAAGGAAATGGTACTAGCCCTGATTTACTGTGACCCTGAGGTACTTGAGAGCATACCCAACAATCGGTCTTGTTTAATACGTTACCCACTAGAGAGTGATAGTCACTCAATGGATGCCGGTCCATATGGATATTAAAACTGGATTGGCATTTCTTTGTTACAGAGCCTACAGATACAACTTTCTTTTTGAACTAACATTCCTTCACAGTTGTTTACAAATAACATGGTTGTTAGATCGTGCCCGGTACTCGCCTTTGCTTGGTGATTGGGTTGCTATTGGAAATTTACACCTCCGTCTCAGTCATCAGGACCTTTCTGGATCCTTTCTCGACCTCACTGGTACTCTCACCGAAACAGACTGCTCTGGTCAACATCATGGTTAACGGGAAAATCCATGTCACAGTCTCTTGGGGCAAGTCCATCTTACAGGAGGAGAAAAGAAGAAATTTGTAAAGGGGGTATAAGAAAATCAGTTTGAGGGGGAGAGAACTCGTTACGATAATAAGTTCTCTCGTTTTGTTGTTCTTTTTGTTCTGCTGTCCTCTCAAAAGGTGCTGTCTCTTCAGTCTTCCGAATGAACCTTCTGGTGATGTAATCTTCCTTCCTAACCGGCGATCTTTCTGTAAGGAGAAAAAAATCTGGCATTACCATTGGTTAACACTTAGGGGTGACATACCATCTTTAAATCATGGAAACATGAGTGAGGAGAGAGAGACAACAAAAAACAAAAGAGATAGAGAACAATTCATGTGCATATATACATTACATAACCCGACAATAACCACCAATAAGAGAAGAGAAACAAAGCATTTTTAAACGTTGTCAACATTAAGAAAACATTGTCAGACTATTAGGCTGTCGTATCTACGTGTCTAATGGTCTCCTTGAGCAGTCCCTCCCCACCAGCACCTGCATTACTCCACTGTCTGTATCTGGCCAGAAATACATTGTGGCGGAGGTCATGCTGGGGTTTGGTAGACTTCTGCAAGGACCAAGCGGATATGCAATGTGTGAATTCTTACCAATACTCGTCAGAGATGGGGATAGAGAGAGAGAGAGAGAAAAAACATTTTTCACAAATACATTTACAACGTTTAACCTGGTCATTCCTGTGTCTTCAGTGAATGACCTCCCAATTTACTAACCGTTACCTCAGGCTTACCATCAGTCCTAATGATCACCTTTCCTAACTATATATTATGGGTGTGGCCCAAAATTCTTCCTATATGATCCCTGCTTGTAATTTGGTGTGTCATAACTTTTGCTCATTTTCATGTCTAGGGGGTCTGATTTTATGTGGGCTGTTGCAGTTACTGGCATAATGCCCTTCTCTTTTGCACAGATCACAAATCCTTAAGTTCCTCCATGTGCCAATGACCTGAGGTTTTTGGTTGATTTGATGCCTCCTCAAACGCTCGGATGTTCATCATCATCAATCGTTTCCCCTGTACTTCCCTGATTCTTTGGTTTTTATGATTATGGTGTTGTTTTTCTCTTGACCTACAATCTCTTGCAATGTGTCCCTTTTTATGACAACTGTAACAGACTTTCATATCTGGATTTCTCGCAGGGGTGTGTGGCTTTTGTTGGGGTGGTCTTGTGGTTTGGGCCTGAATATTTGCTGCCATTAACTTATCTTTTAGTGACTCTCTGTACCTGGTGCTATTCTGATCATGATTAATGACGGCCTCTCTTAGTGCGGCCACCGAGATCTCTCTCCAGTTTGGGTTGGTGGTCTGTACCCTTGTTTTTAATTCATCCTTTAAACCATTCATTAATACCTTAACCGCTATTCCTTTATGTTGTGCATTTGTCTTGATGTCTGCGATCCCAGTGTTCCTAGCCATTATTTGCAGTGCTCGATTGAAATAATTAGAAACATTTTCCTTTTCGTTTTGCCTTATGGAGAAAATTTCACTCCACTTGACAGTGGTTGGGAAATATATTCCTAACTGTCGGTTAATCTGCCTAATACATTCCTGATTGTGTTCCTCCATACAAGGTACCTCCGTGTTTAATTTACAATCAGCAATGAATTTTTCAGGGTCAACCCTGGAGGGCAAACATGCCCTCAGCACTGTCCGCCACTCTTTGTTGGTGGGTTCTGTGGCGTTTCCTAGTTCTTTAATAAACCTTTGACATTTGGCTAGATTTCTCCTAGGATCAGGAAATTCAGACATAATTGATCTCAATTCGGTCCGGGACCAGAGACAGCGCATTGCACTGTCCTTGACGGGAATGATTCCCTGATCGTCAGTCTTCCCATTGGGGACTGAGATCACCCTGGCCAGATCGAGCTCAGTTACATCATCTTGTTTTGGTCTTATAATATGGGGTACATTTGTTTGTGCGTGATATAAAACATTGTACGTACCTGTGGACACGACCTCACCTGACCCTCTGTTAGGGGGTTCGATTATTGCCTTTACCAATTTGGTCGCGTCCACCTGGATGTCTTGTAGGATGGCTTCTGGAAGAGGTGCCGACATCGTTCTGGGCTCACTTTCTTGTTTGTATTCCTGAGGGAGGTTTGACATGGGGTGCAGCTTGCACAGGTTAATAGTTGTACATTCAACAGTATTACAATAATCATGGTTACATTTATTACACTTATCCTTATAATCTATATTACAGTTGCTAAGAGCGTTTTTATTGTTCCACCTTTGTGCTTTTCTCTCCGCAATCAACTCCTCTCCTGCTGCCATGTCTCTCCTCTCAAGATAAGAGTCAGAAAAGTCAATAGACTCTTTTTGTAATTCACTTTCCTGTTGCCATAACTGTAAATATTCATAATGTTTATTTTGTCTCTTCGTTGGTTCAATGAGACTTATCCTCCTCCTTAAATTTTGTAACACGTCTGGACTGAAGCTACCTATTCTTGGGAATTTGTCCCTGTCTTGTACAGTCATTCTCTCCCATTCATCACATAAAACTTCAGCGTGATTTCCATATTTCGTGCCGACCCGATGGATCGGTTCTCTGAATCAACCCGAACCGAGGTTGATCGCCCCCTACCTGAACAACTGGCCCCCATAATCTGCAGGCGTTGCTTATTCCTCCTTGAATATCAAGGCTTTCAGCGAACCCTTACAAACAAACCAAGAAGTCCTTGGGCAGGCCGGCGGTGGTGGTTTATCAAGTACCCCACTTACTTCTCGCCCACGTTGGCCTGTGCTGCAATCACTGTAGCCAGAGCTGCTGTACCCAACCTAGGGCCCCTGTGAACCTTTATTTACTGGGGCGTGCTGGACCTACCAGTCCCCAGTAAGTATCGGTTGTTGGATAGTTCCCGAGTGACCAGCGAACTTCCCTTCCAAAAATAAAAAATTACACAAATCACGTCAGAATGTACAGATAGCGTTTGTGACCACTTTACTCTAATGGTATTAGGTCAGATTACTAACTACTGCACACAATTACGTGCGGTCCAATCGTTCAGTACACGAGCACTACTTGTCATGTACTGAAAGATCAATGGAATCTATGTTTCCGGCTGTGATTCCTTCAGCCAGAGCTTGTATGGCCTATATGGGTTCTGCACCAACACCCCAGGCGTTGTGCCACTGGACTTTTATAGCGGACCTTTTACCTTACGACCTCCTGGTCTTGTTACCTTATGACCTCCTGGTCTTGTTACCTTATGGTCCGCTATACTCTAATGCTCAAATATTATTTAACCAGAGATGCCTCCCTAGCCACCGTATATGTCACTTACACGTATGTCCCTTGACGAGTACCCGGCTTTCCTTTTGGTTCCACCTTAAAGTTATATAAACTTTTGTATACAAAACACACTCACTCAACACAAGTACACTTTTGTTTCTATATCTATTTCTGCGCAGAAATTGTCTTTAGGCCAAAAGTGTTACCAATTAGGAGCAGGATCTGTTAAACTAAATTTCAGATTTTCCAAAAATAGATTTGCGTTATTTACCGTGTCGCGTTATCTATCGCTGTGCGTTACTTATCGCCTTGCGCTAATTATCGCTTTGCGCTAATTCAACTTTTTCACAACTTGAGCTACGTGGGCGTAACCGGACGCTACGTTGCGTAATGAACGCTGCGTGCGTCTGCCTTTTGGATTGCGTACGCTAGTCTTTGTTAGCGACACGTGTACGCAATGCAAAGGATCCACCGTAACACAATATATACTTTTATCAATGTAAATGATCCCTGATCATCTACCGCAATCCACACTGACTGCCTTGTCTCTTAGACAAACCGTGTGTTGTTCTATACTTTAACTATTACCTCTACTATTAAATAACAGCAAATCTCTTTTTAGCACTTTCTATCAACTATAAAATTTGGCAAACAGGAATAGTGATATACGAAAATGAAACAGAAAATGCAGATATATGTATGCGTGCGTGTATACGCAAGACAGAAGAGAAATAAAACAGTTTTAAAAGACACAAGCGTTTTGTTCTTACTTCCGGTTCCCGGATTCCTTCAGCACTCTTTATCTAAGCGAAGCAGACGCTTATCCCGTCAGCACTGTGAGACAACCTCCCACCCTTTGCTGGAGGGATAATGTCTGCTGATCTACCTAGTGCAGATATGAGAAGGATAGGACGAGTCCCCAATTGACAATGCTAAATTCCTTTGTCGTATAACAACCCTTTATGAAGCTAAGAACACTGTACGCTGTTTACTTAAGAAGTACCGTAATGGTACGCTAGTTGCGTAACGATCGCTCAGCCGTAGGCGAGACGCTCAAGCGTCACGTTCGCTCACGGCCCAGCGATCACAGGACACGTTATTGGTTATGTCTAGGGTAATGATTCGCTATGGCGTTGCTTACGCTCGAGACCACGAGGAGGTCACCAGCGATGCAGACGCTCACAACACTATACCTTTATGATAAAACCTTATACCAATGAAATACACTGAATACCTTAATGTGAGTACAGGGTGTAAGTGCAACCTTGTGTAACCTGACTAACTACAAAGCTGCTTGAGCGTCACCGACGCTCAAGTGAACACTTAACACTATAGGAAATACACAGATGCTGGTTTAGGTTCCAAGGCCTATTAACTGTATTATATCTAATATACTTGTAAAAGGGGATAACAGTACAAATGATACACTACAATATAACAGAGACTTCCTAACCACAGAACTAAACAATAAATACAAAAAAGACAATACTACACTGACCTACATGCAATACAATACAATACTAGCCTAGTCTAGGGGAGATATGAGAGAACAGAACAGAGAGAGAGAGAGAGAGAGATGAGATGAGATGAGAGAAATTGGCTCACAGAAAGACAATGATAACGGAGAGAAACTTACGCACAAAGGGTATGATCGCCTGCGCCTCGATATCCAGCTCCCGGCTATCAGCAGATAACCGTTGATGAGAGAGTGAGAGCTGGATGTGGTCGGCCTGCCTATTTATGCCCCACACACAATGCAATCTCCTGGTCCTACAATCCCATTGTCCATTGGCCGAAGGAATTCGGCCCTGCATCATAACAAAAGGTCATAGGGTGATTCATACAGGTGGGCTGTGACGATTTCCAACAGCTCAGGTGGGTGGGAAACTGGGTTTCCCGCCGCATACCTGAGTATGTGTAAATAATAGAAATGGACATAAACTTCTTATGTCCATAACTATTCGCACGAGCGATTAATACGCTCCAAACCAACACCGGAATATTGCTAATTAAATACTCTTCCGATGGGTACCAAACACTGCTGTATGATTCCTGTTAGACCCTTCGTACGATATAAAGAGGGATTCCTCAGCTCTGGGACATTGTATTTTAACCAAACTTTCAGAATCTATCAAAGGGACCATGATCTATAAACTACATTAATTGTGAACATTTGTAACGAATGAGTCGCACGCTACGACTACATAAACTCTACCGTAAATACGCATACCGCGCCTGCGAGTGCACGTTATTGCGGGTATGCGCATCCACGGGAGAGCGCACGCACGCGCAGCGCGGACCAGTGTGCGGTGCAAATATGGCAACGTGCATTGAGACATTTTTCTGACTTTGACAGAGGATGGGGAAGAAATTTTCAGGGACTATGGTCAAGCCAGGAGTTTTGTCTGCACATCAACGTGCTGGAATTAAGGGCCATATACAACGGCTTTCGACAAGCGAAGAGTCTTCTTCGCGACCTACCGGTTCTGATTCAATCAGACAATGTCACAGCCGTGGCTCATGTGAACCTGCAAGGCGGGACAAGGAGCAGAGTCGCAATGGCGGAAGCCACCAGGATTCTTCGCTGGGCGGAAAATCACGTAAGCTCTCTGTCAGGGGATGCGGTCTGAAGATCGACAGTGTCTAGGTCGACAATGTTTAGGTCGACCACTATAGGTCGACAGTCACTAGGTCAACATGGATGGAAGGTCGACAGGGTTTCTAGGTCGACATGTGCTAGGTCGACAGGTCTAAAGGTCGACATGAGTTTTTCACATTTTTTTTTCTTTTTTAAAAATTTTTCATACTTAACGATCCACGTGGACTACGATTGGAACGGTAAAGTGTGCCGAGCGAAGCGGTAGCGGAGCGAAGGCACCATGCCCGAAGCATGGCGAGCGGACGCGGTGCACTAATTTGGGATCCCGGTCACTCTACAAAGAAAACGACACCAAAAAAAAAATCCTCATGTCGACCTTTAGACCTATCGACTTAGCACATGTCGACCTAGAAACCCTGTCGACCTTCCATCCATGTCGACCTAGTGACTGTCGACCTATAGTGGTCTACCTAAACATTGTCGACCTAGACACTGTCGATTTGATGAACCACACCCCTCTGTCAGCTGTCTTCATTCCGGGAGTGGACAACTGGGAAGCGGAATTCCTCAGCAGACACTATCTCCATCCAGGAGAGTGGGGACTTCATCAAGAAGTCTTTGCGGAGATAACGGGTCTCTGGGGAATTCCTCAAATAGACATGATGGCGTCACGCCTCAAAAAGAAGCATCGGAGGTATTGTGCCAGGTCCCGGGACCCTCAGGCAATAGCAATAGACGCCCTGGTAACACCATGGGTGTTTCAGTCGGTCTATGTGTTTCCTCCTCTTCCTCTCATCGCAAAGGTTTTGAGGATCATAAGACAAAAAAGAGTACAGACAATACTCATTGTTCCAGATTGGCCTCGAAGGGCCTGGTACTCAGATCTTCAGGTCATGCTCACAGAAGATCCTTGGCCTCTTCCTCTCAGGGAGGACCTGTTGCAGCAGGGGCCCTGCGTGTTCCAAGACTTACCGCGGTTACGTTTGACGGCATGGCGGTTGAACGCCGGATCCTAGCTGGGAAAGGTATTCCGGAGGAGGTCATACCTACTCTAATAAAGGCTAGGAAGGAGGTGACGGCGAAACATTATCACCGTATCTGGAGGAAGTATGGCTCTTGGTGTGAAACCAAGAATGCTTCTACGGAAGATTTCCATTTGGACCGTTTTCTCCACTTCCTACAGACAGGAGTGAATATGGGCCTGAAGTAAGGTTCCATTAAGGTACAGATTTCGGCCCTATCTGTATTCTTTCAGAAGGAATTGGCTTCTCTCCCAGAAGTCCAAACTTTTGTGAAGGGAGTGCTGCACATCCAGCCTCCTTTTGTGCCCCCAGTGGCACCATGGGACTTGAACGTGGTGTTACAGTTCCTTAAATCACACTGGTTTGAACCCCTTCAAACGGTTGAATTGAAATTTCTCACCTGGAAGGTGGTCATGTTATTAGCCTTGGCTATGGCAAGGCGGGTGTCAGAATTGGCGGCCTTGTCTCACAAGAGCCCCTACTTGATTTTTCATGTGGATAGAGCGGAATTGAGGACTCGTACTCAGTTTTTGCCTAAGGTGGTGTCTTCATTTCATATGAACCAACCTATCGTGTTGCCTGTAGCTACAAGTGACTTGGAGGACTTGGATGTAGTCAGGGCATTAAAGATTTATGTAGCCAGGACGGCTAGGATTAGGAAAACAGAGGCTCTGTTTGTCCTGTATGCAGCCAACAAGATTGGCGCGCCTGCTTCGAAACAGACTATTGCTCGCTGGATCTGTAACACGATTCAGCAGGCTTATTCTACGGCTGGATTGCCGTTACCAAATTCGGTAAAGGCCCATTCCACTAGGAAGGTGGGCTCTTCTTGGGCGGCTGCCCGAGGCGTCTCGGCTTTGCAGTTATGCCGCGCAGCTACTTGGTCGGGTTCAAACACTTTTTCAAAATTCTACAAGTTTGATACCCTGGCTGATGAGGACCTCGCGTTTGCTCAATCGGTGCTGCAGAGTCATCCACACTCTCCCGCCCGGTTTGGAGCTTTGGTATAAACCCCATGGTCCTTACGAAGTCCCCAGCATCCTCTAGGACGTAAGAGAAAATAAGATTTTAAACCTACCGGTAAATCTTTTTCTCCTAGTCTGTAGAGTAGGGGTGGGCAACATGCGGCCCGCGAACCGATCCTGTCCGGCCCCGCTGTCCCACACCAGTGTGCAATGACAAGCGGCCCGACTGGCTGAGCCGCTCATCATTGCGCTACCTAGCTCCCAGAAGCGGCGCCGCAGAGGAAATCCCGGTCACGTCACTGGGTCTGCTGACGGGATTTCCACTGTGAGGTCAGGCGCTGGGCGGCACGGGGGCGGGGCCACGGCAGGAGCGGGCAGCAGGCAGCAGCAGCAGCGACTCTGTGCGGCACAGCGGGCAGCGGGGAGCAGGCAGCGGGCAGCGGATCTGCCACTGTGAAAAAAGGTAAAGGGATCTATGCTTAACTTTAAAAGCTGCTATATAGGTTCAGGGGAGGGGAGGGTTGGTTAGAAGGGGAGGGACTGCTATATGGGTTTAGGGGAGGATAGAAACTGCTATATAGGTCCAGCGGGGAGGGGGGTAGAGACTGCTATATGTGTCCAGGGGAGGATGGAGGAAGGGGGGGGGATCAGGTAGTAGCCGCCTACAGGGGAGGGGGTAATCGCTGTGCAGGGGTGTGATCGCATCTACAGAGAGCTGCACAAACAAAAGTTTGTGCAGTCTCTGCGCAGCCCAGGACTTACTCTTCCAGTGCGATGATCGAGACCGGAGCGGACGTCAGAAACCTTCCCTTCAAACGCCAGGTGCCGCCTGCGTTTTTACTGACACTCCTCTAAAATGGTCAATTGCCACCCACAAACGTCCTCTTCCTCTCAATCACCTTGCGATCGCCCGTGCGATCGCTTTGTTCGTACCATCCCGTCGCTGCGGACCGACGCGCCTACACATTGCGGTGCAGTTCAGACCCGATATACAAGATATTTTGTGTGTGGCCCTCGACTATTCACTGGAAGTGTTAAGCGCCCCCCCAGCTGAAATAATTGCCCACCCCTGCCGTAGAGGATGCTTGGCGCCCGTCCCAGTGCGGACTAAATCTGCAAGGCTTGTATATAGTTGTTGTTTACATAAGGGTTATGTTACAGTTAAGATCAGTCTTTGGCTGATACTGTTCTTTGTTCATACTGTTAACTGGTTACGTGTATTCCAAGTTATATGGTATGATTGGTGTGGGCTGGTATGAATCTTGCCCTTAGATTAACAAAATCCTTTCCTCGTATTGTCCATCTCTGGACACAGTTCATCTAACTGAGGTCTGGAGGAGGGGCATAGAAGGAGGAGCCAGTGTACACCCATACTAAAAGTTCTTTATAGTGCCCATGTCTCCTGCGGAGCCCGTCTATACCCCATGGTCCTTACGGAGTCCCCAGCATCCTCTACGGACTAGGAGAAAAAGTTTTACCGGTAGGTTTAAAATCTTATTTTTTCTTGTTTAAAACACATAAAGCACTGAATAGTGCCATATATACACATACTGCCAGTTACAAAATGCTCCCAGCAGTGCCAGTTACGCAATACCCCCGGCAGTGCCAGTTACACAATTCCCCCAGTAGTGCAGGATACACAATGCCCCCAATAGTGAGTTTCACAATGCCCCCAGTAGTGCTAGTTTCACAATGCCCCCAGCAGTGCCCCCTCTAGTGCCGGATACACAGTGCCCCCAGTAGTGCTGGATACACAATGCCCCATTAGTGCCAGTTACACAATGCCCCCAGTATAGTGCTCACCTCTGCTGCTCCTGCTACCGCAGCTGATTCCCATGTCTGAGAGAAGGGGAGGTGTGCGCAGCGCGCGGCTCTCCTTCCCTCACTGAGTCAGTGTGTCACGTCTCTGGCAGCAATTTCAAATATAGTGCCACCTTGTGTGCCAATCAAAGCTGTGGGCCGGCAGCCAATCAGGAGCTGTCGCTGCCGTTCTGTGAGTTCTGACTGGCTGACGGGCGAGCAACATTTTAAATGGCCGCCAGAGACGGGATCACAGTAAAGGGCAGGAGAGATACGTGCTGCGCTCTCCTCCCCTCAGAAATGGGAAGCGGCAGCTGCAGCGACAGCAGGGAAGGCCACAGACGTTCCAGAACGCCGTTCTTGATCATGTCATTCTAGAAAAGACAATCAGGAACGGCGTTGTGGACCAAAAATAGCCCTGGATAAAAACAAAACACAAAAAAAGAGAGGGGAAGAGAGAAAGACAGAGAGAAAGAGAGGGGGGGAAGGATATGGAATATAGAGGGGAGGGAGGGAGCAACACTATGAAGTAGAACAAAGGGGAAAGGGCACAAACACAAAAACTTTAAGTGTGGGGATAAAGGAAAAGTGTAAGCTACTGTATGCACACTCACCTAAGTTGTGGAAGGGATCCGCACTGGGTGAGAAAGCAAAGGTCGTAATGGGAGTTATATTGTCCCCAGCAGCAGCCTTCAGCAGGGAGGGGGGTGTCCATGATGGCAGGCTGGCAGCCTCTGAGTAAAGGGGGGTGGTATAGTGTCTGCAGCCTCTGCTGGCATGAGAAAAGGGTGTTCTATCAGCGTGGCCATTCGATCCAGCAAGGGAGGGGCGGGGGCTCGGACAGCTGGGGGTGGAGCTTCAGATTGCTCCGTGGGTACATAGGATGTTTCCTGCTGGTCAGGAGTTGAGGAGAGGGGGGTGGACCGCAGGTGAGCTGGGCTGTTGTTAGTGGTGAGTCGGTGACAGGATTTTTTTTTTCACCTGTCAACACTGGCTGCACAGCACTGCAGGGGATCCTGTGGGCTTATTTTCATGGGAGGGCCTGTAGCTGCAGCTCCACCCGCCCCATTGTTAATCCAGCCCTGAGTACATAGGAATATAAAAGACCATTCATGTACATGATTAAATGATACAATATACACCATAAGAGGCAGCAGCCACATATGGGGAAAATTAGATAGTGGTATTCTCCAGCTCCAAGGATAATAGAGAGAACCAGAAAGACCACACTCATTGATTTACCGATAAGCACTTTGGCTAACATTAGGAGATTATTGGCAAAGGGTTGTAAATATTGATTCATAGAATCCTTAGAGCGCATTCAAAATACACAGGTTAATGGGTCCTGAAGAGTAACCCTAATCCCAGTTTCACTAACACATTGTACGACAGTAGAACAAAAATCTGACATCTGCAATGCAAAGCAAATGCCAGAAGTCAGCATCATAAATAACATAAATACAGAGCCGGCGCAAACCGCTCAGCAAAGGGATGCAAAGCAGGTAGGCGCCGGCCTGGAGAGGCGCTGTACCTGCTCTGCATCTCTGTTGAGCAGTAGCGCTGTACTCTGACTTACGAAGGAGCGGTGCCGCGCCGGAGGAAGCAAGGCAGCGGCAGCCGCAATCACACAGTGAGTGAGCGAGCTCTGTGTTGCTGCTGGGAGTAGGGGCAGTGTGTGGGCGGGGCAGGAGATCGGGAACCAATAACGTCAGGGCAGGGGTGGGAATGGGAAGGAAGCCGCTGCCGTACTTTCAGAGGCAGGCTGACCCGGGCAAGGCAATGCGGAGGGGGAGAATCGGAGGTTAGTGCCTGTACAGTACCTGCGCTGCCCAGTGAGTGCGGGAGACGTGGAAGGCACTCCAATGGGCAGCCCACCACAGACACTAAGCGGCGCAGCTATACCTGGTCAACAGGCAGCACTAAATCGGTAGGGGGGGGCTGACACTGGCTGGCAGAGAACACTGGGGTGGGGAGGTGACACTGAGGGTGGGGGGTGACACTGGGAGTGAACACTGAGGAGGGGAGGTGACACTGGCTGGCAGAGAACACTGGGGTGGGGAATATGGTAAGGCGCAAATTTATAGTTTGCAGGAGGGCGCCGAACACCCTAGCACCGGCCCTGCATAAATAGCATCATAAATAACACATTTAGGGCAGGAGGTAGAGGTATGCCACCCAAGCAATGCAAAGTGCACCACAGTACAGTAGACCCTATGTAACAAATAAAGCTATTCTGCTAAAACTAGGTATAAGATATGGCTGCTCATGCACACACTTCACTGGGCTTCGGCAGGGCCGTCTTTTCGTATGGGCTCAATGGGATCTTGCCCAAGGGCCCCAGGAGTATAAGGGCCCTATGCTAATAGCTGAGGGTCCCCTCTTTCCAGTGGTACCAGATTTTTGAAAATCGGCCCTAGGGAACCAGAGATATCCGACTTCAAAGCAGTGGTCCCCATCCAAGCCTGTTCATTGCTCTTCCCAGCCAGATATCTCGGGCTCTGTATGACTTACAGTTTTTCTGAGAGTAAATTTCAAAAGCTGGGACCCTCCACTTTGGGTGGATACTAGCAGCTTGTCTCTACTATGCAAAGAACCAGAGATATCAGCCTTCAAGCAGCTGGTCCCTGCTCAAGCTCCACACGCCTGCTATGCAGTTTATATATTTGTTGGTGGATTGCTCTGGCTCCTGATCTGTGATCCCCAAGTCCCCAGTACCTCCTGACAAGTGAGACACTCTAATTTTTTATGCCATTCAAAGCTAAGAAATCTTTTTCCAGGAACTTGAGATATCTGCAGTCAAGCAAGCTGCTGTCTCACCAGAAAATGATGAATATTAAGCCCACTCCACTATCGACCCCTTCCTTACGTATTAAACACCCCATACCACCCTGGAAGTCATGTACCAGGGCCCCTTCATTCAGCCCAATGCCACCTTCTACAGTTTTGTGTTCTCCCTCCCACGCCATCTGTGCAGTAAAGGAGTAATTAGCAGAAATGACTGCTCCAGAACACCCCCTACCGCCCGTGGGACATCAAAGCTGCCGCTAATAGCACCCCCACCCATGGAGGATGGGTAGGGGCCCCAGTGCATTGTTGTGCCCAGGGACCCACACTACTGTTAAGACGGCCCTGGGCTTCAGCCTGCAAACGCTGCCGCAGCAGCATCCAGGTCTGAATCAGACCCACTGTACATAGCAGGCCCACAACATATAGTGTTGGCCAATAACAGAAAAGAATAAATATAATATAAAAATGTAATCAATAGCACATCAGATATACATTAATTAAACATAATACTCAAGTGAAGGAGATTCCACTTGAGTATTACAATTACTTGGTTATATGTCCCTAGCTTACTGCAGTATATGACATGACTACTCAGTATGCTACACATCAACCTTTACTAAGGAAATAGGTTTGCTATCTTTTACTTAAAATCAGATAACTATAATATATGCATACATACAGTATTTTATGACTAAAGGGATCAAGGTAGTCATGGAAAAATGAGGGAAGATTTTCTTCTTTCAGGTAATGTTAGAGAGAAAACTGAAAACCACATAATTTTAGGGAAGAAAAACTCCAACACATTACTGTACGAGTAGAATCAGCAGTGTTTCTTTTTATTTCAGGTAATGTTGTTTTATTCCCACCTGCACAATAAATTGCTCACCAGCTGTTCCTCTTACATAAACCTTCCACTTTCATTCTGACCACTAAAAATGTTTTTTTGTTGTTGAAAGGATAAAGTATCACGTGTGCCATTACTGTACCATATCACGGGTTTCCTGAATACTGTATAATGATAGCTAAAAACAACAAAACAGGTCCTCAAGGTATAACATTTCTTTTTGATGTTTTCCTTTCTGTACAGAATATAATATGTAGTTAAAAACTATACAGGGCAAGACGAGCACAATGGAAATATCCATGCTCAAAGGAAAAGGTTTAAAAAAAAAACAGAATTTCTAGTAAGTTATGTTATGTTATTTTAATAATTACATTCTGTTGCTTTAGAGTGATAGAAGATTGAGATGCATCTCCATGCTTATTATGGAATATTGTGGCAGATGTATTAAGCCTGGAGAAGTGATAAGTGGAAGGTGATAATAACGCACCAGCCAATCAGTTCAGTAAAGTTAGTCTGGATTTGAAAAATGGCAGTTAGGAGCTGATTGGCTGGTGCGTTATAACCTTCCACTTATCACTTCTCCAGGCTTAATACGTCTCCCCCATTGAGCCTAATTCAGAAGTGGTTCTTGATGCGATTGCTTTTGCTATCTTTTGCCATCCTCAATTGCGACAGTTTCTGTGCGTGCCCACTGCAGTCAGATACAATAGCCACTTTGTGACACCATCTGAATCAGGCCCTTGTAGCAAAGGAGTGAGATAGAGAGCATGATACACATGATAATATGTATACAATATATGATACACATGTTAATAGCCATTACATTGCATCATGTATATTTTTCAGATTGGACCTACACATCCTTTAATGTATAGCAGTGTAAAATAGTGGGTTAGATATAAAAAAAAAAAAGAATCTCATACGGGGGAGATGTACTAAGCCTTGGAGAGTGATAAGTTGCATGGTGATAAAGTTAGAGATGAGCGCCGGAAATTTTTCGGGTTTTGTGTTTTGGTTTTGGGTTCGGTTCCGCGGCCGTGTTTTGGGTTCGACCGCGTTTTGGCAAAACCTCACCGAATTTTTTTTGTCGGATTCGGGTGTGTTTTGGATTCGGGTGTTTTTTTCAAAAAACCCTAAAAAACAGCTTAAATCATAGAATTTGGGGGTCATTTTGATCCCAAAGTATTATTAACCTCAAAAACCATAATTTCCACTCATTTTCAGTCTATTCTGAATACCTCACACCTCACAATATTATTTTTAGTCCTAAAATTTGCACCGAGGTCGCTGTGTGAGTAAGATAAGCGACCCTAGTGGCCGACACAAACACCGGGCCCATCTAGGAGTGGCACTGCAGTGTCACGCAGGATGTCCCTTCCAAAAAACCCTCCCCAAACAGCACATGACGCAAAGAAAAAAAGAGGCGCAATGAGGTAGCTGACTGTGTGAGTATGATAAGCGACCCTAGTGGCCGACACAAACACCGGGCCCATCTAGGAGTGGCACTGCAGTGTCACGCAGGATGTCCCTTCCAAAAAACCCTCCCCAAACAGCACATGACGCAAAGAAAAAAAGAGGCGCAATGAGGTAGCTGACTGTGTGAGTAAGATTAGCGACCCTAGTGGCCGACACAAACACCGGGCCCATCTAGGAGTGGCACTGCAGTGTCACGCAGGATGTCCCTTCCAAAAAACCCTCCCCAAACAGCACATGACGCAAAGAAAAAAAGAGGCGCAATGAGGTAGCTGACTGTGTGAGTAAGATAAGCGACCCTAGTGGCCGACACAAACACCGGGCCCATCTAGGAGTGGCACTGCAGTGTCACGCAGGATGTCCCTTCCAAAAAACCCTCCCCAAACAGCACATGACGCAAAGAAAAAAAGAGGCGCAATGAGGTAGCTGACTGTGTGAGTAAGATAAGCGACCCTAGTGGCCGACACAAACACCGGGCCCATCTAGGAGTGGCACTGCAGTGTCACGCAGGATGTCCCTTCCAAAAAACCCTCCCCAAACAGCACATGACGCAAAGAAAAAAAGAGGCGCAATGAGGTAGCTGACTGTGTGAGTAAGATAAGCGACCCTAGTGGCCGACACAAACACCGGGCCCATCTAGGAGTGGCACTGCAGTGTCACGCAGGATGTCCCTTCCAAAAAACCCTCCCCAAACAGCACATGACGCAAAGAAAAAAAGAGGCGCAATGAGGTAGCTGACTGTGTGAGTAAGATAAGCGACCCTAGTGGCCGACACAAACACCGGGCCCATCTAGGAGTGGCACTGCAGTGTCACGCAGGATGGCCCTTCCAAAAAACCCTCCCCAAACAGCACATGACGCAAAGAAAAATAAAAGAAAAAAGAGGTGCAAGATGGAATTGTCCTTGGGCCCTCCCACCCACCCTTATGTTGTATAAACAAAACAGGACATGCACACTTTAACCAACCCATCATTTCAGTGACAGGGTCTGCCACACGACTGTGACTGATATGACGGGTTGGTTTGGACCCCCCCCAAAAAAAGAAGCAATTAATCTCTCCTTGCACAAACTGGCTCTACAGAGGCAAGATGTCCACCTCATCATCATCCTCCGATATATCACCGTGTACATCCCCCTCCTCACAGATTATCAATTCGTCCCCACTGGAATCCACCATCTCAGCTCCCTGTGTACTTTGTGGAGGCAATTGCTGCTGGTCAATGTCTCCGCGGAGGAATTGATTATAATTCATTTTAATGAACATCGTCTTCTCCACATTTTCTGGATGTAACCTCGTACGCCAATTGCTGACAAGGTGAGCGGCGGCACTAAACACTCTTTCGGAGTACACACTTGTGGGAGGGCAACTTAGGTAGAATAAAGCCAGTTTGTGCAAGGGCCTCCAAATTGCCTCTTTTTCCTGCCAGTATAAGTACGGACTGTGTGACGTGCCTACTTGGATGCGGTCACTCATATAATCCTCCACCATTCTTTCAATGGGGAGAGAATCATATGCAGTGCCAGTAGACGACATGTCCGTATCCGTAATCGTTGTCAGGTCCTTCAGTCCGGACCAGATGTCAGCATCAGCAGTCGCTCCAGACTGCCCTGCATCACCGCCAGCGGGTGGGCTCGGAATTCTGAGCCTTTTCCTCGCACCCCCAGTTGCGGGAGAATGTGAAGGAGGAGATGTTGACAGGTCGCGTTCCGCTTGACTTGACAATTTTCTCACCAGCAGGTCTTTCAACCCCAGCAGACTTGTGTCTGCCGGAAAGAGAGATCCAAGGTAGGCTTTAAATCTAGGATCGAGCACGGTGGCCAAAATGTAGTGCTCTGATTTCAACAGATTGACCACCCGTGAATCCTTGTTAAGCGAATTAAGGGCTCCATCCACAAGTCCCACATGCCTAGCGGAATCGCTCCGTGTTAGCTCCTCCTTCAATGTCTCCAGCTTCTTCTGCAAAAGCCTGATGAGGGGAATGACCTGACTCAGGCTGGCAGTGTCTGAACTGACTTCACGTGTGGCAAGTTCAAAGGGCATCAGAACCTTGCACAACGTTGAAATCATTCTCCACTGCGCTTGAGACAGGTGCATTCCACCTTCTATATCGTGCTCAATTGTATAGGCTTGAATGGCCTTTTGCTGCTCCTCCAACCTCTGAAGCATATAGAGGGTTGAATTCCACCTCGTTACCACTTTTTGCTTCAGATGATGGCAGGGCAGGTTCAGTAGTTTTTGGTGGTGCTCCAGTCTTCTGTACGTGGTGCCTGTACGCCGAAAGTGTCCCGCAATTCTTCTGGCCACCGACAGCATCTCTTGCACGCCCCTGTCGTTTTTTAAAAAATTCTGCACCACCAAATTCAAGGTATGTGCAAAACATGGGACGTGCTGGAATTTGCCCATATTTAATGCACACACAATATTGCTGGCGTTGTCCGATGCCACAAATCCACAGGAGAGTCCAATTGGGGTAAGCCATTCCGCGATGATCTTCCTCAGTTGCCGTAAGAGGTTTTCAGCTGTGTGCGTATTCTGGAAACCGGTGATACAAAGCGTAGCCTGCCTAGGAAAGAGTTGGCGTTTGCGAGATGCTGCTGCTGGTGCCGCCGCTGCTGTTCTTGCGGCGGGAGTCCATACATCTACCCAGTGGGCTGTCAGTCATATAGTCCTGACCCTGCCCTGCTCCACTTGTCCACATGTCCGTGGTTAAGTGGACATTGGGTACAACTGCATTTTTTAGGACACTGGTGAGTCTTTTTCTGACGTCCGTGTACATTCTCGGTATCGCCTGCCTAGAGAAGTGGAACCTAGATGGTATTTGGTAATGGGGGCACACTGCCTCAATAAATTGTCTAGTTCCCTGTGAACTAACGGCGGATACCGGACGCACGTCTAACACCAACATAGTTGTCAAGGCTTCAGTTATCCGCTTTGCAGCAGGATGACTGCTGTGATATTTCATCTTCCTCGCAAAGGACTGTTGAACAGTCAATTGCTTACTGGAAGTAGTACAAGTGGGCTTACGACTTCCCCTCTGGGATGACCATCGACTCCCAGCAGCAACAACAGCAGCGCCAGCAGCAGTAGGCGTTACACGCAAGGATGCATCGGAGGAATCCCAGGCAGGAGAGGAATCATCAGAATTGCCAGTGACATGGCCTGCAGGACTATTGGCATTCCTGGGGAAGGAGGAAATTGACACTGAGGGAGTTGGTGGGGTGGTTTGCGTGAGCTTGGTTACAAGAGGAAGGGATTTACTGGTCAGTGGACTGCTTCCGCTGTCGGCCAACGTTTTTGAACTTGTCACTGACTTATTATGAATGCGCTGCAGGTGACGTATAAGGGAGGATGTTCCGAGGTGGTTAACGTCCTTACCCCTACTTATTACAGCTTGACAAAGGGAACACACGGCTTGACAGATGTTGTCCGCATTTCTGGTGAAATACTTCCACACCGAAGAGCTGATTTTTTTGGTATTTTCACCAGGCATGTCAACGGCCATATTCCTCCCACGGACAACAGGTGTCTCCCCGGGTGCCTGACTTAAACAAACCACCTCACCATCAGAATCCTCCTGGTCAATTTCCTCCCCAGCGCCAGCAACACCCATATCCTCCTCATCCTGGTGTACTTCAACACTGACATCTTCAATCTGACTATCAGGAACTGGACTGCGGGTGCTCCTTCCAGCACTTGCAGGGGGCGTGCAAATGGTGGAAGGCGCATGCTCTTCACGTCCAGTGTTGGGAAGGTCAGGCATCGCAACCGACACAATTGGACTCTCCTTGTGGATTTGGGATTTCGAAGAACGCACAGTTCTTTGCTGTGCTTTTTCCAGCTTGAGTCTTTTCATTTTTCTTGCGAGAGGCTGAGTGCTTCCATCCTCATGTGAAGCTGAACCACTAGCCATGAACATAGGCCAGGGCCTCAGCCGTTCCTTGCCACTCCGTGTGGTAAATGGCATATTGGCAAGTTTACGCTTCTCCTCCGACAATTTTATTTTAGGTTTTGGAGTCCTTTTTTTACTGATATTTGGTGTTTTGGATTTGACATGCTCTGTACTATGACATTGGGCATCGGCCTTGGCAGACGACGTTGCTGGCATTTCATCGTCTCGGCCATGACTAGTGGCAGCAGCTTCAGCACGAGGTGGAAGTGGATCTTGATCTTTCCCTAATTTTGGAACCTCAACATTTTTGATCTCCATATTTTAATAGGCACAACTAAAAGGCACCTCAGGTAAACAATGGAGATGGATGGATACTAGTATACAATTATGGATGGACTGCCGAGTGCCGACACAGAGGTAGCTACAGCCGTGGACTACCGTACTGTACTGTGTCTGCTGCTAATATAGACTGGATGATAATGAGATGTAGTATGTATAAAGAAGAAAGAAAAAAAAACCACGGGTAGGTGGTATACAATTATGGACGGACTGCCGAGTGCCGACACAGAGGTAGCTACAGCCGTGGACTACCGTACTGTACTGTGTCTGCTGCTAATATAGACTGGATGATAATGAGATGTAGTATGTATAAAGAAGAAAAAAAAAACCACGGGTAGGTGGTATACAATTATGGATGGACTGCCGAGTGCCGACACAGAGGTAGCTACAGCCGTGGACTACCGTACTGTACTGTGTCTGCTGCTAATATAGACTGGATGATAATGAGATGTAGTATGTATAAAGAAGAAAGAAAAAAAAACCACGGGTAGGTGGTATACAATTATGGATGGACTGCCGAGTGCCGACACAGAGGTAGCTACAGCCGTGGACTACCGTACTGTACTGTGTCTGCTGCTAATATAGACTGGATGATAATGAGATGTAGTATGTATAAAGAAGAAAAAAAAAACCACGGGTAGGTGGTATACAATTATGGATGGACTGCCGAGTGCCGACACAGAGGTAGCTACAGCCGTGGACTACCGTACTGTACTGTGTCTGCTGCTAATATAGACTGGATGATAATGAGATGTAGTATGTATAAAGAAGAAAGAAAAAAAAAACCACGGGTAGGTGGTATACAATTATGGATGGACTGCCGAGTGCCGACACAGAGGTAGCTACAGCCGTGAACTACCGTACTGTGTCTGCTGCGACTGGATGATAAATAATGATATAAAAAATATATATATATCACTACTGCAGCCGGACAGGTATATATTATATAATGACGGACCTGCTGGACACTGTCTGTCAGCAGAATGAGTTTTTTATAGAATAAAAAAACACCACACAAGTCACACGACGAGTGTTTAACTTTTTCAGGCAATCACAATATAGTATACTATACTGGTGGTCAGTGTGGTCAGGTCACTGGTCAGTCACACTGGCAGTGGCACTCCTGCAGCAAAAGTGTGCACTGTTTAATTTTAATAATATGTACTCCTGGCTCCTGCTATAACCTATAACTGCTCCCCAGTCTCCCCCACAATTAAGCTGTGTGAGCACAGTCAGATATTATACATAGATGATGCAGCACACTGGGCTGAGCACAGATATGGTATGTGACTGAGTCACTGTGTATCGTTTTTTTCAGGCAGAGAACGGATTATATTAAATAAAACTGCACTGGTGGTCACTGGTCAGTGGTCAGTCACTAGTAAACTCTGCACTCTCTAGTACTCCTAAGCTCCAGTAAATCAAGTGTCTCTGTCTCAATCTCACTCTCTCTCTTCTAATCTAAATGGAGAGGACGCCAGCCACGTCCTCTCCCTATCAATCTCAATGCACGTGTGAAAATGGCGGCGACGCGCGGCTCCTTATATAGAATCCGAGTCTCGCGATAGAATCCGAGCCTCGCGAGAATCCGACAGCGTCATGATGACGTTCGGGCGCGCTCGGGTTAACCAAGCAAGGCGGGAAGATCCGAGTCGCTCGGATCCGTGTAAAAAAAGCTGAAGTTCGGGCGGGTTCGGATTCCGAGGAACCGAACCCGCTCATCTCTAGATAAAGTACCAGCCAATCAGCTCATAACTGCCATTTCACAGGCTGGATTTGAAAAATGACAGGAGCTGGTTGGCTGGTACTTTATCACTGTGAAATGTATAATTTTTAAGGCTTAGTACATCTCCCCCACAAAGAGTTGCTGCTGTTGGCAGAGGTCAAAAAGTGTCCATAGCAGTTGTGCTCTTACACACTCTACTGTACATCTATGAGGGAATTCAATTAGTGGCAGGGTTTACCCTGCATACAAGTCCCCACAGTCCTGCGCTTCATGCGCATGAGCCCCATTAATGGACTGAACCGTGAAAAGTCTGCGTAAAAACTCAAAAAATCTGGTTGCACGTGGGGAAAATAAACACTGATTCTGCAGTTTATGCAGAATTAGTGGATTTCCATGTGTGAATCCCGAGTTGGAGTCTATTGATAAAAACACATTATGAAACTGGTCCTTGAAAAGTTGAATCTTGTCCGGCTCAAATGATTAGGTTGATATAATCACAGGTAAACATATGGACATAAGCACAGCTCTCTGGGTCAGTTTGTCACAATACCTCTGCATGTCCACATGTTATCAGGTGTTTTATTTTTTTTTGTTAGCACAGCCAGAACGTCCACAGTTCTGATCGCTGGGCTGCGTTTTTTGCTGTCCTGCGTTCAGACAGTCGCCGCCTACAGGGGGAGTGTATTTTCGCTGTGCAAGTGTGTGATCGCATGTATAGCTGAGCTGCTAAAAATAAGTGTGTGCTGGGGGCGTGGCCTAGACGCAGAGCCGAATGGTCGCGCGGCTCCGGAGCTCCTGCACGGGGGACGCTAATCTCGGCTTCCCCGCTGCCTCACCAGAGCTTCTCTCCTCCCAGGAGCCTCCCCGAAGTGCAGGTCAGCCCGCGAGACGGTCCTGCGCGGCCGGGTGGCTCCCCGCTCCCTCGGGCCAGAAGTGAGCTCCAGGGCCGGGGCGGGACTCCCAGCGCACTCCTGGTACCTCAGTCTCCCTTATTGCTCACTGCTGAGTGGTCCCTCTCCCTCTGGGCACCGCTGGAAGGCGAGTCTTCTCCTCTACTTCCTCTGGCTACTCAGGTACCTGCTGCTGGATCTTAGCTGAGCCTTCTGACGGCAGCCATTTTCCCTGACCCTTTGCCTGGCTGCCTCTCCAGAGTCTCCACTCATTATTCCAGGGCAGACTCTCACATATTGAGGATACTCATTTAACCCCAGCTCTCCCTGCCTGGTTTATTACTGCTCCGGCCTCCTGCCTTTATTGTACTGTGCCACACTACTTGCTGCAAGGGCCTTCTGCTATAATTATACACTTTGGGGCCTCCATTTATTTTTTATTTACTGCATTATCATTTATTGCCCTGGAGTGCCATCTCCTGGCCATTGCCTCCTGTTACATCTGTGATGTGCTTCGTTCTTCCCTGAGGAATGCTCTACTAACCTACAATGAGTGATGCCCTGGGGGCCTCGTGTTTGTGCTCACTTGTTACATTATAATGGAACTCTGACTCAATACGCCATTGCTCACTTTTGATTTGTAGTTACCCCTCATTTCCGGAAACTCATACACCATGCCTAGGTCCAAAAAATCAGCACCCTCGGCCGGGGCTGCTCTTCCATTAGGCAGCTTTAGGCGGCTGCCTAGGGGCACCGGCCCTTGGAGGGCGCCACTGAATTCATCAAGCAATAAAGTGAAGGGTGTCTCTGTACGAGACATACCCTTTTACACTGCACCGGCAGCGGCTGCAGGTCTAATCAGGTAAAGCTGCCACTATCGGGCTGAACTGCATAGTGCCTCAGCTCTTCCTCCGTGCTGACACGTGTATCATCAAGTCATGTGAAGGCACATAGGAGGCAGATATAACTATTGCTCCTGAGGGACGCCCCCACGGTCGCTCCTCATAGCCCTGATTCACCTCCACCAGGGCCTTGGATCCCGACTCTCCAGCAACAAGCAGCACCTGACTACATGTCTGCACCCAGCAGCGTCGCTGTAATGCTGCGGCTGACGGTAGGAAGAACCCTGCCAATAATGAGGGAAAACAACATATGGTAAGTAGCCCATGGGGTTTCTGCGGGACCACAGAGGGTGGGGGGGTTTGCACAGCACATTGGGGAAACTGGCCTCAGCGTCCTATCGATTCCTAATATGCCACCTAACATTTATACATATTACAATATATCTTTTCATGTTAAAAGTCCTTGAGTGTCATCCCTTTTCTCTGTCTATGTAGAATGATACCTCCGGGAGGTGGTCGGTGTTGCAGATTAGGGGGCGCTAGGCTGAAACTTTGCCTAGGGTGCAGAGATACCTTGCACCGGCCCTGCCTTCGGCGGATCTTACTACCTTTATTTCTGAAATGAAGCCCAGTGCTTCTAAACCGGCATCTACCTCCCACTCTGCTCCGATCTCGGAATCTGAGGAAGAATCGCCTGTGTTAGACTCCTCCATGAAAGACTGCATCTCCTCCATTCTTAATGAGATGAAATCATTGAAACAGGCATTCCACTCGGAGATCCACAAGGCCATTTCTAGTCTCAAGGATGAGATCTCTGACCTTGGTGCTCGCACTAATGACGTCGAACAGAAAATTGATGAAGTTATCAATTTCCAGCAAGACATGGAACATTCTGTCTTTGTTATGCAGGAAGATATCTACCTCCTCCAGGACCAGCAGGAGGACGCCGATGATCGCGCAAGACGTAATAATCTGCGTATTAAATATATCCCAGAATCGGTGGAACCCGCCCAACAGGAAGATTTCCTTGTCCGCTTTTTCCAACATCTCCTGCCGGACACTCCACCGGAGCATTTCCTCCTAGATCGAGCTCACCGTTCCCTGCGGCAGAAACCTCATTCGTCGTCTCCGCCGAGGGATGTGGTCTTACGTTGTCACTACTTTAAAACCAAAGATAGAATCCTGTCTGCTACTCGCAATAAAGACTCGTGCCTGTTTGAAACGCATAAGCTGTTGGTGTTTCAGGATTTATCCTCTATTACTCTTAAAAGACGCTCTGATCTGAAGGAATACACCCATATCCTTAGGGAGAATCATATTCGTTATAGGTGGGGTTATCCCTTTGCTCTGATAGTACAGCTTGATGGGAAGAGGCTGTTGGCACGTTCCAAGGAAGAGGCCCATCAACTCCTTTTGAAGCTCAATCTGTCTCCCCCGGCATCTGTCACGCATTCCCCCCTGCAAGCTACACCGGGTCTCCAATGCCCCCCAAGCTCGCCTCTCCCTCAGAGAGCGCCTCGACGCCTTTGGTCCACAGTCCCGGCTAAACCCTCCTCCAGACATAACCCTCCATGAACTTTTTTCCGCAGATGGTTTGCTGGGTTACTATATATTGTTACTTCATATGCTGATTTCTATGTTAGAGGTTTTATATTTTCCTTTGCCGAGCTTTTTCGATTAAGCTTTTGTTTACACTGTTTACTCAATTCTGTAATGGTTTATTGCTGCTAAATGTTATTTCACCCCCCCCCCCCCCCCCAGGGTCACCCTGTTCATTCTCCCATTTGTTCATTGGCGGTTAACGCCAACCCCCCCCCCCCTCCCACCCCACCCCCACCACCCCCACTTAGCCATTACGGCCGGATTTGAGCACAAGGGAGATTCTCTCTCCCTCACTTCCCCATATGGGACATCAAACATGTGGACCCGTACGGCAAGTACAATGGGTCTTTGGCCTGGTTTACTGTTGCATTGTTTCTTTTTCCATTGGTGTTTTTGTCTCTCTTCTTTTCTTCTCTTCCCTTCTGTCTGTTTTTCTTTTTACCCTTGTTTCTTCGGGAGACCATTAGTGTGCCCTCAGGAGTAAACTAGCTCTGCTCTTGTTTACATTGTTGTCAGTTAATGTAATATCCTACAATGTGAAGGGTCTAAATAGTCCACAAAAGAGGTCTAAATTATTTCTTTTTCTGAAACAGTTTGGGGGAGATCTGGTGTTCCTACAAGAGACGCATTTTAGAGGTACTTCCCATCCCGAACTACGTTCTAGACGTCATCCAGTTGTTTTACATGCCTGTGACCGTACTCAGAAGAAACGGGGTGTCGCTATAATGGTCCCCGCCGGAAAAGATTATTAGAGATAAACGGTGTCAGTTTCTTCTCTGATCAACGTTTATGCCCCTAACATTAATCAGGCCTCCTTTTTCGCCTCTTTAGACTCAAAGATTGCCCAGTATAGGAAAGGTGACATTTTAATGGCTGGGGATTTTAATACTGTACTTCACCATAGTCTGGACCGCTCCCACCCCCTGCCTTCTTTCTAGTCCCATCCCAGTAACCGTAATTCTAGAGTTCTAATGTCCCTGCTTAAAAATCACCTACTGTTTGACTCCTGGAGAGTTCTTGATCCCTTAGTTAAAGATTATAAAAAAATTTCTCCGGTCCACAATCTTTACACAAGAATCGATATGATTCTGATTGGGAGGGATTTAGCCTCTAAGATCCAAAAAAGTACTATACACCCAATTACATGGTCTGACCATGCCCCTGTCTCTCTGATCCTTTCTGGTTTGTCCCGCACTCCTTCCTCCCCCTACTTGGTCCCTTAATGACGCTCTTCTCCAACGTTCTGATGTCCTTCCACAAATTACACAGGTACTGACTGATTACTTTAACCTGAATCAGACCCCTGGAATGTCCGATATGACCTTGTGGGAGGCGCATAAGGCAGTCCTTCGGGGCAACTTCATACAGGTCGCTGCTAGACTTACTAAACAGCGCTCCCAAAAGATCTTAGAATTAACTGACCAGCTCCATCATCCAGAGGAAATTCATAGATTGTCCTTGAGTTCAGCTGACCTGGATCGATTACTTAAAATAAGGGGTGAACTTAATATGTTGCTATCTCATAGAACGGAACAATGCCTGAGATGCCTTAATCAGATCTATTATGAAAAAAGAGGATAAGGCAGATAAACTTCTTGCCAGGAAGCTGAGAGCCCAGATTTCCTCCAAAAATATCTTGTCTATCCGTACAAAAAAAGTGGTACTGACACACGACCCTGATCGCATCTTTAGTGAATTTGAAGACTTTTATAAATCATTATATAACGCTGACGCTGCTTCCTCGCCCTCTACAAGATTCACCGAGGGGATTGAGTCCCATTTGGATTAATATAATTTGCTGTCATTGAGTGGCTCGATGGTGGCTCAGCTGCGCTCAGAGATAACTATTGAAGAACTAGACAATGCCCTTAAGACCCATAAGCCAGGTAAGGCCTCTGGGCCTGACAGTATGTCTATTATGTATTTTAAGAAATTTAAGGGGATATTGTTGCCTCATCTTTGTAGACTTTTTAATGGATATCTCATGGGAGAACCTTTGTCTCCCCGTATGCTGGAGGCTTGAATTGTCTTAATTCATAAACCCGGGAAAGACCCCAACTCGTGTTCGAGCTATCGCCCGATTTCCCTGTTAAACAACGATATTAAACTTTTTGCCAAAATTTTAGCTCTAAGGTTGAACTCTGTTCTCCCACAATTAATACATGCTGACCAGGTGGGCTTTGTCCCAGGCCGACAAGCTAGAGACAATACCCGAAGTTCATTCAATTAATAAATCTAAATTGCCTTCTATCCTTCTCTCGCTTGATGCAGAGAAGGCTTTTGATAAAATGTTGTGGCCTTTTATGTTTGCTACCCTGCGTAGGTTCGGCCTGGGAGGAAGCCTACTCCAGGGCATCAAGGCTCTCTACTCCAACCCTTCGGCCAGAGTCCGGGTAAACGGTAAGGATTCTCGTCTATTTCAGATTAACAACGGTACGCGACAGGGGTGTCCCCTATCACCATTAATTTTTGCTATGACTATCGAGCCTCTGGCGTGCATGGTCCGGGCTAACCCTGTTAGGCGCGGCGGCTCGCGCCAGCACCCGACCGTTGATAAGCAATGGTCCCGGCACGTCACGTCCGCCGCGTCTCCTCCTGCTCCCCGCTCGGCACCTGGCAATGCCAGGATGCTGAGCGCGCTGAGCCGCCAGGTCCATAGCAATGGGGACGCCACAGGTGGACCGCGTTTCCCGTTGCCACATAAATAAATTATCAGCACCTGTCAGCATGTGGTCGTGCAGCTGGGCAGCTGCACGACATTTTCTCATTAGGTGCTCTTTAGCTATTGGTGCAGACACCTCTTATATTCTCCCTCAGTGCCGTACACTGACGTCGGTGATAGCTTCCTGTGAGCTGTTCCTGCTCTGGAGAATTCCTTGCTCAGTGTTCTGTTATCTGGTCTACCCTGTACCAGTGGTCCTGAGTCCTGGTGTTCGGAAGCCGGTCATAGGAGTCCTTCCAGCCCTCCAGTCGATTGTAACACCTGTGCCTGTTATCTCGGGATTCCCGTTCACTTGTGGTTACCTTCCCGGTGTTGTGAGTAGCGGCTTCTGCCACGTCTTGCGGCCTAGGCCGTAGTATTCTTTTGTTATATTTATTGCTGGTATTTCTTGCGGAGGTTTCCGCCCTAGCTGTCCTCCCCGGTACACGACGGTGCCGTTTAGGGTGTGGACAGTATTACCTTTGTTGCCCTTTTCCTTTGGCGGCAGTGCCGCAAATCCGTTTTGTTTGAGTTTAGTAGTAGCCCCTAGCTCTGTTCTTTATTTAGTTAGAGGTCCCCTTGTTCTCGGCCCGTCTCGGTTTACGCCTTGTCTCCAATTAAGACCGGGGGGGCATCGGAGTTGGGCAGACTTAATCCGCCCTTCAAACGCGGCTGCCGTGGGCCCAACAACACATAGTCTCACAGGCGTAGACTGACCACGCGGGTGGAACAATGGAGTTAGGTTCCTAGGGGTACTCTTGAACTACGCTAGTTTTACAGCGTCACGTTTCTGTGCTCTTAACTAACCCACTCAGTATCTTACGTTCTGAGAACAGAGAACGTAACAAACCCTGATATTAAAGGTATATTAGTTGATGATGTGGAGTTTAAATTATCATTATTTGCGGATGATGTTTTGTTAACTCACTCTCCCCAAATATCCATTCCTAATTTGTTTCAAACTCTATCATCATACACTTTTAATTCAGGTTACCGCATTAACTATGCCAAATCGGAAGCCCTCCCCATGCATCTTAGTGAGGATACCAGATCTCTCCTTGCTGCTAATTTTGATTTTTCCTGGCGCTCCAAGAAAATTAAATAGTTGGGCGTGTTTATTACAAATTCCTATGGGTCCTTATACTCCGAAATTTCCAAACTCTTTTCAATTGTATTGAATCTGATTTATGAGCTTGGGACAAGCAAATCATAGCTTGGTTTGGACGCATAGTCACAGTAAAAATGAACATCCTAACCAGGCTTTTATATCTGATTCAAACAATCCTGGTACGTATCACCGCGGAGGCTTTCTGTCGAATGCAGAAACTCTTTCTAAAATTCATATGGTCTAATAAACCCCCTAGTATTAAGACCGCCACGCTAATAAGGGACCCGGTTGCTGGAGGCAGAGGTTTACCGGATATTCGACAATACTATCACGCTACTCACTTGAGCCAGGCTCTTACCTGGTTTTCTCAAGCCCCCCACTTACCCTGGATACAAATTGAACTTCTAGCTTAGATCTTCACTTTGGTATCCCTACTTACACCTGTTCAACCTAACCAGAAGGCGCAAACGTGTGCTCCTACCACAAAATTCACCTGTTCCCTGTGGTTTTTCTGCATTCGGCACTATGGTCTCTCTATATTCCCGTCTCCCATCACCTCTATTTGAAATAATCGGGACTTCCCTCCTGGCTCTACTTTACGATCTCACTCATGGTTTTATCTGAACCCACGTCCAGGACTGGTCTTCGATTTTATTGATGGGAACTCCTGGCGCTCTTTAGACTCTTTAAGGGACAAATATGGTATCACACAACCTGTAATGTACGAGTATTTACAACTCCGCTCTTTCTTAAATTCCCTTCCAAGTGACAATGCTAAATTCCTATGTCGTATAAACAACCCTTATGAAGCTAAGGACACTGTACGCTGTTTACTTAAGAAATACCGTAATGGTACGCTATTTGCGTAACGATCGCTCAGCCGTAGGCGAGACGCTCAAGCGTCACGTTCGCTCACGGCCCAGCGATCACAGGACACGTTATTGGTTATGTCTAGGGGAAAGATTCGCTATGGCGTAGCATACACTCGAGACCACGAGGAGGTCACCAGCGATGCAGACGCTCACAACACTATACCTTGATATTAAACCTTATACCGACGAAACACACAGAATACCTTTAATGTGAGTACAGGGTGTAAATGCAACTTTGTGTAGCCTGACTACCTACAAAGCTGTTTGAGCGTCACCGACGCTCAAGTGAACACTTAACACTATAGTAAATACACAGATACTGTTTTAGGGTTCCAAAGCCTATTATCTGTATTATATCTAGTATACTTGTAAAAGAGTAACACAGTACAAATGATACACTACAATATAACAAAGACTTCCTAACCAAACACCTAACTAAGGGATAAACTACAATACTATCCTGGCCTAACACAATACAATACAATACTATAAAGTTTAGTCTAGGGGAGTTACGAGAGAGAAGAGAAAATAGAGAGAGAGAAATAGACACAGAGGGAGAGAGAGGAATTGGCTCACAGAAAGACAATGATTACGGAGAGAACTTACGCACAAAGGGTATGATCGCCTGCGCCTCGATATCCAGCTCCCGATTATCAGCAGATAACCGTTGATGAGAGAGTGAGAGCTGGATGTGGTCGGCCTGCCTATTTATGCCCCACACACAATGCAATCTCCTGGTCCTACAATCCTTCAGTTTATTGGACACAGGAATTCGGCCCTGTACTGTAACCAAAGGTCATAGGTTGATTCATACAGGTGGGCTGTGCTGAGTTTAAACGGCTCAGGTGGGTGGGAAACTGGGTTTCCCGCCGCATACCTGAGTATGGGTAAATAATAGAAATGGACATAAACTTCTTATGTTCATAACTATTCGCACGAGCGATTAATACGCTCCAAACCAACACCGGAATATTGCTAATTAAATACTCTTCCGATGGGTACCAAATACTGCTGTATGACTCCTGTTAGACCCTTCGTACAATACAAAGAGGGATTCCTCCGCTCAGGGACATTCTATCTAAACCAAACTTACAGAAACTATTGAGGGGAACATGATCTATAAACGACATTAATTGTGAACTTTTGTAACGAATGAGTCGCACGCTACGATCACATAAACTCTACCGTAAATGCGCATACTGCGCGTGCGAGTGCACGCTATTGCGGGTATGCGCTTCCACGGGAGAGCGTACGCATGCGCAGCACGGACCAGTGTGCGGTGCAAATATGGCAGTGTGCATTGAGACATTTTTCTGACTTCGACAGTCCACCCTTTGGCAGTCAATAATAACTGCCACAAAATATTTAAGGAGAAAAATGTAAGTCAGGGGTTAATTGATTTCCATGGTGGGGAAAGGAGGAAGAATGGAGTAGGTGTGAAGAGAGTATGACCTAGTGAGAAAGCAGGAGCATGTGTGTATGAGTCCATGTTTGGGGGGGTCATGTATCATCGTGCCGTACGTGTGGTAAATCAAGCTTCGAGGTATTGCGAAGTATACATTTGAATTCCTTCTTATCCTGTGGTACAGGTCTGTGGATGGGCTGTCAAACTCTACCGAGCTCATTTCGGCTGTGGTTGTAACACAATGGGGATGCACATTTTAGTTGATGATACATGAATTGGGGGGGTATGTGGTTGCTGCTATCTGTGCCTGTATTCCCTATCGACTATGTGTGTTATTACCTGAGGGTTGCAGAGATGAAGATAAAGAACACTTACGAAAAATGCAATGATATTCTATGTCAGGTTAATGTACGTTCGTCGATTGAGGTCTTGATTGGTGTCGTTTGATTGCAGTCTTCTTCTTTGTGCTTTTGCTCATAAATCGTGAGTAAAGCAAACAACGTCCATGGATTTACAAAAAATGTTGGGCTAGCGTGATTTTAAAGTTCCTAGGGAAACTGGGGTACCCATGGCATTGTCCATAAAATCTTGTATATCAGGTCGTCTGCTCTTCTTCTTTCCATCTTTCCGTTGTCGGCCCCTTGGCTCATCAGGTCCTTCGTCTACGTGGGTCTTTGTACCTCGGAGGAAAACATAGAAATGGGTGAAAGACGGACCGTATACTCATTACATCATTACGTCATGGTTTCTAGCATTGGGTCATAAATCAAATCCAGGTTAATTACAGTTTCCTCACTCCTCAAGCTCATCACTTTCGTACTTTGTTTGCACCTCATTAAAGCCTGCCCGCATCTAAATATCAATCCAATAGATATAACGACACCCAAAATACATAGGAGAAACTTTCCAACATCCATTATGACTCCTTGAGCCCAGTCTCCTAAACCGGAGAACCAATTTCGCGGGTTCAACCATGACACCCAACCAGTCAGCTCATTACCTACAGCAGCAAGGGTGAGATTGTGTTTCCGACGAAATTCCCACTTTAATTGCAGAATATCGTCCATCTTTTGGTCTATGACCTCTACCGGATCCTCGGTGTTATTTGTGATATACGTGCAACACTTTATACCGTACTGTGTTGCCAATGTAACACAATATCCGCCTGTTACTGCTGTAAGGTAATTAAGAACCATCCTATGCTGAACTAGTTCTGTTTTGTAAGCTTGAAGTTCTCTTCCAGTGTATCTAAACGTGTCATCATACATTTCAGTGATATTATCTAACAAATTGGCGAGTGCGGAAATGTATTTATAATTCATCACTCCTCGAGCGGTACGAGTGAAATCTAACGCTACCAGAACCTGAATCCCGGTGGATTCATGGATAAGATCAGAGGCCGGATGCTCTAACCTTTCTGACAGTTGTCTTTTAACTCGGTGTTCGTAGTGAGTGTGAGTATAAGGAGCTTGGGCACCACGGTGTATGTCTTTCATTTTGTCATGTGTTACAGTCATCACTTCAGGCAATACTTTTCCAATATAACACAATCCTTCAGAGTTTGGGGCAAGCCACTTGTACGCCTTTCTCCCGCATATGAAATATGCATCATCGGGGAGAACATAAGGGACGGAGAAGGACATGACCATGTTACAAACCTTCCAGGTGAAATCTCCTGACCCTAATTCTTCCATCTGTCTAATACACGTATCAGTCTGTATGATATGTGCACAGTATCCTGGTGATACCTCTCCCACTTTAGTAATTCTATTTCCTAAGGTATACCTATACCGGAAAGATTTTCCTCTACTGGCTATGTGGCGTACAAGCTCTGTATCTGTAGGCATTCTATCTGCTCTGTGTGAAAAGGTCATGGTAAGGTTGCTCCATGACACTTCCCAATTTCCCGGTTTTCTAGGATTGGAGATGTTAAAACATAAGAGGGACCTATCCACATGGTATTGGTGGAGCTTCAAACTGGGAGGGCTGGAGATGTTAAACCTCCGGTCCACCGGTCTCCCACCACTTAGCTCAAGTACCTCCCCTAACGTTAAAGGAAATGGTACTAGCCCTGATTTGCTGTGACCCTGAGGTACTTGAGAGCATACCCAACAATCTGTTTGGTTCAACACGTTACCCACTAGAGAGTGATAGTCACTCAATGGATGCCGGTCCATATGGATATTAAAACTAGATTGGCATTGCTTTATGCATCCATCTTCAACCAGATTACCACAGAGCCTACAGATACAATTTTCCTCAGCTAACAATCCATCACAATTTCTTCTATCGGATCGTTTTCTGATACTCGCCTTTGCTTGTTGGATTGGTTGATCTTGGAAAACTACGCCTCCATCATCATAATCGGAACCCATTCCAGAACCTCTCTCGACCTCTATGGTACTCTCGCCGGAACAGACTGCTCTGGTCAACATCATGGTTAACATCAAAATCCGGATCACAGTCTCTTTGGGCAAGTCCATCTTTGAGGAGGAAATGGAGAAGAATGAGAAAGGGGAAAAAGAAATATCAAGGGAGAAGGGATGGGAAGTGGAGAAAAACAATAAAAGGGAGAAGGGAGTCGACAACTGCTTTCGATCTTCAAGGCTCAGGTGCCGCCTCAGTCCTCCTGGAACAGACACTCCAGTGATACAACCTCTACCGTCTGTTCCTTATCACGGGACTTCTCTGGGTCAGCAACCTTCTTGCAGTGGGATGAATGGACCCAAGTCTCTCTCTCAGCAACCTTCAATGCTGTGGTGCTAGTCAATAAGACCTGGTATGGTCCTTCCCATCTATCAATAAGACAACCTGAGCGTAGAAAATTTCGTATCATTACATAATCCCCAGGTTCAATGTCATGACAATTACTATCTGGTAAATCAGGAATCACCAACTTCAGATTATCATTTTGACTCCTCAACTGCTTACTCATGTTAATCAAGTACTTTACAGTTACTTCATTGTTACATTTCAAATCATCCTGAGGGTTAATCATGACATGCGGTTGTCGACCAAACAGAATTTCAAAAGGAGACAGATTAAGAGGGGACCTGGGAGTGGTTCTGATGCTATATAAAACAATGGGTAAAGCTTCTGGCCATGTCAATCCTGTCTCTGCCATTACTTTACTCAATTTATTTTTAATAGTGCTGTTCACTCTTTCGACCTTCGCACTCGCCTGTGGACGGTACGGAGTGTGCAGCTTACTATCAATTCCCATCAACTTACACATTCCTAAAAACGTTCTGATCTGTTGCTGGGTTTGTGGTAGTGTCATGTCTCTAATGGCTTGGATTCTATCCGCGGTCAGGTGTCTCAGTCCTTGTGTTAGACAGTGTCCCAAGTATTTTACCTTAGCTTGGCATAATTGCAACTTGTCTTTGGAAACCTTGTGACCTGTGTCTGAAAGGTGAAACAGGAGTTGTTTCGTATCTTTCAGAGAGGCTTCCAGTGAATCTGAACACAGTAGTAAATCGTCCACATACTGTATCAACACTGATCCACTTTCCGGTTGGAAAGACTGTAAACAATCATGCAAAGCCTGAGAAAATATACTTGGACTATCTATGAAACCTTGGGGTAATCGAGTCCACGTGTATTGGACTCCTCTGTATGTGAATGCAAACAAATATTGACTGTCAGGGTGCAGAGGTACCGAAAAGAAAGCGGAGCAGAGGTCAATAACAGTGAAAAATTTGGCAGTGGGAGGAATTTGCATTAGGATGACAGCTGGATTAGGCACTACGGGGAACTGACTCTCGACTATTTTGTTAATCCCCCTTAGATCCTGCACTAGCCTGTAACCCCTCCCCCCACTCTTTTTAACAGGGAAGATGGGACTATTTGCTGTGCTGGACGTTCTTACTAGAATGCCCTGTTGTAGCAAGCGCTCTATTACGGGAAAAACTCCTAACTCCACCTCTGGCTTCAGAGGATACTGTGGGATTTTTGGAGCTATCCTACCATCTTTTACTTGTACTACTACTGGAGCTACGTTTGCCATTAATCCAGTGTCCTGTCCATCTTTTGTCCAAAGTGACTCTGGTATCTGAGATGTCATCTCTTCTACCTGGGATGGGTTCCTATTTGTCATAATGGAATGTGACATTAATTTTGATGGGGAGTCTAACATATCTCGTACTTCTTGAGCGTGATTCTCAGGTATGTCCAAGAATACACCTTCAGGAGTACAATAAATGACGCAACCCATTTTACATAGTAAGTCTCTTCCCAGGAGATTGGTCGGTGCCGATGCAGCCAGCAAAAAGGAATGCTTGGTGTGCAGAGGCCCTATTGTAATCTCGGCTGGTTTGCTAACAGGGTAGTGCTGGACTACTCCTGTTACTCCTATGGCTGGAACTGTCCTACCAGTGGTTCTCATGCCCACTGTCGAATTTATCACTGACTTGGCCGCCCCTGTGTCTACAAGAAAGTTTAAAGTTTTACCAGCCACATTGATTGCAATCTCTGGTTCGCTTCCAAGACTGGCAATCAATTTAACTGGTTGCAGATTACAGGTATGGCCACACCCCTATTGGGTATGCTGACCGCCCTGAATCCCATTGGCAGCAACTACTTGTGCGGGGGTTAGCTGGGAACTACCAGAGGCATGCCAATCTCTGTTTGGGGGATATCTTTTTGTTTCCCCTGTATGTGGCTCAAAACTCCGCCTCTGTGGACCCTGCTCCCAATGTCGTGTGTGGTGTTGTTGTCTAGGGGGTTGAAAAGATCTTTGTACATTTCTTACTCTACAGTCTCGTGCAAAATGTCCTGGTTTGTTACAAGAAAAACATGTTATCATACTTGCCTTATCCACAGGATTCGGTGGTACATACGCAGGCTGCCTTGTGGTCAGCGCCTGTATACTTACGGACATCAACTTATCACTTTGCGACTCCCTGTGCCTAGTGATGTTTTTGTCGTGATCAACAGCAGCCTCTCTCAAAGTGGACACTGACAGACCTCGCCAGCATGGCTGCGTGGTCTGTACCCTAGCCTTTAATGTTTCTTTCAAACCATCCATCAGTACAGATACTGCTACTTCTCGATGGTTTGGGTTGGTCTTTATGTCTTCTATACCAGTGTATTTTGCCATTTCTGATAATGCCCGGTGGAAATATTCTGCTGCCGTTTCAGACTCCTTTTGTTTAATGGAGAATAGTTTATTCCATTTAGCAACGGCTGGGAAATATTCTTTTAGCTGCAAATTTATCCTTTTTACATTATCCTGGTCGTACACATCTGTAAGTGGTACATCTTTATCTAATAGACAATCAGCTAAGAATTTAACTGAGTCGACACTGGGAGGTAAGCAAGCTCTTAACACTATCTGCCAATCCTTATTATTGGGCTCTAAAGTGTTTCCTAAATCCCTGATGTATTTTTGGCTTGCCACTAAATCCTTTCTGGGGTCTGGGAATTCAGACACTATGGTCCTCAATTCCATTCTAGTTAACGGGCAATACATGGCAATGTTCCTGACGGGTGTGACTCCTGATGCATCTGTTTTCCCATTGGGAACTACTATCACCTTTACAGGAGCAATTCTAACAACTTCATTCTGTGTAGATTCTACAACTTGTGGTACAATTGTTTCAGTGTAATGCATGGTGCCGTACTTACCCGCTGACACGACCTCACCTATCCCTCCGCTAGGGGCCTTCACTAATCTCGTGGGTGGTGCTGTGCCTACTGTGGTCTCTGCTATGGTGGCCGCTAGAGAGAGCGCTAAAATCGTTGCCGAATCGTCTTCTTGTTCACACTCCTGAGGAAGGTTCAAAACAGGGTACAACTTGCACGGGTTAATACTTGCATGAGTTATTTGGTTAACATCATTAACATTTACATTGTTACTAAGAGTTTGTGTTTTACAACCCAGTGCGTTTCTCTCCGCAATCAACTTCTCTCCTGCAATATATGGTGGAGGAGGAGCTGTGGCAATCAACTTCCTGACTGCCCCAGATCCTGCCGCCAGAGCCAAACCTCTCTGTATCTCACCTTCCTGGTGCCATAACTGTAAGTAATCATGATGCTGAATTCGTCTCTTTGATGATTTTACGAGACATATCCTCCTCCTTAAATTTTGTAACACTTCCGGACTGAAGCTACCTATTCTTGGGAACTTGTCTCTGTCTTGAACAGTCATTCTCTCCCATTCATCACATAAAGATTCGGTGTGAATTCCATATTTTTCACACATTACATATCGTGCCGACCCAACTGGTCGGTTCACAGAATCAACCTGAACCAGGGTTGATCGCCCCCTACCTGAGCAACTGGCCCCCATCGTCTGTAGGTGTTGCTTAGTCCTCCTTGGATTTTCTGTATCAAGGTTTTCAGCAAGCCTTTACAGACAACCAAATTACTCCGCAGTAGGCCGGCGGTGGCGGTTTACCGAGTACCCCACTCACTCGCCCACCTCGACCAATACGACCTGATCACACCGACGTGGTGCTGGCGTACTCGATACAGGGCCCCTATGGAACCTTCAGTTTACTGGAACATATGAGGGATACCCGCAGGACACTTACTCTTTCCAGTAAACGTTGGGGTTGTTAGATAGTTCCTGAGTGACCAGCGAACTTCCCTTCCAAAAATAAAAAATTACACAAATCACGTCAGAATGTACAAATAGCGTTTATGACCTTCGTACACAAATAGTACCGGTCAGGTTTACTAATGCACACAATTACGTGCGGTACAATCGTTCAGCACATAAGCAACTAATCTTATGTGCGGAGCGACCAGTGGAATCGAAAATTTCGGCTGCGAATTCCTTCAGCCAGAGCTTAATGGCCTATATGGGTTCTGCACCAACACCCCAGGCGTTGTGCCACTGGACTTTTATAGCGGACCTTTTTACCTTATGACCTCCTGGTCTTGTTCCTTATGACCTCCTGGTCTTGTTACCTTATGACCTCCTGGTCTTGTTACCTTATGGTCCGCTATACTCTAATGCTCAAATATTATTTAACCAGAGATGCCTCCCTGGCCACCGTATATGTCACTTATACGTATGTTCCTTAACGAGTACCCGACTTTCCTTTTGGTTCCACCTTAAAGTTATATAAACTTTTGTATACAAAACACACTCACTCAACACATGTACACTTTTGTTTCTATATCTATTTCTGCGCAGAAATTGTCTTCAGGCCAAGAGTGTTACCAATTAGGAGCAGGATCTGTTAAACTAAATTTCAGATTTTCCAAAAATAGATTTGCGTTATTTACCGCGTCGCGTTATCTACCGCTGTGCGTTACTTATCGCCTTTGCGCCACTTATCGCTTTTGCGCTACTTATCGCTTTTGCGCTAATTCAACTTTATCACAACTTGAGCTACGTGGGCGTAACCAGACGCTACGTTGCGTAATGTACGCTGCGTGCGTCTGCCTTTCGGATTGCGTACGCTAGTCTTTGTTAGCGACACGTGTACGCAATGCAAAGGATCCACCGTAACACAATATATATTTTATCAATGTAGATGATCCCTGATCATCTACCGCAATCCACACTGCACACTGGCTGCCTCGTCTCTCGGACAAGCCGTGTGTTGTTCTATTCTTTAACTATTACCTCTATTTATTAAATAACAGCAAATCTCCTTTTAGCACTTTCTATCAACTATAAAATTTGGCAAACAGGAATAGTGATATACGAAAAATGGAACAGAAATGCAGATATATGCGTGCGTACGCAAGACAAAAGACAAATAAACAGTTTTTAAAAGACAAGCGTTTTGTTCTTACTTCCGGTTACCGGATTCCTTCAGCACTCTTTACCTAAGTGAAGCAGACGCTTATCCCGTCAGCAACTGCGAGACAACCTCCCACCCTTTTGCTGGGGGATAATGTCTGCTGATCTACCTAGTGCAGATGTGAAAAGGATCGGACGAGTCCCCAATTGACAATGCTAAATTCCTATGTCGTATAAACAACCCTTATGAAGCTAAGGACACTGTACGCTGTTTACTTAAGAAATACCGTAATGGTACGCTATTTGCGTAACGATCGCTCAGCCGTAGGCGAGACGCTCAAGCGTCACGTTCGCTCACGGCCCAGCGATCACAGGACACGTTATTGGTTATGTCTAGGGGAAAGATTCGCTATGGCGTAGCATACACTCGAGACCACGAGGAGGTCACCAGCGATGCAGACGCTCACAACACTATACCTTGATATTAAACCTTATACCGACGAAACACACAGAATACCTTTAATGTGAGTACAGGGTGTAAATGCAACTTTGTGTAGCCTGACTACCTACAAAGCTGTTTGAGCGTCACCGACGCTCAAGTGAACACTTAACACTATAGTAAATACACAGATACTGTTTTAGGGTTCCAAAGCCTATTATCTGTATTATATCTAGTATACTTGTAAAAGAGTAACACAGTACAAATGATACACTACAATATAACAAAGACTTCCTAACCAAACACCTAACTAAGGGATAAACTACAATACTATCCTGGCCTAACACAATACAATACAATACTATAAAGTTTAGTCTAGGGGAGTTACGAGAGAGAAGAGAAAATAGAGAGAGAGAAATAGACACAGAGGGAGAGAGAGGAATTGGCTCACAGAAAGACAATGATTACGGAGAGAACTTACGCACAAAGGGTATGATCGCCTGCGCCTCGATATCCAGCTCCCGATTATCAGCAGATAACCGTTGATGAGAGAGTGAGAGCTGGATGTGGTCGGCCTGCCTATTTATGCCCCACACACAATGCAATCTCCTGGTCCTACAATCCTTCAGTTTATTGGACACAGGAATTCGGCCCTGTACTGTAACCAAAGGTCATAGGTTGATTCATACAGGTGGGCTGTGCTGAGTTTAAACGGCTCAGGTGGGTGGGAAACTGGGTTTCCCGCCGCATACCTGAGTATGGGTAAATAATAGAAATGGACATAAACTTCTTATGTTCATAACTATTCGCACGAGCGATTAATACGCTCCAAACCAACACCGGAATATTGCTAATTAAATACTCTTCCGATGGGTACCAAACACTGCTGTATGACCCCTGTTAGATCCTTCGCACAATACAAAGAGGGATTCCTCCGTTCAGGGACATTCTATATTAACCAAACTTTCAGAAACTATTGAGGGGAACATGATCTATAAACGACATTAATTGTGAACTTTTGTAACGAATGAGTCGCACGCTACGATCACATAAACTCTACCGTAAATGCGCATACTGCGCGTGCGAGTGCACGCTATTGCGGGTATGCGCTTCCACGGGAGAGCGTACGCATGCGCAGCACGGACCAGTGTGCGGTGCAAATATGGCAGTGTGCATTGAGACATTTTTCTGACTTCGACACAAGCTTTAAGGTTGTTCGCCAACTTACCCCTTTGGAACGACTCTGTGTTTATTCTCCTATGCGACAGGGTATCATCTCTATACTTTACGGTTTATTACGCTCATTGAAATCAACTGATACTCTGCCCCATGAAAGCAAATGGGAACAGGACTTGGGCCCTCCTCCCAAGGAAGACTCTTGGGAAATTATAAGACAAAATGTTGCACAGTCTTCGATTTCCTCTCTGATAAAGGAAAATTCCTATAAAGTGTACACCAGGTGGTATTTAGTACCAGCTACACTTCACAGAATTTTCCCCGGGTCTTCCCCATTATGTTGGCATGAATGTGGTCAAATTGGGGATATTAAACACATTTGGTGGTCATGTCCCAAAATCCGCCCCTTCTGGGACCGGGTAGAGAGCCTTATTGGTTCTGTCCTTTGTTCTCAGGCGACGTTGGGCCCTTGGACGGCTTTGCTGGGCCTCCCTCTCCCTAATTTCAGTAGTATTATGATTAACCTTGTACTCCAAATCCTTCATGCCGCTAGACGTGTGATAGCTAAATGATGGAAAAAGCCCACTGCTCCCCCTATGGTAATGCTGCTGTCCAAAATATGGTACATCTCCACAATGGAGAAAATCAGGGCTTCCCTACATGATAGGTCTGATAAAAATATGTGGATTTGGGAACCATGGTTCACTTACACTAAAACTCCTAGCACTCAGATGTGACATAATGTATTGGAGTTGTATTACCTCTGCTTCTGAGTGGAGGTTCAGATACTTACTTTGTGTAGATATGTTGACTGTGATTGTTACCCTCATGATATGAGTACGTCCTGGAAACCTTGCATAATGGTCTCTCCCCCTTCCCCTCCTCTTCTTCTCTTCTTCCTCTTCTTTTCACTTCTTTTCTTCTCTTTCCTTTTCTCTTTTCTACTTAATCTTTTATAAAGAAAATTGTCGACATTTTTATTGTTGATGTACCCTGTTTTTGTATATCCTATGGGATATCCTGTATATTATTCTGAATTTATCTGGTGTCAACACTTCCTTTTTGGTCTGTATTGCCTTATTCGACATTCTTTCAATAAAAATATTGCATTTAAAAAAAAAAAATAAGTGTGTGCAGTCTCTGTGCAGCCCAGGACTTACTCTTCCAGTGCGATTGAATCCTTGCTGATCGGGGCCGTAGCTGACTTCAGACACCCTCCCTGAAAACGCTTTGCGCTGTCTGTGTTTTTTCCGGACACTCCCTGAAAACGGTCAGTTGCCACCCACAAACGGCCTCTTCCTGTCAATCACCTTGCGAACGCCTGTGCAAATGGATCCTTCGCACCATCCTGTCGCTGACCGGCGATGCCCGTTGATGCGTCTGCGCATTGCGGTGCATATGCATGCGCAGTTCTAATCTGATCGCCCCCTCTGTGTGAAAACGTACAGGAGCGATCAGATCTGAATGACCCCCATCAAGGGTTAAAATGAGGTGAGGGGACGAGGTGGAACTGAGTTTCACCACCTGTAAAGGTATGGGAAACTAGTTCCTCCACCTCCATTGTTCTGCACAGTAATTCCAACAGAAAAACCTGCCCAATCATCTACATCAACAGACAATACAGGCGGTGTTAGTATTACTGATGAGTGATGAGCACTACTGTGTGGCATAACATGTTTAGAGGGTACCATGGTGTAGTGCAATGTGAATAAAAGGCACTACTAAGTGACATAACCTGAATAAGGGGCATTATGTGGTGTAATGTGAATAAGATTTAGCCCCTGTGTGGTGTAATTTGAATTGGGGGTACTATTATGTGACCACGCTACTTCTTTGTGAGATTAATGGGAGTCATTCCGAGTTGATCGTAGCTGTGCTAAATTTAGCACAGCTACAATCATCTTCCCAGACATGCAGGTGGACGCCCAGCACCGGGCTAGTCCGCCCCGCATGTATGTCCGCCCCTCCCCCCCCCCCCCGCAAAAGGACAAAAGCATCGAACAGCGGCAATGCTTTTGTACTTGTTGAGTAACACCCAGCCAGCGCAGCTCCTGCAGCTGACCGGGAGTTGCACATCGCTGCCCCTGGTCGCAGCGGCGGCGTGTGACGTCACGCAGCCGCTGCGGCCCGCCACCTGCACGGTCCGGCCATGCCTGCGTTGCCCGGACCGCGCCCCCAAAACGGCGGCCAAGCGCAGCCTTGCTGCCCCCTCCCACACAGCGACCGCCTCTGCCTGTCAATCAGACAGAGGTGATCGCTAGGGAACGACGGCCTTAGTCCGTCCGGCATGTGCCGGCACACTGCGGAGCCGGCGCATGCGCAGTTCCGACCCAATCGCTGCACTGCGAACAACTGCAGCGAGCGATCGGGTCGGAATGACCCCCTAAGTGTCTTTATAAAGTACTAGCTGGAGTACCCGGCGTTGCTCGGGATTTTACTTACAAAAATAAATATAAATATTAAACACAGTATAAATAACATTGTAGATACCTGAATATTTGTGCTTCGCTACGGGATGCGGATGGTAAATAAGAATAATAGTTGTTCGTTAATTTATGTTGGTTGGAGATCTAGTATCAGTGGCGTAACTACTGCCCCCGCAGCCCTCGCGGTGGCTTGGGGGCGAGGGGCTGCGGGGGCGCCACTGATTTACAGCAGACTGACATGCGGACGAGCGTCCGCATGTCAGTCTGCAGTCTCCTTCCCTCCGCCGCTTTTTGGAGGGACACAGAGGGCACAGCGCGCCTCCCTGTGTCCCTCCTGCTGCATCATCTCCGGCGGCCACGGGTCTAATAGGGGGAAGTGCCGGTTCGTGAGCCAAAATTGGCTCACGAACCGGCACTTCCCCCTATTACACCCGCGGCCGCCGAAGATGATGCAGCAGGAGGGACACAGGAGAGGTGAGCTGTGCCCTCCGTGTCCCACCAAAAAGCGGGCGGGCGGGCGGGGGGGAGGGGGAGGATATCGGGCACTGGGGGGAATATCTGGCACTGGGGCATATATGGCACTGGGGGGGAATATCTGGCACTGGGGGCATATATGGCACGGGGGGAATATCTGTCACTGGGGGCATATATGGCACTGGGGGCATATATGGCACTGGGGGGAATATCTGGCACTGGGGCATATATGGCACTGGGGGGGAATATCTGGCACTGGGGGGCATATATGGCACTGGGGGGGGAATATCTGGCACTGGGGGAATATCTGGCACTGGGGCATATATGGCACTGGGGGGGAATATCTGGCACTGGGGCATATATGGCACTGGGGGGGAATATCTGGCACTGGGGGCATATATGGCACGGGGGGAATATCTGGCACTGGGGGCATATATGGCACTGGGGGGGAATATCTGGCACTGGGGGCATATGTGGCACTGGGGGCATATTTGGCACTGGGGGGAATATATGGCACTGTGGGCATATGTGGCACTGGGGGGCATATGTGGCACTGGGGGGGAATATCTGGCACTGGGGGCATATATGGCACTGGAGGGAATATCTGTCACTGGGGGCATATATGGCACGGGGGGAATATCTCACTGGGGGCATATATGGCACTGGGGGGGAATATCTGGCACTGGGGGCATATATGGCACTGGGGGCATATATGGCACTGGGGGGGAATATATGGCACTGGGGGCATATGTGGCACTGGGGGGGAATATCTGGCACTGGGGGCATATGTGGCACTGGGGGGGGATATGTGTACCTGGCACATGGGGGGGCTATATTTGGCACTGGGGCATGTGAGTACCTGGCACCGTGGGGGAATATCTGGCACTGGGGACATATGTGGCACTGGGAGCACAGCCCTAGCAACAAGGACTACCTCCTAGCAACGAGCATGACACCCAGTGCATGAAACACCTGGCAACGAGCATGACACCCAGTGCATGAAACCCCTGGCAACGAGCATGACACCCAGTGCATGAAACCCCTGGCAACGAGCATGACACCCTGAGCATGAAAACCCCTGGCACCGTGCATGGAACCAAGAGCATGAAACCCCTGGCAACGAGCATGACACCCAGTGCATGAAACCCCTGACAACGAGCAGGTAATTGAAAAGTAATTAGAAGCCTTACTGTAGGACTTAATGTGTAATGGGCATTACCGTGTGTGGCATAACGTATCACGGACATTGCGGTGTGTGTCATAATGTGTCACAGGCATTACGGTGTATGGTATACTATATCGCGGGCATTGTGATATGTGGTATAATGTCTCAGGGTCATTGCAGTGTGTGGCATAATGTATCACGGACATTGCGGTGTGTGTCATAATGTGTCACAGACATTGTATGTGCTATAATGTATCAGGGGCATTGCAGTGTGTAGCATAATGTATAACGGGCATTGCGATTCCTGTCATAATGTGTCACAGGCATTACGGTGTGTGGCATAATGTGTCACAGGCATTACGTTGTGTGGCATAATGTGTCGGGGGCATTACAGTGTGTGCATATTGTGTCATGTGCATTATTGTGTGCGACATAATGTCTAAGGGCCATTGCAGTATGTGGCATAATGTATACTGGGCATTACTATAAGGAGGAAAAATGACAAATAATGTAAGGGGCATGAATCAGGATTATTTCTCTTTCCTGTGGTGGCCAACGTATGGGCGTGCAGGTTGCAAAACTGGGGTATAAGGTAGTCTTTCCCTGCAATGCCACGCCCCTTTATGCGAAACCACGCCCATTCCAACGAAACCACGCCCCTTTTTTGGGGGGGGGGGGCGCCGAAGAATTTTTTGGCTTGGGGGAGAAAAATTTCTAGTTACGCCACTGTCTAGTATATAGGCATATCTCGCTTCCTGGCGCACTTTGTGTAGTGGTCGGACCTCTTTTTGGTCCCCCAAGGGACCCTGCTCTTCTCACTATACAGCTCTGTCTGTGGCTTCCTACTACCTCCATTCCCCTCCTCACATCATGTCAGTGCCCTTGTGAAATTATTGATTTTTTTTTACAGTTTCTTATATAGCGCAGCACATTATGTATCTCCTGATATACTTTGTGCTGCTGGGTGACCGTGCTACTTCCACTATATAACGCCATACCCTCCAACATTTTACACATAAAAATCGGTACAAATTCAAAAAGGGGGCATGGTCACGCCCCTTTTTCTATACTTTAAATGGAAGTTTGGAGAGTCAAAAATCGGTACAGACCTTAAAAAAAAGATATTGTACCTCCCAAAATGGTACAGTTGGAGGGTATGTAGCTTTCAGTGTGTGGGTTTGTGCTGCCTGCATTCCCCTCCTCACATCATGTCACTGGCCGTGTCACATGCAGGCCTGTCATCACTGACATATCATGCATGTCCTAAGATAGTCTCTGCTGCTGGCCCACCGCTAGGGTGTTAGTGGTGTGTTACCCCCACAGTGTTTGTTCCCAGAGTGTAAGTCATATGTGTAGCAAGTTTGGTGTAAGTTGCTCCAGGCCTTCCACAGTTATGCTGTCTGCTGACATACTCTGTGCTGCTGTCCCACCCCTAGGGGTGCTAGGGGTGTCTGACACCCACAGTGTTTGTTTCCAGAGTGTTTGTCATATGTGTACCAAGTTTGTTGTAAATTGCTGCAGGCATTCCAGAGTTATGCTGTCTGCTGAAATACTCAGTGCTGCTTCCTCACTGCTAGGGGTGTCTTCCTCCCACAGTGTTTGTTGCCAGATTGTAAGGCATATTTGTACCAATTTTTGAGTACATTGCTCCAGCAATTCCGGAGTTATGCTGTCTCCTGATATACTCTGTGCTGCTGTCTACCCCCTAGGGGTGCTAGGGATTTTAAATTGTTTTAGTTGCCTCTGCCGTGTTTTAATACGCTCGTATGAAAAAATTTCTAGTGATGAGCGGATTCGGTTTTACTCGGTTCTCTACTTTACAGTTTACATGGGGGTGCAGAAAACACTAGCACTGGCCCTGGCTCCGCTTAATGTGTGTGTGTGTGTGTGTGTGTGTGTGTGTGTGTGTGTGTGTGTGTGTGTGTGTGTGTGTGTGTGTGTGTGTGTGTTTTGATAAGGATGGGGGGGCAGAATGACTGGTGAAGTGATAAAGTGGAAGGTGATAAAGCACCAGCCTGTCATTTCTCTTAAGTCATAGAGGATGCTGGCAGGGCCGGTGCAAGGTTTCTCGGCACCCTAGGCAAAATCTCTGCCTACTGCCCCTTCCCCCTACCCGCCCTTCAGGTGAAAGGCATGCTGCTGCTCTCCCCCTCCCCCAGTCTGTTGCATGGTTGCTCTATTCTCCCCTGTCTGTGTGGGGGGCCTCCTACTCTGTTAAATGTCTACAACTCTATCCCCTCTACCATCTGTGTGTATGCCCCCCCAGACTGCTGCTCTCCCCATCTTTCATTATCAAATGCAGAAATTGTGCTGTGTAGCCACCTTACCTGCAGGCTGCGATGCAGAGTTGGGACTGAGTGGTCTATGAAAGAGCCTGGAATGAAGAGCAGCGCTGCATGTCACCCCCAGCCAGGACTCCAGGAGCTGTGAAAGTTACTGCCTGTGCCAGGTGGAAACGGAGCTGCAATACAGGAGCTTGGCAGTTACGGCTACTGTAAGATACGAGTGCCGGGGGGATTGGGGATTGCGGCAGCTGTGAGAAGTAGGACCACGCTACCTTTTTCAGACAGCTGTAGCAGGCCGCCCCCTCAGGTCCCGGCGCACCTAGGCAACTGCCTAAAGCTGCCTAGTGAAAGCTCCGGCCCTGGATGCTGGAGTCCACATTAGTGCCATGGGTCCACTAGGAGCCACTGGCACTTTAAGAGTTTGAGAGTGTGGGCTGGCTCCTCCCTCCATGCCCCTCCTTTTAGAAAATGTGCCCGAGGAGCCAGTCACAGCTAGGGGAGCTCCATAAGAGTTCTTTTAGTTGTTTTTTTCTAAGAGTTTAGGCACAGGGAGGCTGGTAACAGCCTCCCTGCTTTGAGGGACTAAGGGGGAGAGTAGTGTCCCCCCCTGCGGGGACTGAGCCACTATCTCAGCTGACAGGACACTGAGCTCCTGAGGGGATCGAACGTTCGCCACCACAGGGGATCGCTCACCCCAGCAGCATTCCGCCACCCCCTTACAGAGCCAGAAGACTTCAGTGGCGAGTTAGTCACCGGCCCCCCTGGCAAGCGAGGAGCCAGTGTGAAGATGGCGGCAACAGGGTAGGGAGCACAGTACTAACTGCGCTCCAGGGCTCAGCGGTACATGGTGCGGCGCTGTGAGGGCCGCCCTGAGCCAGCGCCTACACCTTACACTGTCCAGCAAGTCTATCAGGGTCCCAGGATCGCTGCCAGCACAATTCCTCAGGCCAGTATAAACTACAGGAGAGCGGAAAGCAATGCCATGAAAGGGGGCGGAGCTTCTCCTCAGAGTGGACCCAGCAGCGTTCAGCACCATTTTCCTGCCTGCAACAGCGCTGACAGGGAGAGCTGTCCCTCCAAATCAACTGCAGCTATCTTGTACTGTACCAGGGGGTTGTAGAAGGGGGGGGGGGGGGGGGGGGCTATATATGTGTGTACTGTGTGAGCTATTGAGGGGCACAGTAAGCGCTGGGTAGGGGTTTCCCTACATCTTGAAGCACTGTGTGTGGGTTGGCTCCAATCTCTGTGGCTCTCTTGGCATTCTTAGGGGGGAAACTCTGTCTGCCCTTTCCCTGTATGTGTGAGGAGTTTTGTTGTCTCCATAAAACCATGTCCAGGGACTCTGTGTCATATGCTGCAGAGGATAATTCCTCTCAGGATGATCCCATGCCATGTAATCATGATTGCACTGTTTTAGCGCAAGTCCCTGCAAGGGAGCCTGAGTGGTTAGCCTCTCTTAAAGGTTTGATTTCTCAGATTTCTACTAGGGTTGCACAGAATGAGACTGCAACTCAGGTTTTACAGCACTCTACAACAGTTTGGTCCGGTTCTGTTCCGTCAGGGCCCCCTAACGTACACTCTCATAAACTTTATGCAAGATGACACAGATACCGATTCTGACACGGCAGACCGTGATGGGGATGTGCTGCGGGGTGCGGCATCTCTTGCAAAAGGGGTGCAGTTGATGATTGAGGCCATTAGAGATGTGTTGAATATTGCTGACACAACACCTGAGCAGGTTGAGGAGGCTTACTTCACTGACAATAAGAAAGCCTTGCTAACCTTCCCTGCATCTAAAGAATTAAACGCTATATTTGAAAAATCCTGGGAAAACCCAGAGAAAAAATTCCAGATCCCTAGAAAGGTTCTGGTTGCTTTTCCTTTTCCTGAGGAGGATAGAAAAAAATGTGAAAATCCACCCATAGTTGACGCATCTGTTTCCAGACTCTCGAAAAAGGTGGTTTTACCTGTTCCAGGATCTACCACGTTAAAATAACCGGCTGATTGCAAAATTTACACTACGCTCAAATCCATATACACGGCTTCAGGGGCGATATTACGTCCTACTATTGCCTGTGCATGGATTTCTAAAGCTACAGTAAAGTGGTCAGGCACGTTACTTGAAGATTCAGATACAATGGATAAAAGTGACGTTGAATTGTTTTTACGTAACATACAGGATTCTGCAGGATTTATGGTGGAATCCATGAAAGACCTGGGTTCAATGGCTGCAGGGATGTCTTCCATGTCTGTCTCAGCTTGCAGAGGACTTTGGCTGCGCCAGTGGTCTGCCGACGTGGAGAACCTACCCCACACATGTCAGGCTCTCTTTGGGGAAGCATTGGATGCATGGATTTCCATGGCAACCGCAGGTAAGTCACCTTTTCTTCCCTCAGTTGCGCCTGCTACGAAGAAACCTTTATCTTTAGCTATGTCACAGTCCTTTCGTATTGCCAAATCCAGAAAGGCCAAGCCGTCTAACACCTTCTTTAGAGGAGGTCGAGCAAAGTCCAAAAAACCTACTATTGCGGGTTCCCAGGAGCAGAAACCTGCTTCAGGTACATCAAAATCCTCAGCATGGTGGTGTACTGTGTGGCCTGGAGGTCGGGCCGGTGGGTGCAAGGCTCAGACGATTCAGCCACATCTGGGTGTCGTCCGGCCTGGACCCCTGGGTAGTGGATATTGTGTCCCAGGGGTACAGACTGGAGTTTCAAGGTCTCCCACCTCACCAATTCTTCAAATCAGGCTTGCCAGCTTTGCCGGCAGACAGGGCTGTCCTACAGGAAGCCATTCAAAAGTTGTTAGTGTCACAGATCATTGTACCAGTTCCACCTCATCTGCAAAACAAAGGTTACTATTTGAACCTTTTTGTGGTACCAAAACCGGATGGTTCGATCAGGCCCATCTTGAACTTGAAATCGCTAAACCCCTTTCTGAGGGAGTTCAAGTTCAAAGTGGAGTCTCTGAGGGTGGTGATATCAGGTCTGGAGAATGGGGAATTCCTGGTATCCCTGGATATCAAGGATGCGTACCTCCACATTCCGATTTGGTTGACGCATCAGGCGTTTCTCTGATTCGCACTGTTAGTCATTTTCAGTTCCAGGCACTGCCATTCGGCCTCTCCACGGCACAGAGGGTGTTCACCAAGGTGATGGTGGAGATGATGGTTCTCCTCCGCAGACAGGGGGTGAACATAATCCCATATCTGGATGATCTGCTGATAAAGGCATCTTCCAGGGAGAGGTTGTTGCAGTCCATTGTTCTCACAACGCATCTGCTCAGGGAACACGGTTGGATCCTGAATCTTCCAAAATCACATTTGAGGCCGACCATGAGGTTGTCTTTTCTGGGATAGATCCTCAACACAGAAGTGCAGAGGGTGTTTCTTACGGAGGAGAAAGCGTTGGTGATGCAAACAATGGTCCGGGATGTCCTGAAGCCAGCCCGGGTTTCGGTTCATCAGTGCATTCGCCTTCCGGGGAAGATGGTGGCCTCTTACGAGGCTCTAAAGTACGGAAGGTTTCATGCTCTGCCCTTCTAACTGGATCTCCTGGACAAGTGGTCGGGATCTCATCTGCACATACACCATAGAATACGTCTGTCGCCAAAAGCCAGGATTTCACTCCTCTGGTGGCTACAACTACCTCACCTTCTGGAGGGCGGCAGGTTCGTGATTCAGGACTGGATCCTTCTAACCACATATGCAAGTCTCCGGGGCTGGGGCGCAGTCACTCAAGGGGAAACCTTCCAAGGAAGGTGGTCAAGTCTGGAATCCAGCCTACCAATAAACATTCTAGAACTAAGAGCCGTCTACAACGGTCTTCTCCAAGCGGCCCATCTTCTCCGAGATCGAGCTATTCAAGTGCAGTCGGACAATGTAATGACAGTGGCTTACATAAACCAACAGGGCGGAACGAAGAGCAGAGCTGCAATGTCAGAGGTAACAAGAATCATCCTCTGGGCAGAAAAACACGCGTTGGCGCTGTCAGCATTCTTCATTCCGGGAGTAGACAACTGGGAAGCAGACTTCCTCAGCAGACGCAATCTCAATCCAGGAGAGTGGGGACTCCATCCGGAGGTGTTCACGAAGGTAACAGATCTTTGGGGTTTACCTCAAATAGACATGATGGGCTCTCGTCTCAACAAGAAGCTTCAGCGGTATTGTTCCAGGTCGAGGGACCCGCAAGCCGTGGCGGTGGACGCCCTAGTGACTCCATGGGTGTTCCAGTCTGTGTTCGTGTTTCCTCCACTTCCACTCATTCCAAGGGTTCTAAAACTCAAAAAGAGAACAAGAGTTCAGGCGATCCTCATTGCTCTGGATTGGCCAAGAAGGGCTTGGCACGCGGATCTTCTGGATCTGCTGCTAGAAGAGCTGTGGCCTCTTCCTCTTCGGGAGGACCTGCTACAGCAGGGGCCGTTCGCTTATCAAGACTTACCGCGGCTACGTTTGACGGCATGGTTGTTGAACGCCTAATATTAGCTCAGAAGGGCATTCCGAACAAGGTTATTCCAACCCTGATACAGGCTAGGAAAGGAGTTACGTCTAAACATTACCATCGTATTTGGAAAAAAGATATCTCTTGGTGTGAGTCCAAGAAGTTTCCTACAGTGGAGTTTCAACTGGGACGGTTTCTCCTCTTCCTGCAAGCAGGTGTGGATATGGGCCTAAGGTTGGGATCCGTAAAGGTCCAGATTTTGGCCCTATCCATTTTCTTCCAGAAACAGCTGGCTTCCCTCCCGGAGGTTCAGACCTTTTTGAAAGGGGTTCTGCACATCCAGCCTCCTTTTGTGCCGCCTACGGCACCATGTGATCTTAACGTGGTGCTGCAGTTTCTCCAATCGAATTGGTTCGAGCCTCTACAGGAGGTTGAGGTCAAGTTTCTCACATGGAAAGTTGTCACTTTGTTGGCCTTAGCTTCTGCTAGACGTGTGTCGCAGCTGGGGGCTTTGTCTTGTAAGAGCCCCTACTTGATCTTCCATGAAGATAGAGCTGAGATCCAGACACGTCAGCAGTTCCTTCCAAAGGTTGTGTCGGCATTTCATATCAACCAACCTATTGTGGTGCCAGTTGCTACTGACTCCTTAATTTCATCAAAGTCCTTGGATGTTGTAAGGGCTCTGAAAATCTATGTGAAGAGGACTACTCGTCACAGAAAATCAGACTTTCTGTTTGTCCTGTATAATCCCAAGAAACTTGGTTGTCCTGCTACTAAGCAGACTATATCTCGCTGGATCAGGTTCACTATCCAGCATGCGTATTCTATGGCAGGATTGCTGTGTCCTACGTTTGTTAAGGCCAACTCTGCTCGTAAGGTGGGTTCTTCCTGGGTGGCTGCCCGGGGTGTCTTGGCTTAACAGCTATGCCGAGCGGCTACTTGGTCTGGGTCGAACACGTTTGCAAAGTTCTACAAGTTCGATACTTTGACCTGAAGTTTGGTCATTCAGTTCTGCAGGAGCCTCCGCGCTATCCCTCCCGTTCTGGGAACTTTGGTACATCCCCATGGTACTAATGTGGACCCCAGCATCCTCTAGGATGTAAGAGAAAATAGGATTTTAATTACCTACTGGTAAATCCTTTTCTCGTAGTCCATAGAGGATGCAGGGCGCCCGCCCAGCGCTTTGTGATCCTGTAGTGGTTACTTAGTTCAGTCCTGCTTAGTTCTTGGTTGAGTACTGTTTTGTTACTTGGTTAAGTAATATTGTTCACCCGTTGCTGATGTTTCAAGCTGGTTAGCTTGGTTTGCCTTGTGTGTGAGCTGGTGTGAATCTCGCCACTATCTGTGTAAAATCCTTCTCTCGATGTTGTCCGTCTCCTCGGGCACAGTTTCTAGAGTCTGGTAGGAGGGGCATAGAGGGAGGAGCCAGCTCACACTCTCAAACTCTAGTGGACCCATGGTACTAATGTGGACCCCCAGCATCCTCTACGGACTACGAGAAAAGGATTTACCGGATTTTTCAAACCCAGCCTGTGACATGGTAGTTAAGAGCTGATTGGCTGGTTCTTTATCACCTTCCACTTTATCACTTCACCAGGCTTAATAAATCTGCCCCTATGTTCCACGACCTCTCCAGGACCACTTTAAGCCCTGACCGCCATAGTACCTACTGGAGTGATGTATGTACCCAACCGTTATGTCAGCCAGACGGATCGGCATATCGGAATCTGGGTACACATTTAGCGATGTTAATGAAGGATGGAACGATCACTGTTCCATCCTTCATTAGCAAACATGGTGTTGCTAGCGATATAATCAGGTTTGATGTGCAACGCATCAAACCTCACAATGTCGCAAGCGACCGCAGGCACTAACATATCGGCATACACATGTGCAGATATGAGCTGAATTGAGAGAGATGTCAATCCCATCTGCCAGATCTGATGACATATCGCTCAGTGTGTACCCAGCTAAATGGTTTGAGCAAACCAAGCAGAAATCTCTTAAAGGTAAAATAACAGGTTTGATTCCAACATGGAACACACAGTTTATAGCATAATCACAAAATACAGATTTGTTTACATTTATTTAACAATGTTAAAGTAATCTATACAATCCAAATTAATCAACACAAGAAAAATAATAATTTTCTTAATATGTCCCCTACACCAGTTTCCCAAACTCCGCCACTACAGTTTAGGTTTTAAGGATATTCATGCTTGAGGCCAGATGGTTAAATCAAATCAACCGAGGCACTAATTAAGTCATCTGTGCTCATGCATGGATGTCCTTAAATCCTGTACTGTAATGGCGGGGTTTGGGGAACTCTACCCTACACCCTTTCCTCCAGCTGCTGGAACAGTAGCCACGGAGTGCCTCATTATAGACACACCTCTGACAAAAGTACAAGCTCCTGTACTGACGTGTCCTTGCATAATAACTTTTACTTAACAGTTGAATGATTTAAAGGCTTGTTACTTTGATATCCACTGATTATACATGTATATGCAGTAATGGTAGCTTAGCACAGCATGTGTGAGGTGTTTCAAGTAGAGACGTTTTACATATACAGGGAGGGCACATTAATCATCATTAGGTTTGTATCAGATCTTGATCATCTAAAGTAAAACTGCTACCCGAGAGTCTAGCTTCGCCTATGGGTTGTGTGAAATAAAAATACTATTAATGACAGTGTAAGGAAAACACGCACAGTGGAGAAACACCAACGGACATCTCCTTGGCAGCACAGTGTAATAAGGACAACAGATGGTCTTATAAATATGCTGATGACGCCAGCTGTTTCTGGAAGCAAATTCTAAACATATAGATAGGAGGACAAGATAGATTAGTAATCTAGGTCTGTCCCAAAGCAAAGTGACCTCCCGTAAATGCTTTATGCAAAAGTACCTTCTTAGTACGTAACAATTCAGTAATGACAGGTTATACTAGATAAATCTGAACTGCAGCTAACGTTACACTAACACAAGGTACAGCAAAGTATTAGATTAAAGTGATTAATCCTAAAAAAAAATTACCTGGGAAATAGGAAAGTGTTATGCAATAGAATTAGCACTTGACACAGTACCAAAAAATCTCTTCCTTGATACATTTGTACTTCTGAAGCAACAATTCATATTGGAATAGGTCAGTGGAAAATTCCTACTTTACTGGGATTATATTATTATTCATTTAGAGGTACTTGTATATTATTTAAAAATGTGTTACATTACTGTTTATTTTCAATGTTACATAACACAACATAACTAAGCAGCCACATAAAATGTATTAAAATGTGTTTCTGGTAATAAGCCATCAGTAACAGCATCATTTTTGGTTGGGCACTCAATCCTTACACTAGTGCATCATTGCAGTGTATTGGCATTGACATAACCTGGACTTTCTCTTTGAGGAGATGTTTCTCAACAGCAATAGATCAATGTCAATAATAATCATTATTACAGGAGATCTAAGTTTATAGACTGAGATGGGAATTATAGATCACATTCCTCTTTCATCCTTGTGGCCTCTAGTAAAAAATAAAAAAAATAATAATAATAATTAAGTAAAATAAAATAAGTAGCTACAATGCCGAGTAGTGTTCACTTCTGTAGTTCACTAGGCACTGAAATACGCATTACCTAGAACATTACAGGGTTACTCTCTTTAGATGTACAGGTCAGGAATGTAGGTTTCATAAGTAAGTGCTACTCTAGATAATAATCACAGCTGTTATACTGTAGTATGCTTAGAGAGTAGTTTTCCCAATTACTATTGTAACATAGAATTGTTTGATTAGTATCATGTGATCTCTTAATAAAGTGACACAAATGTTGTCGGTTTAATTATCTGTTCATCCCATGATTTTATAGGGCTCCTGTTATGCTTGGATATATATATATTGTATCCCTTTTTTCTGTTATGAAATTCAAACAAAAGATTATAAAAAAGTGTTTAATTAAAGTTTGCAGTCAGCATACCAAGTAGCTGTATTTGTTTCTGCTCTTGGCTTTTCACAGCATTAGAATATCCATGATTATAACACAGAGCTACCCTGTAAATCACAGGTCCGCAAACTCGGTCCTCAGGACCCCACACAGTGCATGTTTTGCAGGTCTCCTCACAGAATCGCTAGTGAAATAATTAATGCCACCTGTGGACCTTTTAAAATGTGTCTGTGAGTAATTAATACACCTGTGCACCTACTGGGTTACCTGCAAAACATGCACTGTGTGGGGTAATGAGGACCGAGTTGCAGACCTATGCTGTAAATAAATGGTATTCTACATTAATAAATTGTTGAATAAATGGTATTCAGCCTCTTCATTGTTTGGTGACTAAGGAGGTTGTTGTATCAAGCAGTGAAAAGAGTGGAGATGTAGATCAGTGGAGAAGTTGCCTATAGCAACCAATCAGCTTGTACCTATAATTTTATAGAATGTTCTGTACATGATAAATGCTACCTGTCAGCTGATTCATTGCAGGATTGTTTTAAACGTATGCATAGCCCTGTGTGAGTACTTACTGATATTCTCCTTCCGTTCACATACCTGACCTGGAGAATTGGTAATTTGGCTGAATCTTAATAGAGCACCTCGGGGGGAATTCAATTAGGTGCAGGTTTGTTCCTGCAAGGTGAATTCAAATTCACATCGCTAAATACATTCGCAATTCAATTCCAAACTTGCACTTCTTTTTCATAAAACTGCAAATTTGCATGTCTTCTTTGCACCCCCCTGAGCCGGTGAAAAGGTAGGGAAAATCATTATTATAAGGTAAAATTGTGGAAGATTCTTCAGAACCCCTTGGACACTCCCCTTCCTCCCCCCCCCCCCCCACCTTTCCCTCCAGGTATAATTAGACAATCGGATATTTTTAATTTGCTTCATTGGGCCAATAATTACATGTAATTTTTGGTATAAAGAAAGTGATTGGGCTAATTTTCCCCAAAATTAACTCTTTCAGTAGTTTATACACACTAAAAGTAATGAAAGTGTTTTTCTGCTGCGGGGTACACTGGGCTCCACAAGGATAGACATTGGGGTGTAGAGTAGGATCTTGATCCGAAGCACCGACAGGCTCAAAAGCTTTGACCTTCTTCCCAAGATGCATAGCGCCGCCTCCTATATCACCCCGCCTCCGTACACAGGAGCTCAGTTTGTAGTTGGTGCTTGCAGTGCAAGCATGTAACAGGAAGAGCTGCTCACAGCAGCTCTATAAAAGCTTTTTCTGAGGAAAAAAGAAGACTACAAGGGCTGCAGCAGAGGCACAGATTGTGCTGGATGTCAGTAGACATTGCCTGCTGCAGCTCCATCTCTCCCCCAGCGGCGCTGCACACTCCCGTGCCCTGGTTGCCGGGTACCTACAGCAGGAGGCTCCGGTTTTCTTCCAAATTAGTCACACACGGCTGGGGCTCTCCGGGATCGCGTGGCCGCACTTCGGGAGGAGGTAAGTGGGTCCCGCTCGTGGGACCTGCACTTTATCGTGATCCGGCGCGGCCGGTGGGAGTCGGGCAGCGCGCACTGGCGGTGGACACTGTGGCAGTACAGGCGATCCCACTAGATCACCAGCGCATGGGTGCAGGTCAGGGTTTCTCTCTAAACCTATTTTACAAGTAGCCCGCAGTACCCGGTGGTTTTGCCAGCAGAGGGGATAAGGCTTAGACCTGGAGCCCCTCCCCCAGCCCCAGGGCGCCATTTTCTGCAAATGTTCCCGCCCTGGAACTGCATATCTGTCTCTCCCTCCCTCCCTGGCAGTGTCTGCAGTGCCATTATCCCTCAGCTCACTGTTCCTGAGAATGCTTGGGCAAATCCTCCTGTGTAAAGCCGCCTGGTTGTCAGTGCTGTGACTTTACAAGACACTTAAGTATTCTACCTGCCTTTTTTAGTCAGTGTTAGTTAAGAAAGAGTGCACTTAGTCAGGGTTTCCTAGTACAATTACCCTGTGATATACATCCAGTTCTTACTGTGTACTGTTATATCTATTGTTATATAGCTGTGTAAGCTAGTCCAGTGCAGTATTATTGTTAGTAATAACCTCTGCATTGTACAGACTGTGACTATTTGTGTGTGCATTTGAGAGCTGAGTGGTGTCCATTTCGTGTCTTTCACTCAACTTGCTATCCCTATATTCTATAACCTGAGGGGGCTTGGTGCGTCAGGTTTTATCTAATATAGGATTTTCACAAAGATATACTGTATTACGTATTTTTCTCTGTGATTTAGTCACCATATCTCTCCTTTATTAAAAATCTCTTCTTTTTAAAAGTAACTCCGTTTGGGTGAGGAGGTATCACTTTGAAAAAGTCACGTGATTTCGTGACGAAACGCGTCAGTCTCCGCCCATTTTTTTGAAGCTGCAGCAGTGCTCACCATCAACTTACAGGTGTATCTTGCAGCAGAGCGGGAGTCGGCACGGGACCTTGCAATCCGCTCAACCCGCTGCCAATTACCAGCATGACCGCCGAAGCAGGCTCCAGCATTACAAGTCCGATACAGTATTTCCCCCTGTGCTTGTGAAGGAAGTCACAGCCGGTGACACAAGAGGCACCCCCCGTGCACAATCCAACAACCGAGGACGCTCGGTTTACCGGGGGCAGGACCACACCGGGATTTCCATCAGGGAGGTAATCGGACACATTATTATAAGCTGACATCTGCTGCTACACCTTTATTATTTCAGCGTGCTTCAGTTGCAATCTGACTGTTACAATCTAACACACGCTGATGTCTCTACAGGACATTTTCTTTTAGCGAAATTATCCTTTATGCAACAGCTACTATCACAGATTTATACAAAGTTACTTTATGCTGACACTTATTTTTCAGTGTACAGATCCCCTACTAGGGATGTTTTAGCAGTATTGGTGATAGTTTTAAACTGCTAGCCAGCACGTTATTTTATTTATCTATATTGTTATTAGTTAAATACAATTGGTATAATTATTATTGAATAAATCATTTTTAATTATTTACCGGCTCTGTATAAATTCATCAGGTATCTATCATGAACACATGAGCGCTCCTCTCTCCTTTCTTTTGTTTAGCGATTTGCAATTTTTAGGGGTATATACAGCCCCTTGAGTGAAGCGAACATGAGTTCTGATGGATACTTTATTTTTATAATTGGTCAAATACAGACACAGGCGCTTCATTTTTCTCTTTTTTGATATCTCTCCTTTATCTCTGCTGGTGCTGACTACACTGCGCAGGGGTTTGGGCTAGAGGTATTGTGCTGCTGACAAATTGTTCTGTGTTACCTGATACTGCAAGTTATATCATGTCTGCTTCTGAGGGTAACGGTTCTGGGGCTGAACACACTGCCGGTGTTGCTGAAGCCGCAGATACCTATGAGGAGAATATGGCAGCTTTGGGCTCTGGTTCTGGGGGCTCCATGCCCCCCAGTGGAACAGTGGCAACGGGGGCAAATAATGACCCGCCGTGGGCCGCTTTTTCCACGCTTCTGCATATGCTAGTTCATAAACGAACACCCCCTATGGGACCCCCAATGCCGATGCAACCGTTTGTGGTCCCTGCAGCTAACCCGCCATGGGCAAACGATTTATCTGCTCAAATAAAGAAGTTGAACCAGTCCCTGACTACTAAAAAGTCTGACCGTCGCTCGCCTACGTCCAAGGGGTCCTCTAAGCGAGCGCTTGTCTCCTCACAATCCACTGCTGTCACTTCGTTGGATGAAGACGGCACTTACACTGACCCCACAGGTTCTGACTCCGATACGGCTGATGGGGAGGGTGGTTCACATGTGGATGTTCCTGATCTTTTGGAGGCTATTAAGTTAATTTTACAGATTACGGATGATCCCGAGCCATCCGTTCCTCCTAAGAAACCAGATAGGTTCAAGCATCCGAAGGTGATTAAACAAGTTTTACCTCACTCTGACCACCTAATTGATATACGTCAGGAACCCTGGGAAAACCCGGGTACGAAGTTTGTGCCTCAAAAGAAGATGGTGGCTTGCTATCCCCTCGCGCTGGAGCTGTCTAAGAATTGGGAAACGCCTCCTCCAGTGCACTCACATGTGGCTAGGATGGTGGTTTCCTCAGCTCTACCGGTCACCACCGTCACGTCTCTAAAAGAGCCTACGGAAAAACGTGTGGAGGGTTGTCTGAAAGCAATTTACACCCTCACGGGTGCTGCACAAAGGCCCACTATTGCAGCTACTTGGGCTGCAGAGGCCATTGAAGCATGGGCCTTGGAGTTAGATGCTGAAATCTCCTCTGACCATACTAGACAATGCTTGTCTTATATTGTCACAGCTTCTCATTATATTAAAGAGGCGACTTCTAATGCCGGTATCCTGGCAGCCAAGGCCTCTACTACGTCAGTGCTGGCTCGCCGGATATTGTGGCTGAGATCCTGGTCTGTGGATCTGGACTCTAGAAAAACCCTGGAGGTGTTCCCTTTTAAGGATGATATTCTGTTTGTGGAGGATTTAAATAAGATTGTGGCTGACTTGGCTACTGCCAAAACTGCCTGTCTTCCAAGTACTGCTCCTTCTGTGTCGAAGGCTAAAGGTACTTCCTTTTGCCCCTTTCATCCTTCAGGTAAAGCAAAAGGTCAGGCGTACAACAAGCAGACCCGCACTTCCAAACCTGGTAAGCCTAAGCCCAAAAGAGCCTGGGCGGCCGGTCAGCCAGCTTCCAAGACAGATATGCCTGCCGCGTGACGGGGCGGGTCTCCCTCTGGGGTATCCCAGGGTGGGGGGCAGGCTTCTAGCGTATACCCAGGTATGGTTGAAGACCACTTCAGATGCCTGGGTAAGGGAAGTCGTCACGCGAGGTTAAGCCATAGCCTTCAAAAACCGACCCCCTCATTGATTTCGCCAGACAGATGTCCCGTTGGACAAGATAAAGGCAAACACTCTACATTCGGTGGTACACACCCTCCTGGATACAGGCGTCGTAGTACAGGTGTCTCTTGCGCAGAGGGGCCGGAGGTACTATTCTCCACTGTTTCTAGTCCCGAAACCGAATGGGTCCTCCTGGCCCATTCTCAACCTCAAGGCATTGAACAGGTTTGTGAAGGTTTCCAGGTTCCGGATGGAAACCCTTCGCTCTATAGTTCTGGCCTTGGAACCTGGGGACTTCATGGTCTCCCTGGATATATAGGATGCTTACCTGCATATTCCTATAGCAGTGTCTCATCAGCAATACCTCAGATTTGCGATTGGCAACTGCCATTACCAGTTTTGGGCGTTACCTTTTGGTTTAACAACGGCTCCGCGAGTCTTTACAAAAGTCATGGCGGTGATGACGGTGGTACTCCGCAATCAAGGAGTCAGGATACTGCCGTATTTGGACGACTTGTTAATCCTGGTAAATTCCCCAGAACTTCTTCTGCATCATCTAGATGTGACGGTGTGGTTTCTGCAAGCCCACGGGTGGCTCATCAACTGGAAGAAGTCATCCCTGATCCCTGCTCAGAGCATGGTGCATCTGGGAGCACTATTGGACACTCACAACCAGCGATTGTTCCTGTCTCAGGAGAAAGTCCTGAAACTTCAGGACAGAATTTGTTGCTTCTTATCTCGTCCGCAAGTGTCGATACATTCGCCGATGCAGGTGCTGGGCCTCATGGTGTCAGCATTCGACATGGTGGAGTACGTTCAATTTCGCTCTCGCCCGCTCCAGAGGCTGATTCTAGCCAAATGGGACGGCCTGCCTCACCAGATCTGGTCTCAAATGATCTCATTGACTCCGGAGGTCCGTCTTTCGCTGCTCTGGTGGCTCCGGGACCAACAAATGTGCAGGGGGCGTCTGTTCTGGATATCCAACGGGGTCCTGTTGACGACAGATGCCAGTCTAAGAGGTTGGGGCGTGGTGCTGGAGCAACACTCCCTTCAGGAGCGGTGGACCAAGGAGGAGTCCCTCCTCTCGATCAATATTCTGGAGTTGCAGGCGGTCTTCAATGCCTTGAACCTAGCCCAGCATTTAATTCAGAACCGCTCTATTCAAGTACAGTCGGACAACGCCACCACAGTGGCTTACATAAATCATCAAGGAGGCTCTCGAAGCCGCCTAGCAATGAAGGAAGTTTCACGGATTCTACAGTGAGCAGAACGCCATCTACCGGCCATATCGGCAATATTCATTCCGGGAGTCCTGAATTGGGAAGCGGACTTTCTCAGTCATCAGGACGTGCATGCCAGTGAGTGGGGTCTCCATCCAGAAGTGTTTCAACTCCTAGTGGAAAGGTGGGGCCTTCCAGACGTAGATCTGATGCCGTCTCGACACAATCACAAGGTTTCCGGTCTTCGGAGCAAGGACAAGGGATCCTCAAGCAGCATTCGTGGATGCGCTGGCGGTACCGTGGAGGTTTCGGCTGCCGTACATGTTCCCTCCGGTGTCACTCCTGCCCAGGGTAATTCGGAAGTTCAAGCAAGAAAAAGGAATTCTGCTACTCATAGCTCCAGCGTGACCCAGATGGCACTGGTTCTCAGACCTGCAAGGCCTATCGTCAGAGCGTCCAATTCTACTTCCACAACGCCCAGACCTCCTCGTTCAGGACCCCTGTGTCTACCAGGACCTAGCCCGGCTGTCTTTGACGGCGTGGCTCTTGAAGCTTCCGTCTTAAGGGCTAAAGGGTTTTCTGAGGCGGTCATTCAAACTATGTTGAGGGCCCGGAAACCGGCTTCGGCTCGGATTTACTATAGGGTCTGGCATTCTTACTTTGTTTGGTGCGCATCTAACGATTATGACGCTTCCAAGTTTAGTATAGCCAAGTTGTTGGCTTTTCTTCAGCAGGGCCTGGACTTAGGCCTGCATCTGGCCTCCCTCAAGGTTCAAATATCTGCCTTGTCAGTGTGGTTTCAGAGAAAAATTGCGACCTTATCTGATGTGCATACCTTTACTCAGGGTGTGTTGCGTATCCAACCTCCCTATGTCCCGCCTGTGGCTCCTTGGGACTTGTCAGTGGTTTTGGAGGCATTACAACTGTCTCAGTTTGAACCTCTTGGTTCAGCTGATCTTAAGTGGCTTTCCCTTAAGGTGGTGTTTCTGCTGGCTATTGCTTCAGCTAGAAGAGTGTCGGATTTGGGTGCCTTGTCTTGTAGTTCCCCATATCTGATATTTCACCGTGACCGGGCGGTTCTTAGGACTCGTCCCGTTTATTTGCCTAAGGTGGTTTCTTTGTTCCACCTTACCCAGGAGATTGTGGTTGCGGCACTTGTTTCTCCTGATCTGTCTCCCAAAGAGCAGTCTTTGGATGTGGTACGGGCTCTCGGTATCTATGTGAAGAGAACTGCTTCTGTTAGGAAATCTGATTCTCTCTTTATTCTGTTTGGATTTCACAAACAGGGGGGTGGCCTGCTCACAAGCAGACTTTGGCCAGATGGATTAGAATGGTGATTGCACATGCTTATGTGAGGGCTGGTCTGTCAGCTCCTGCTCACATTACGGCCCATTCTACTCGGTCTGTTGGACCTTCTTGGGTGGCCTGCCGTGGTGCGACCCTTGAACATTTGTGCATGGCGGCTACGTGGTCCTCAGTGAACACGTTCATTAGTTTCTATGCCTTCGATACCGCCGCTTCCCAGGATGCTTCCTTTGGACACCGGGTTCTTGTGCCCGCTACAGTGCGTCCCCTCCCATAAGGAACTGCTTTAGGACATCCCCAATGTCTATCCTTGTGGAGCCCAGTGTACCCCGCAGCAGAAAACAAGATTTATGGTAAGAACTTACCTTTGTTAAAACCTTTTCTGCGAGGTACACTGGGCTCCACAAGATGCCCAACCTGACGCACTTAGCTTCTTTGGGTTGGTATGGCATTAGCCGCTGACACTTCTCCTGTCGGGAGAGTGTGGTGTTTGTGGCAACTGGCAGTTGTCGTCTCTTTTACTTGCTACTGCATTGGGCTGGTTAACAAAACTGAGCTCTTGTGCACAGAGGCGGGTGATATAGGAGGCGGCGCTATGCATCTTGGGAAGAAGGACAAAGCTTTTGAGCCTGTTGGTGCTTCGGATCAAGATCCTACTCTACACCCCAATGTCTATCCTTGTGGAGCCCAGTGTACCTCACAGAAAGAGTTTTAACAAAGGTAAGTTCTTACCATAAAACTCGTTATTGCGATGAGAAATTATTGCTTTTATTATTATTTTTAAAAAAAAAACATTAAAGGATCTTCAAGTGACCCACAAATCACCCATTTTTTCTACATTTTTCATTAAATTCCTTCATAATGTAACAAAAGTTGTAAGCTTTTTACATAATTAACTTTTTTTAAAATGGACAAATCATCCATTTGGAAACTTTTAAAAGCGCCCAGTACTTTCCTTATACCCACTAACAGCCTTCTATATGGTACTACTAATAAAGTTGTCACTTTTTTGGGGTAGAGGAAGGTCTCCCCACTTTTTCATGTTCTTTTTCCAGTTTGCTTTTGGAACAAAATTCACACAACCTTGCTGCGAGTAGTACAAATTGGCATTAATAATTGAATTGTGTAAATTTTGGGTGCTCACATCATGACGAAGTGTGTGAGTTTAACTGCAAACTCGCATATTATTGAATTCCTCCCTTAGAATCAAAATGAAAAATTATAAAGCACCAAAGGCATACTGTACTTTAAAGCAAGTGATGAGTCTCTATGTATTCCTTCTTCGTAAAATACATTATAAAATGCGAGTGTACGTCATATAAATATTTTATTATAGGAAGCTAATTTAAGATCGGCTCGGTTTGGAGCATTATTCGGATCGCCTTCATATAGCACTTTCTCCCATTTCTCTGTGATGATTTTCAGTTGTTAATTTGAGTTTGAGTAAGGGTGATGTGGTGGCATATTGAGAAATTATGCTGTTTCTTTGCACTGTGCGTGGGTGGTATTCATGTGACCGGCGTTCAGCAGACCGACGGTCACATGACCTCCCCCAAAATCCCGCCCCCTCACTATCCCGACAATCGGCATGCTGACCAACAGGGACTATTTCCACTTGTGGGTGTCCACGACACCCATAGAGTGGGAACAGAACCCATGGTGACCGCAGGTCGCCACCGAGCCCGCAGCGTGGCGAGCACAGTGAGCCTGCAAGGGGCTTGCTGCACTCGCCCCTCCCCGCCGGGATCCCGCCGTCGGTATGCTGACCAGCGGTCAGCCATACTACACCCCTGTGCGTATTGTTTCTGTAGTAATAAACAGATTTGTGATATGAAAACTTCAATTGTTTAGACCTTCACTACTATAGTGTATCTAGGCATCCGTTTCTTAAGCAATGATAATGTGGTGCCCCATAAAAGGTTGTCACCCCATAGTTAAGGCCACCCCTGTCCTGTATTGTTAATGTACAGGGCTTACATAGATGACTGCCGCCCATGTAGTTTTCTTTTCCTCTTCCTCTTCTAGTGTTGCCCCCTTAAAACCCTATAGCAGTACTTATGATGAACTTTAAGCCAGACTGACAGTGATTTTAGCGCCACTCAGAAGGAGTGTTCCCCTTCAGCCAGCAACAGCCTCTGCCTGGGACAAATCTCCCCATTCCTGATTGGTAGCTTCGGTCACAGGGTAGAAGTCTTCTTGGGCCTTCTGTCTCTAGGGGACAGTGACTAGTCACTGTGAAGGACCCTGGGAGCAGAGTCTGGGATGCCGGAAGAAGAGGCAAAAAAAGAGGAAACCAAATAGAACCAGGGGCACAAATATAGGAACTTACCTGTGTAACATTTCTGTGATGTAGCACCAGGAGTGAATGGTGGTTCGGCAGGGAATACCATTAAGGTATTACCATATTTAGGGGAGGTCTGCTAGCTGGGAAAGTGTAAAGTAGCTGATAAATGTGACGTGATGTTGAGGCTGCTGTTGTGAACTTCATTTTATGCTGTACGGGTCTGCCAGCCATTGGGTTATGTGCTAAGCTGGTCCTCCCTATGTTATGCCTAAAACTTGCTGGTAGTTTAATGACATCTAGACAATGCTGATTTTAATATTTTACTTCTTGCCATCCAACAATCCTGCCGATAGCTTATTAAAGGTACTGTATGAGCACTGGCGTTTTTTATGTAGAATTATTTGCTAATGCTAAAATGCTGCAGATGTTTTAATTGAAGTCTGGAAATTATTATTCCTATGTAACATTGGCTGAGTGACATTACAAAGCTGCATTGCAACCTGCTTAAAGGCGGCCAATATCTACCTGCATGTGCACTTATAGAGCTGTAATTTACTGCAACTGCTTAACATTGGCTGAGTGATTTATTTACAAAACTACATTGAAACCTGCTTAAAGACGGTCAGTAGTTTCCTGCCCATGCACCTGACAAACTGAGGCTTGCCATATCTGATTAAGACGGGCTGAGT